>NC_071293.1:3636353-3961353 GCF_943737925.1 Anopheles nili | reverse complement strand
TGAACGGTCATCTTCGCTACCCATCTTCAACTGGCTTCGATCCAGAGCCACTCCGGAGTTTTTTAGCCGATATTCTCTCCAGTTCGTCATTGCGTTCCTCTTCCAACTCTTGCAGCTGTACTATATTGTGCTCTATAAAACTTTCCCAATTCTCGGATCTTCCCAAACTCCCCGCTCTGTCGGTATCCTATCTTTAGCTCTTTCCATTCTCGAACGCATTACCACCGCAACAGCGAATTCCAGATCAAATACAGCCCGTTTCCTCGCTATCTTCACAGGTGTCGTGCTTTTCTCGTCGGCCGTCTACTTTGCCGAGGCGGGCACCGAAATGTCCTTTTTCAAGTCAATACCGGACGCGTTCTGGTGGGCGGTCGTCACCATGACCACGGTCGGCTACGGCGACATGAGGTACACATGCCCTTCCGGTGGCACCAAACCCCCTTCCTCCCTCGCGAGCGCTGCCCGCCTTCTTCTTTCCCTTTTTTCTGTTTCCGTACATTTTTCGTTTTCCACGTCGTTTTCTCGTGTTGGTTTTGTTTCCTAGTACCTCGTGCTCCCGAATTTTCCTCTGTTTCGATTCGTGCCCATCACCCGCCTTGTGCCTCTTCTCTTCGACACTCTGTTCGGCAGGTGTCTCCGCCTTTCGTGTGCGTGTGTGTGTATATTTTTTTCCCTTTTTTCGTTACTGTTTTAGCATCCACTCGTCTCTTTTCTTTCTTCTATCTGTTGTATGCCTGGAAACCCTTACTAGTTGTCACTCAGTGGATCTTCCTTCTTTCTGACACCGTCCCACTGTCGTTGTTGTTGTTGATGTCGTTGTTACTATTGATGTTGTCGTTGTTGTCGGTGTTGTTGTCAGTGTTGTGTTGTGATCATTAACGAGCGTACGATGTGGTTCGATGTTCCTGTTCTTCCCCATCCTGGAGCCACGCCGACTTCTTCGTCTATTACTTCGCCAATTTCCTTTTAAACCTTTTTTTTCTTAGTCTATCTCTCTCTCACTCTCTTTCTCTGTCTCTCTCTCTCTCTAGCATTTTCGCACTTTCTCGTTCTATTTCTGTGGTTGTAATAATTTGTGCTTCTTCTAAGCAAATAAAAGCGAATAAACCCGACTGTAAACCCAATTCCAATGCATTGCTAGGGTTTAGAAATCCTTCCACCAGAATGCTCAGGATCGGTTCAAAATGGGGATCGCGTGAGGTTTCGGCAGCCACATACACCCCCAAATTCCCACCCAATTCCGTATCTCGACCCTCACCCACACCCCTACCGCCAGCTGGCTTTCTTGGGAGGGACAAACGCCAATTAAAAAACTGGAAAAGAAAAGCACCCATCCCCAAAATAAATAAAAAAAAAACACAACCCCCGAGAGTAGGCGGGACGAAAGGCTTTCTCGCGTAAAATATAATTCTCCACGAACCTCCTTCCTCCCTCCCCCCCCCCCCGCTCTCCCTCCGCTCTTCTCATGCGACCTTCTTGAGGCCCTTCATCACAAAAGCAAAAAGGACCCGATCGGAAATGAAGTGAAACGCTCGTGCCACAAGAGAACGAAGGGCCCTTTGGTGCCACGGATTGAACTTGCTGACGAGGGTTTTCGATTGGGAGCAGCCAAAAGAAGTAGAGCGAGAGTGAGAGAGAAAAAAACACACACCCCGTGTGGTGGAATCCATCACCTAAACCATCTACCCACACTCCCATCTACGCCTGGGAAACTCTCGGAATGCTTTGGGGGCAGGAAAAGCAGCCAAGAAAACCCAAGCGCCGGTGCGCAATTGTGCAAATAGGCGTGCTCCGATTCGAAATGATATTGTGTTTTTTTTTTCCCTCTGTTCCTTTTTCGTTTTCATTTCACCCTCCATCCCATCCCTTTCCCTCACCCCTCGGGCCCTTTCTTACCCTTTTATTGAGTCCCCACTCTCTTGCGTCTTGCTATTTCTGTTGCCCCGTTCCCGCAGCACGCGCTCGGGCCGCGATTCTGTACGGTTTCGCTTCACGGTGCATTTTTTGACCTGATCCCCAACCCTACCCCAGATGTTCCCGTAGCTGTCATTGTTCGGCTTGATTGGGTAGCTTTGCAGATGGTTCGGTTTGGTACTTTTCCCGCTTCCCTGTTCCCACGCCCCGTTCCGGTGTGTCCTTCCAGCTATTGGAATCATATTTAGTAGCGAATCATTTCTCTCCCCCACCAATTCCTATTCACGACCCTCTATTGTGTATTGTGTGCCTCCCTCGATTTCCACTGAGTGTGGAACATCCCTCGCGCCCTTCCCTTCACTCCATAGCCCCCCCCCCCCCCTGAAAACGTCAGTCGAAGGCCCGTTTCGTTTCCCCACCTCTGCATTGTGTAGCACTTTGTCGCAAGCTCGTCACAATTGGCTCTCATTATGGTTTGTGAATGTATGCTGTTAATATGGCCGCCCAATCCTCTTTTCTCGTGTGCGTGCGTGTGTGTGTGTGTATCTGTGTGTCTCCTTGAATTCCCGTAGCGTTACACCAGATGAGCATTTGCCTACTTATTAGCGTGCGAGGCGTGTACAGCGAAACCAGTTAAGATGATGTTATTGAGGACATTTCTCAAGCACCCTGTATGTGTGTAATGTACTCCCGATTCTTCCCATCCAGTTCTCTCTCTCTCTCTCTCTCTCTCTCTCTCTCTTTCTCTTTCTCTAGCTAGTCTTTTTTAATGTACCCTCCTCCTTGATTCAGATTTGGTGTGTTCTTTTTGATTTTCCAAAATTTCAACGTCGAATTTCAAGAACTTTGTGATGCGTTACCAAATGCAACTAATTAGGACTTTGGAGCTTACCAAAATTACTGGTATTGGTAGAATCCTGAGCATTTCTTTAGCTCCTAAAAAGCTCAACTACTGGCGTGTTCCTGGAGAAACCATTGGTTCCAAAAAGCCAGCCAGCGGTGTAGCTTAATGACAGGTTCCGTGGACATCTTGAATTCGGAGCCTAGTGACGTCCAAGTTACATCTGCCTCTTCAGCTGCGGTTGGTACTTGTCTTTTCCGCGTACCGCTTATATCCATCGAACCGGAACAGGCGCCCTCTCACAGCCGATAATCCCCGGCAACGTGGTCCCCGCTATCGGTTCGACTGGTTGAATCCTGCCCAAGGTGAGCTCATGAAGAAGGACGGCCCAGCACATTCGCAGCCTCGAGCCTCGTGCTCGTCTGTCAGGAGAAATCAGAGCAAATTGGCACGCCGAATGACGTCCATTAACAGTCCCGAGGCTAGCGCTCAGCCACAGGTGCTGAATGCACCGAAAACAGGCCTGAATTCGCAACCACAAGCCATGCAACCGAAGCCACGATCTCCAACCAATCCCGGTGAATGGTATGGCTTTGTGTTTGGACGTTGATTAAACCCGGTACGCTCAACCGCGAGACTATCCGGGCTATGGTCCACTCTGTGGTCTAGGAAGCGCGAAATTAGGACGCGGATGGTTGGCTTTTTCGCCGGATAATCCCCGCTGCACCGGTGTTAGCCGATTGCAGGCAGTTGTTTATTTTTTCTCTTCAAATTTCCCGCTGCAGGCTCTCGTTTATCTTTCCATCTCGTCCTTTGAATGAATGTGTATGTGTGTGTGTGTGTTAGGGGTTTTTGTGTTTAGTGTCTTGTTTTTAGTTTTTTTTTGATTGCGTTTATCATCACTATCGTCTCTTTGGGCCAGGCTTTTCCTTCCGCTGTTTGGGGCCTGGTAAAATGGCCGGTAACAAAGCCTCCATGCGCCATTGTTTGCGTTTTTTCTTTCACCGGCCGCAGGAAAACGGACATCGCTGGTTCGGCCTACCGTGGTCGGTACACCGACGTTCCCCCGGAAACGGAAAGGATGCGTCCAACCGTCACGGTGTACGAAAGAACAAAAAAGCGCCCCCTGGCAGGGGTCTAAGGAACTGCTTTTGTTGGAATGCAGCGTAATTCTCTCTACCCACCGGTGGTATGGTCGGGGGAGTGCAATTTTTCATCCGGGATGTAAACCTTCTCTTCATCTTTCTCGCTGTCTTTCATTCTCTCTCTTTCTCTCACTCTTTCTCTCTCTCTCTCTCTCTTTCTCCCTCCTTGTCGGCTTCGTTTCCTGCTCCGGATATTCGTTCATATTGTTGTCCACCTTCCGGTCTCCAATTTTTCCTTCCTTCCTGTTCCTCTTTCCTACCGTTTCCCCTTCACCCACCGCTCCTGCTTTCCTCTCTGCCGCCCAACGACGGCCCTTCGTGCTCGTGTTCTCGTTTGCTACCCACCTCGCGCTGATGAGTTTATTTCGAAAGCATTGGACGGTTCCGGACAGCCATAGAATGTATTAAAAAGCCGCCATTAATAGCTTCCGTTTCCCGGGCTCCGGTCCCGCACGGAAACGAGGGCGACACGGTTCCAGCTCTACCTCCTCCCACCCTCCCCCCCCCCCCGCCTGCTCCTTCCTCACATTTTTCCCCTCGCTCGTTTGGCTCCCCTGATCCTCCTCGGGTTCCCTTCGCTCTCGCTTCTACGGCAGGTGAACCGAGACAGAGGGGACACATACACGCGTTCACAAACACACACACACCCACACACCCGCACACATAAGGACTTTGGAGGATGCTCCTCGAAGGAAAGAGCCGAAGTGCGCCCAGCAGTAGGGCGACCGATGACGAAGAGCGAAACGTGAGCTCTCGAATGCAGTTTGAAGCCACAGTTTTTTCCCGTGATGTGATGACGTGAGGAAAAATGCATTTGGTGATTTGTTTTTATTAATTTTTTTTTCGGTTTTATCCTTTTTACACGAGCAGCTGGCAATGGGTCGTTTTGAACCATTCGACCGCTAGTTCAGCGCATCCCAACGATAATTCCTAGCCTCGCATGAGTGCACCGAACGAGGGTTTTGCCCTTCGCGTTTGATTCGTTTAGAGAAATGTGCATAAAATGGCTAGGGCGGGGGGGGGGGTAGAAACTGATACTCCGCGTGAGAAGGGAGAGTGGGTAAATTTCGCTTCAATTTCCTTCATCTGAGAGATAGTGCAACGGACACCCCGACAAATGGGTCGTGTCTAGTTAATGTTTTTGTTTACTTTGCTTTATTATTTGAGCTGCGGTTGTAATGGAACAAAAAAAAAGAAATAGCACAGTGCTTTTACGGGAAAAGAACAACGGAAATAATTACTCAAACATAAACCCTGGGCAGCGTGGCATTTGTTGAGCAAACAATTGTACTGCGAGGGGATTAAATCGTGTGATAAAATGTACACTAAACAACCGCTCTCTCTCTCTCTTTTTCTCTTTCTCTTTCTTTCTTTTTATCTGTTTCTTTCTCTCTTTCTCTCTAAATCTCTCTCTCTCTCTCTCTCTCTCTCTATTTCTCTCTTATACCACCCGATACTGAATTGCAGGCGTTGTACTCTTCTCATCGGCGGTATATTTTGCGGAAGCAGGAAGCGAAAATTCATTCTTCAAGTCCATACCAGATGCATTTTGGTGGGCTGTAGTTACCATGACTACTGTCGGATATGGTGACATGACGTATGATATTTTCTCTTGTCTATATCATTTCTTTCGTTTTTGTTTTTGTCTTACAAACATCTCCCCTACTCATCCGGCCACCCCGAAACCCCAAACCCGTTGTGTATATGTTCTTTTCTAAAAACCACTTCTGCTTTGTTAAAAACCACACCACTTCTTGCCACATCTGTTTTAACGAATCGTCGTCATACACCAGCTCGAGCGCTTCACACGTTTGTTTCATTGTATGCGCTCGTTCTCGTTTTTCTCACTTTCTTCTCAACTCTTCTATTCGCATTCGTGCTCCATTCTCGGTGTTCTTCTTTTGTTCTAACGTTGTTTCCTTTCCTTTTGTTGTACTCATTTTGTTTTTGTGCTCTGTTGCTCGTTTTCTTATTCCCATTCGTTCACCTTTGTTTTTGTCCCTTCTGTGTTCTGTTTCATCCGTTAGTCATACCATTCGTCGATTGTATACTACATAGATAAATACGACCGAACACGTGCATACACACCCACACAACCATACTCGCACACATTCAGTTTCAAGCTACTATCTTCGTGCAATTTTGCCTGCCCAGTCAGCAAAACGCTCTCCTTTTCTCGTTCTACTCTGCGATCACCTCACCATTCACAGCTTGATCGCCTTGGTGAAGGTGTACCAGTTGCTTTTGACACTCGAAACACCTGCATCGATGTACACAAATCGCAATGTTCAGCCATTCCATCGCTGCCAATCTTCGCTTGTCACGTTTAGACGACACTACTTCCGCTACGCCTTTCCACACCGAACACATCACACAATCAAACCAAAACTGTCGTCCTGCTATCTGCATCTGCATTTGGTATCATCACCGGTTTCGCGCGCCTTCCAGTCCTATTCTCTCTCACCGGACGTAATGGGGCATGCGTTGCAGTCGTTCCATTTGATACCGGAGAGGGTGCTCCAACACCATATACATTGCACTTGTGTTTAACCCATACAAACTGCACTGCACCGCATTCACAACCGTCAGCGAGAGCTTACAAGCAGCTACCAACCTGACCTGGGGTGCGATGTTCATGCTCCATCACCAAAGCTGCCGATAGAGCACGGACAGCGATAGAGTGTACCATCTCGTGTAGTGTCTCACAGGCAGCATCCTGCAGGCGGCCATGTCCTGTGGGACCTGACGGGATGACTGGCTCGTCGTTGTACCGGGCAACACGTACACGCATACTTAGAGACATAAGCACACCCGCACACAGCCATCCCGCGGCATTACACCGGGGTGTACTCCCACCCGAGCTCAACAGAGGTACCTGTAGGTGGCGTAGGAGTAACCGGGCCTAGTAGTACCACTCCCGTTAGCGCGTGGTAGTGTGCGCCATTTCCTACTCCTGCACCACATGATGAAGGTTCCTCGTACACGCGATCGCATGCCACAACAGGCTACCCAAGGGTTTCCGCAACCCATCGCAACGGGTGCGCTAGGTGCCAATCGTTCCATTTTTCCCAAAACTTACTGCCCATCCGCGTCCACCTGCATGTGTGCGTGACACATCCGACATTCCCTTCTCACCAGTCTAGCAAAAAAACCCAAACCGGGAACGGTCACGCGATCTAGAGAGTACAAACGAAACATCTGACGTACGCCACGGGTAGAGAGTGTGCACCTATTTGAGGTTACCTGGGTCTGGGTTTTCTGAGCGGTGTGTGTGCGTGACCAGCAACCTCACACTGGTTGCTTTGATTGACTAGCGTATGCCGTGCTGGCAACACCTTCACACCTTGCTACAATGCAAATGATAGCGCACCGAACCAACAAGTTATGCATCGCTAGAATGAAGCGGCTGTCCGTACGCCTTAATGTAGGCAACGAGTTTTTGTTTTTCTTTTTCTTTGATAGCTGCCATCATTGACAGGTGGCGTTTCGAACGTTTTTTTTTTGCAAACCACGCTGATTATTATTGGCGTGAGGTGTTCTTCTTCGAGCGCAACCCCAGACATATATCAATATGTTCGGCGGATTGAGCTCCCTTTTTCGGAATGCACTGTTGCACTCGTGGGAACAAAGGAAACAATCCTCTTCAAAAAGCCTTTCAATACGAGCGGTATGTGAATGATTTCCCTGATTAGATGTCCAATTTGTGGTTCAAACTGCCAGTTTTGATTTCGCACGGGTTGCATTTTCTGATGGTGCATCATATCAGACGATGGGGCACACATTGCAACCGTGCGAGAGTGTGAAAACATCCATAAATGGCATATTCTCAGGGCGTAGTACACGGTTCACTCACGCTCGGGGACCTAATGTCGGTTTCATCTGCCATTTCACGCTCGGTATCATCCATTCAGCTCACCACACGATATTGCCTGAAACAAAAGACCTTTCTCGTTTACCTGTCCATTGCTGTGACACATCCGGGTCCACCAACCTCTAGTAGGAGGATGAGCAGACCGCATCAACAAACCTGCGACGTTAGCCATCCACCTAGATCCTGCATCCATTCTACTCCTTCCAGCTTCACTCATGCACTTCAGCTCACCTTCCATCGCACCATTTGGACGCCATTTCCTTCCGTGCATTTGCGTCATCTTCCATGTCCGGAGATCTCAGCACTTATCGCCTTCTTCCTGCTCGTTGCGGCACATTATCGTTCTCATTGTCATCATTAATCCCGAACAACGTGGCGGTGCCTTGTTCACCTGGCTTGGGGATTTCAACATGGCGCCGACCTCCAGTCCCGTTGCTGTCATATCCATCCCCAACGTGCATGCGTGCTCAGTGTATATCGCTTCGCTTACGCTTCCAGGGTAACTTGGGTCATTATCCTTTCCTTCCTGCTCACACATTCGCGGGCTCATAGCCCACGGGAACATCAGCTCACCATTCACCGAGCCGTGCATGTGTAGTCCTGTTTTCTTCTGTTTTTAATTTTTGGTTTTGCTTCCTTTTTCTTTGGAAGGCTCTCTCTCCAGACGGTCAGGAATGGGAGCCTTCCATTGCGTGTAAAACTATCCCGGTAGCCTGTTTTTAGTGCCAGTACCGTAGCTTAGTTCGTCCTCATTCTGCGCCACTAATCAGTCACACATACACATCCACACGCTACATGCCTGCTTGCTACACGTACCATCCGACGACCCTAAGCAGTAGCTCCACTATCAAATGCCCCACATCGCATACATCCTTGCTCTCTCACTCGAAACACACAGCTACACAGACGCACACAAACACACAAATACAACCACTCACACACCAGCTAGTTGGCGTCCTCCAGCGACCTGTACTAACATTTCTGACACACACTTTCTCGTTTTCTCTCTCTCTCCATCTCGACCAACAAAAAAACAAAAACCTAACCCCAAAAGGCCGGTCGGTGTGTGGGGCAAAATCGTGGGCTCGCTGTGCGCGATTGCCGGTGTACTGACAATCGCACTGCCCGTACCGGTTATCGTCAGCAACTTCAACTACTTCTACCATCGGGAAACGGATCAGGAGGAGATGCAGAGCCAGAACTTCAATCACGTTACCAGCTGCCCGTATCTTCCTGGCACTCTAGGTAAGGTCGCTGATCCTCCCGAAAGATGCCTGCTTTCACTATCGTCTATGTGTTTCTATCCCGCGCAGGTCAACATCTAAAGAAAACTTCGTTGTCCGAATCGTCGTCCGACATGATGGACCTGGAGGACGGGGTCGAGACAACGCCCGGCCTACTAGGTGAACAAAATCGTATGGTTCCATTTTTAGGAGCGCATCTTACCGATAAACAACAATTGCAGCAGCAGCAACAGAACTGCTGTAAACAGCCATCGAATGGTGGCGGTGGTGGTGGAGGTTTAGGTGGTGGTGGTGTTGGTGGAGGTGGTGGAGGTGTCGGTGATATCGGCGGGGGCCTCGGTGTCGGTGGAGGCAGTGGTGGTGGCGGCGGCGGTACAGGCGGCGGAGTGGTCGGTGGAGCCGTCGGCGGCGCCGCCGGAAGTGGTGGTGGTGGTGGAGGTGGGGCCGGCGGCGCCGGAAGCATCGGTGGAACGAATAATAATTTACAACAACGCCATAATAGCGCTTTAGCTGTTAGTATCGAAACCGATGTCTGACTACTGGGTATGGCTATTTCTGCTAGTTTATATTATAATTTACTTATTTTTGATTATAGTTCTGTATTTAGGCTTCGGACGGTGCTCACCGGTGGTACATGGGTCGAGGGTGTCTCTCCCGGCGTCCTACAGAGTGTCTTTGGAGTTCCTTCTCTTAATCTTCCTCGACAGCTGTCCTCGGAAGATGTCCACGCTCGCTCAGGCTCGATCCCTCTAGTGACTTCCCAATGCAAAACAAAAATCCTATTGCTCCCAAGGTTTCGGTGACTTCCCGATCCCTGGAGCGATCCGCACAACATCCCGGTATCTCTATCCCGCACCTTCTCCCGTCAGTCTGTCGCGTCTCTCCCACGGCACCATTCGGCGATGTACCCCACCAGCGAGCACCAGAAGCGGCCTGTAAGTAAAAGCATTGCTCCTTCATTATACGCACCTGACCGGAATATGATACATATATACAGCTTCAACTACACGTCACTCACACCACGCCTACTCACGCCCTACCCTTGTCTCCCTTGTCTTGTTCGGTACAAAGCTATTAGAAAGTTGGAAAGCAAAAATAAGAAGTAAAAAAAGCGTACGTGTGTGTTTGTGTTTGTGGAATTTGTTTTTGCGTAATTAGAAGCCGATCAGCTGGTGTGCGCACCGCGATCGCAATGTCTAGTAATCCGCTTGCCCGTTTGCTAGCCTCTAGCGTGCCTTGAGGATCCGGCGCCGTGGAAAGCGGGAAATCCCGCCATATCTGGGCGCTTTTCCGCGACTCCTTAGACGCTCCTGTAATGTCTGGGAGCAGTGACCCGTTTCTTTTCTATCTATCTCTTTCTCCACCTCTTTGTGCTTCTTTCTCCTTCTATACTACCTTGCGCCATTTTGAAGTTACGTCCGCAAGATGTCCGGACGGTAACTGTGTTATTTTTTCTCTAGCTCTCAGGTCGCAACACGCGACACGTCCCATTTCTGTGGGAAATTGTCTTTGCCTCTTCTATAACAAGTTGCCCAGCTTGACTTGCTCAGCTTCAGACGAGTCTATTGTACGAGGATCCTTGAAGATAAACCATAATGACTAAACCTTGAAGACCCGAATTGCTTCATGCCAAAGTCCCACAGCTCATTTTTGGAGCCGCATTTTTATGTCAGCCGGACCAACGGAGGAGTTGAACCCGGTGCACGATCCCGAACGCAACGATGCAAGTAGAGTATTGGAATACGATGAGTAAACGAGATCATAATCGAAACGCCTTTAAAAGATGAAAAAAGAAGAGATACAAAAACAAAGTATAAGAAAAACCTGCCAGACAAGAAGCTCGCACCTATAACTCACCGTAATTGTACCTTTAATTCGATCGTTTCGTTTATTGCCGATTTGTTGCTACCACTTCTACTCTTCTGTTACGTATGGTTTTCACGCGTTAATCTCTTTTGTTTCGTTCGATGGCAACGTTTTCACCTTTTTAAGAACCCCCATCTCGCCTCCAGCCCTTTCGCTAGCACGGGAGACGATCGCACTAGAGGCCCGGGGAGAGGTTCGTAGCCGAGCAGGACGCTCGTAACGCCCTTGGGTGCGGGGGAGGGGGGGTTGAAGAGCTCGGAAGCTACACAGTGACAAGGGAGGGGCCAAGGGGAGACGGACGAGTGCCCTCTCCCTCAAACCCACTCCCGTCAATTCCCTCACAGACAAGCCAACACCATTCCAGACAGACAACGGCCCTCACTCACACACACTCATACACACACACACACGCACAACCACAGGTACAGAAGAGGAGTGGGGCGTAAGAGAGCCCTTCGTCACCAATACCAGTCTACTTTGATACTTTCTCTCTCCCGACATCTCTATCCCAAATTTCTCGATTTGAAGAAGTACAAGAGCAAACGAGCTTCAATATGCACTCTAGGAATATACACCTGCAGCCTTCTGCGAGGTCTGCTGAGACCGTTCCGATCTCCGCTTTGTACAAAACGAAATGAACGAATTCTTACTGATCTTTATATCCCACCCCTGCCGCGACGCGCTGTTAGTAGCTACTGCTCGCTACACCTCCGTCCCTCTATTCCAGAGCTACTGCGCTACGGTCCACCTTGTTGGCTCGGAGTCCACGCAGAATGGCTCGAGCCTGGGTGAATGCAGACCGTTTGCCTACCTTTCGCTTGCTCGTAGCCACGTAGTAGCCCGTTCGTATAAATAGCCACTATCTCTAGCTAGCTCTAGCTTCTCTTCTGTCTTGCTGGACGCAAGTCATCCTCCAGCAGCGGATGAGCGTGCTGCTCTTATTGGGAAGTTCGCCACACGGGGCCAGACAGGGAACAACCGGCAAACACAGACCACAGTCTCGAGACCTACGGGCTCGCTGAGCTCCTATACAAAACCACTACGACTGGTAGGCTGACCTGGGGAGAACCTCTTCGGAGGAGTCCCGCAAACGTGAACCAGGGTTGGAACTCATCAACTACAGGGAGGAGTTCCAACCTCAGACATTCGGGACGTCCAAGAACTCGAAGACGACGACTACGACGACGACCAGTCCAGTTCCTCGAATCCTCTCCAAGACCTCCAAAAACCTCGAGAATCTCTCGTATTTCCCGGACCCCTCTCGTTCCCCTCTTACCCCTCTCTCTCTCTCCCGTTCCTCCCTTTCCCTCAATGTCTGTGTTATGTTCCCGTGTACAAAAAAAAACAGTCCAACAAACGCGGGCTCATCCCCATCACGCGGGACGCAACGCCTCCCGTGGGTGGTAGGGTGGCCGCATCTTCCTCTGAACACCTTCCGCTAATATGTCTTCTTCATTCTCTCTCTCTCCCCCCGCACTACTCCACGTGCAGTGAAACGAACACTTCGCGCTATTTTTTGGCCAGCGGAACTGATACGTTGGCTGCCAGTTTCACCGAGAGCGGTCTGAAAGGAGACCGCAATGGCCGGAGCACCATCGCCGGTTTGAGCACCACACACAGACACATACAGCGAGACACCACGTGACAGTCGTCGACCGTAGCAGCAAGGAGGTGGGGGTCTCGACGGTTCCTTCCAGAGTTCCAGCCAGCCCACGAGGAACATCGAACTTCAGCAGGACCTCAGCTCGGCCATCACCTCAGCCACCGTCCTCGAAGGGTGTTACGTGGAGTCCGGAGGAGTCTGTGGTACAGGGTGAGGACAGGGATTTGGGGCAAGTGGAGCCTCACCATACCGGAAGGAATCGACAGCTGCAGGTGCGGGGATTGGGGCTCCGGGGAGCAGTGGTGAGGGGCCGGATTTCGACGTCACCTGTAGATACCACCAGCAGAGGAGTGTCATCTGAAAGACAGACAGAGAAAGAGAGAGATAGTGAGATAGAAAGAGAGATAGAGAAAGCTAGAGAGGGAAAGGTAGCCGACACACGCGATAAGGACACCAATGGATGCAGCAGGATGGATTCGGCCGCCCCACCAGCGCCCTTGCCCACCCCCGGACGCCCTGGAACAACGCCCTGGAACGGTGGTGACCTCACGCGGAGAAAGACGGAACTAACGCAACCCCCCAACCAGCGATACGGAAGCTAGCGGAGGGATGCGAAAGAGTAAAGGATAAGCAAACAAAACCTTCAAGCGAGGAATGCAAAACATACTCCCCCCACACACATACAAATGACACACGAACTCGGACACTCTCACACACAAGCAAAACACAAAAATGTACAGCCTTCAATCTCGCCGGGCGCGCGCCTGGCTACTTTTAGTGTTAAAGAAAGAGGAAAAACGAAGGAAATTAATAATTATAATAATTAATGCTGACCGATTGGTAAACAAAATGGGCCCGCGCAGCAAGCGAAAATGGCGCGGGTTGTGGCGCCGACACACTCACACATGGACACATGGGGGGGCTTGGGGAGCGAGCGCAAAGCGAGAGTAAAGGATGAAAAAATGTTTAAAAAATACACAAACAAACACACAAACATACAAACACACACACAAACACACGGTAGTGACCAAGCGTCAGGGTGACCGAAGGTGCGAGGCGAGAAAGCAAGAGAAAAACAAAACTAAACAAAAAGAAAAGAAAAAAAACCTAGTGACTCGTAGGCATAGCACGCCCCCTAGCCGCTTTCCCGAAAGATATTGCGTTTTTATTATCTCGTTCGTTTCTTTCCTAATTAACATTTCTGCTACTGCAACAAACAAACGAAAAATGAAGCAAACCAACAAAAAAAAAGATGATACAAAAAAACGAGCCAGAAGCGTGAACACAAGATGAAGTACTATATCGTTGCGCACCGTCGTAAGCTGTGTGCGCGTGAGGTTTATCGGAGAAAAAGGGGAGGGAGCGGTGCAGGGCGGTGGCTGGTTTTTGAAAATGGGAGGCTCTCGGCTGTCCGCAACCCCTAAAGAGATGCGAAGCGAAGAGAAAAACCAGCGAACCGAAACGCAACCCCCCCTAGAGAGTAGGTGCATAGTGGTTTAGCGGGGTGGGGGGGGGTTGTTGCCGCTCCGGCCAGGGTGTATGTGTGAGAGGCAGAGGTAGACCCTAGCGTTCGGCCGTACGTCCGTTCCACTCGTCCTTGACGCGAGGACTGAACACATTATCCGCAGTTTATTGCGTATTTTGCAAACTTTTTCATCTATTATCAACCAAAACCAAAAAAAAACTTTAATATAGATTTAAATCCGAGAGAGAAAGGGAAAGAGAGAAAGAGAGAGCGGAGAGGGGAGAGGAAACAATAGAAAAGACAGGAAATAGGCAGGCAGAAGTAAACGCGCAAGCATCGGCTGATGATAAGAAAAATCAGGAGGGTCCGAAAGCTAATTAACGGAAAAGGAAAACACAGGATACACTCACACATACCGACACTCACACACCGACATCCAGACATGTACACACCCAAGCAGGATGAGAGGAAAAGGGAAAGCGACGAGTCGGAACTACTACAACCACTGTTACAAACAGCAAAACCAAAGGGAACGAAACCAAAAATAAGTAAATAATCAATAATTAACGTGAGAAGTGAAGCAGTAAAAAATCATAGCAAAAAAAATTAACAAAAAAAAACGATTAACAACATCATTCGCAGCCACACACACATAAAACGTACACGTAACATTACAAGCAGCATTACCTTTAGCAAGCAAGCAAAAAAAAATTAACGAAGTTAATGAAAACAAAAAACTAACGCGTCGCATGCAAAGCAGCAAAACCCCAAGGCGTAGGCACACCTTTAAACAAAAAACGAAACATACAAGCTAATCGCTTCTGGCGCACTTGGTCGAACCGGGCGAAAGGAAGCGGACGAATGGTGAGGTGCTAGGGTTAGGGCTGAACCTCGAGGGCTGGGGGCAGGTCTGGTACTGGTCGAAGCGTAGGGCAAGGAACGCAAAACAACACCAGACAAGACACGAATCCTTTTCTGTTCGTTTTCACGCAAGAGATGCACCGGCGCAGCGAATACCAACTAATAGCGAAGACTTGGCCACTCGACTCGATCCACACACAGATGCCTCCCACACACTCCTACACACACAAACACACACACACATAACATCAAACTCCGGCTCTTCTGCCCATGCACGTAGGGTTACCGCTAGAGGGCGCTAGGCAGACCAGCAGCAGTAGTGTACTAGCTAGTAGCGCCTGATCTGTCAGATCTGCCTTGGGTTGGGCTAGAGTGCGCATGGTTAGCATGCTGTTAGGGACGTAGCTATAGCCACACTAACACTCTCACACGCAAGGACTCCGTAAGCCCTCCTCTTTCGCACCAACCCCCCCCCCCCCCCATCCACCCAAACACTCCTCGCCACCGTCCATCCTTGATCGTGGGCAGGAGCTCGCTTTATCTTGCTACATTTTTTGATCCAATTCGCCACTTTATTCCGATCGTAGGCTACGCGAGAATGAGACAGGGTGCGAGAATGCGGGGCACTGGAAGCAGGTGGGACGCGGCGGAAGGTGGAAGGCGTCGCTAGGTACACTTTTATGCAGAGCAACTCATCCTAAACAAGCTTAAAGTTAAAGTAACGCGTGTAGGCGAGTATGTAAGAGGTTTAAGTAACAAGTTTAAACGCAACGCAAGTAAAGAAGTAAACGTTATAGTTAAAAACGCAACACACCCACATTCACACCTACAGACAGCCAGCAACACATACACAAACACACACACGAACACATTGAGGTACCCCAAAGCGAAGAGTGAATGGACGTTTGAGCGAAGCATTACGGCAGGGCCGCAGCGGTGCCACGCTCGTACCGGTCCCTCTCCCCGTTTGTAGATATTCCTTTCGTTTTTTCTGTATCTAACTCAATTCTATCTATACGCGCTCCTCGCCGGGCCGGCCAGTGAGCTGTTTGGTGACGGCTGGCGAGTTTGCTTAAGTAAATTCAAAAGAAACCAAAAACAAACCAAAAAAAAAACGAACAAAAAAGTATCCTACCTACGTTTAGCCGAGGGCACACGGGAGGTAGACACGCATCTCCGCAGGGCGAGGAAGCAGGTGTCAGGACAGCAGGGCGAGTAGACGGTGGCGTGCCGGCAGGATGTCTCCATGGCGCACCAGCGGAATACGGCGCGTAGGATTAGCGATAGGTTGGCAAAGGAGCGTGGGAGTCCTCGTCGTCTCCCTTCCCTGGCCAAGCAAAAAATTGACACGAAAGAGTGGGGGAAATAAAATTCTAAAAAAAAAACAAAGTCCTGAAGCTTAACGAGGCAGGCGCGCACTCGTGGACGTTTTTTGGGTAGATTTGCCAGTAGTTTGCCAGTTTATTATCATCTACTAAAAAAACAAATCCGACAAACGATGCGAGCGAGCAGCATGACGGAGACAAGATAAGTAAAGCATAAGAAACTCACACTCTATCCTAAACCCCTCCCCCTCAAGAAAAAAAAACACACACGAGATATTATAGAGCAAGTACTTCAATAGAATTCTTAATCAGATTAATTTATTATTCATATATTTTTTCTATAAAATAAAGAAAGAGGTTAACGTAATGCTCTTTATAGATTCTAATTCAATAAAAAGAAATAAAGAAGCGGTAGAACACAAAAAGAACTCGTAATCGGAATAAGAAGCACATAGTGACACAAATTATGATGAAAACACTGCGCGAAAGCGAGCAAGAAGCGAACGCGAGAGAGACAGAGATCTTAAGAAGTAGAGTGCACTAGAAGACAGAAGTTAGGTCGCAAAAGCCGTGTTACGACATACGTTTACACTGACAAACAAACACACCTTTACCGGAACAGAAACACTACACACATACAACACACAAGTACTGACAAGGCATACAAGCTAAACCAAACAAGTAAACCCAAGCTACTTTAGCGCATGAGTCAACGACAGGATAGCGTCAATAAAGCAAAGCAAACAAAAAAAAGTGCAGAAGAAAATTTAAACAATGAAGTAATATGCAGAAATTATGCAAATCAAGGCGTGTGTAAGCTTATATCGTATAATGAATCTAAGTAAAAACAAAACCAAAATGAAAATGAAAAGAAACGATGAAAAATTACCAAAAAAAAAACAAAACAAATTATGATAATGAATTCAAACGAGAGAAAAAAAACATGTTAAGAAAAAGTGCTGCCATCCCAATTGTTGCGTCCTTTTAGTACACTACGAATTACTCTCACTGGCCTCCATCGAATATTCCCCGAGTGAAAGGGAAGACGGAGAAAGCAAGCAAGCAAGCAAACAAACCATCTGTAGCACATCTGTAGCACGAAACCGAAACCTTTAACTCCGCTCCGCTGTCCTCCTTCATATGCTCATCATTTTAATATCTATAAACTCTCTTAATTTCTCTCTCTCTCTCTCTTTCTCTTTCTCTCCTTCTCTCTTACTCACTCTTCTTCTCTTTCCCATCATCTCTTCTCTCTTTCTCTTGTTCTTGCATCTTTTTCTCCAACTCTCTCACTTTTATCTCTCTTTTACACGCACACATACACTTTTTAATATCTGTTTATATGGTTTTGTTTGTTTGTTTTGCGATTCAATTTCAAAATGATAACTTTCTCTCTTTTGTTTGTTTCGTACCTTTTTGGTTTTAGTTCTCTAGTATGTTCTTCCATTTTTGGAAGAATGTATCCTTCTGTTTTTCTTTATTGAGTTCATCTTTTGTTTATTATTGGTTCGTTTGAAAGATGGTTTGATGCAATTTTATATTTTTGTTGTATAATATCACATTTGCGAATTCGTTCCTTTTTTCTCTATTGCTTTAAGTTTACGTTTATCATCCACGCTGCAACGATAACAACACAACCAACACTTCTCATTTGCCACCGGAACGGTGTACGAGTACCTGCCCGATGACCGAACAACTTGATAAAGGATAAAACAAAATCAAACACAAAAAGACAACCAAACGCGTACAACAACGGCCCAACACCAATGCGCTCTGACTGATTAGTGTACCGTCGAGATAACACGTGTGAACATACACCCATACGTACGGCTGCCACACCACGCTGACTAACACGTGGCGCACCCGGACTTCTCGCTCCCTTGTGTTCTGAGTCGTTTTTCTCGCTTGGGTTAGGTTTGTTACGCTTGCTTCCGGTACGAAGGAGCAACACCCAACTGTGCGTATCTCGCGCTAACATTGGGTTACGGCGAATCTCAATTCGTGCCATCGTTCCTATCCTATCGCCATCTGAGAAGAAAATGAAAACAAAGGAGCGGTTCAGTCTAGCTCTGCTCTGCTCTACCACGACACCACGGCGTTCCTAAGCAAACAAGAGAATGAAAAAAAGAAACCAAACACAATGTCAATTAACAATACAACCCGATGCTTTCGCGCACTTGTTTGAATCCTGCTTCCACTGGAGGACGGTTTCGAAGGGGATAAGGATCGCTCCATATGCGCTAACCCTTTTTAAGGTGCATACCCTAGCACCACCGACAACCAAGCCGGAGCTGGTGCTCTTACATGTTCACCATTTCTTCTTCTTTTTCGCTTTTCCACTCACTTATCTCTCTTTCTCTCTCACTCTCTTTCTCTCTCATTTTCACTCTTTCACACACACATGTTTTCGTTGTGTGTCTCTTTCGAATGTGTTCTGCGGCCTGGAGTTGCTAGCTCGAAACGAAGTCAAAGGGCATGGCCCTTTTTTGTCGAAATTCCAACGAAACTCGAACACCTTCAGGATCGCGTACGTGGCCGGCACCAGCGAAATCGAAACCAAACTCAATCCATCCTTCACGCACACACCAACACAAACAAAGGAACACTATTATCGTTCACTGGATGCTGGAACAATCTGCAGCAGTAAATCCTCGACTTGTGGAAGGGCATACGAAAGGGAGAAGTAGCAAGAGTGAGAATGAAAGAGAGAAAACGAGTGCTGGAATGGTGATATAAAACAATAACAAAAAGAGAGAAGGTGACCAGTTTAGGCGACCAGTAGAAAATGCCAAACAAATGCAAACGATCATCTCATCACACAAAAACAATACACACTAAACACAAGGAGAAATATAACAACAAAAACATGTAACAAACAAAAGAAATAAAATAAAAGAGAGAAAGAGAACCAAGAATAAGAGAGCAAGAGTGCGAGAAAGATGGAGAGACAATGTGCAAGGAAACAAGGACACCAAATAACAGAGAAAAAAGAAGAGCGGAGAGAAATAAGCTTAATAAAAAGCGGAGATGAAACCAGTGCAGGAGATCACAGACCATAACATACACATGAAAACGCCGAGCTGAAGGGGAAAGCGGATTGGCGTTCGAAAGAAAGCGAGCGAGTCAGAGAGGGACGGGAATAGAGTGCGAAGTGAGTACGAGCGCGAGTGAGATAGTGAAAAATAACCAAAGAAAATAGTAAAGTAAAAGATATTAAATACTCTTTTGACTAACAGCGAAGCTCCGGGAAAAAAACACAAGAGAAGGGACAAAGCGAGCAAAATACGTTGATAACATTTTGAAACTAGCTACCGGATCGTACCAACACAAAAAAAAACAAGTAATATAAAATGAGCGACCGAGTTGATAAGAAGAAAAGAAGTAAAGTAACAATAAAAGAAAAACCAAATTGTTTGCAATACGCTAGGCTAGGCTTCCGTGCAACAAGCAATAGAATGCACACAGAACGCGGAGGAGTGGAGCCGGGCCCCGGTCAAACAAAGAGGATCTAAAAGGGCTAGCGACCCTCGAAACAGCACGGCTCAGCTGAGCCCCCCAGCAGCAGCAGAGCGCCCGGAGGCACGGTGTAGCAATTAAGATTTACCTTTAGATAGTCCTTTAAACAAACAAACAAACATGCAAGAACAAGCAAAGAGTTATAGGAATCTGCCACTCATCGCATCACCACGATTCGACCAAAAAACAAAAACAAAAAAAAAAACAAACCAAAAAAATAAACCCATTACGCTAGCAAAAGAATAAAAAAAAGAAACAAACCGAGCGTATTTCGAGTACGCAGTCAACTCGAACAAAAGAGAAAGAGAGAAAGAAAATGTGGAAAACAAAGCGAGATCAAAAAAGAGAGAGAGAAAAGAAAAGAGCTGTATGACGATGAAAGAAAAACCAAACGTCCACGATCGGAGGACTTGCCCCAGCGTGGGTTTTCGATGTCTGTTGACTTTGTATATCGGTGCTCTTGAATTTGGGTCAGGTTTTCGTTCTCAAGCTCGCTCGCTTTCCTAAGAATTCGAACGGAAGAGGCTACAGATACAAAACTAGAAACGAGGGTCGCTCCGAAATACACAAGCGGAAGTGAAGTGAACTAAAGTTAATGCAAAACGAACAGACGATAAATCAAAACAGCATCCTTCCCTCCCGTTCGGCCTCTCCCCCGCTGCCCATAATGGTGGAATGGTGAGAAAGTACTCACAAACCCCACATAAGTCCACCGCAAACGCAAAACCAAAAATCCAAAACAAAGGAAAACAAGCAAAAACCAAAAAATACAAAAAATACAACTAAAAAAACAACTACACATTTGCCACGTAGCGAATCAGCCACGCAAGAGCGAATCGTTGTGGATGCGGAATGAAATGCAGGAGAAGAAAACAACACAACCAAATCAAACTAAACCAAAATAATTATAAAGAAAATCCTTAGCTGTAAGTTTGTCGCCACGTCAGCTTCTGTTAGTTAGCCCTTCGTGTAGAATGAAAAAGAGAAGAAGATAGAAATGAAAGGGAAAAGAAGAGAACCTTAACATATGAGCGGAAGAAATGGACAAAGAATCACTTAAAGAGAGCGAAAGAAAAAATAGAATTTAATTGAATAGGAGGCGAGTTCACACAGATACACTCACAAATACACATTCAGTGCTTATTTTTTCTTTAATCCCTTGCCTACGTCCTAGCCCCTGTATCTGCCTCTTTTGTCCTTTACAATTCGATTCATATAACGCTGGTAGGCTTTTAGAGAAAAAGATAGCGCACACCAGCTAGCTTAGATGAATGCTTCTTTTCGTAATGTCCCTAATTCTCAACCTTTCGAATTCACCGGTCTTTAAATGAAACGTTATTGTAAATTGGCATAGCCAACAGAACTCACTTGTGAAGCGGAAACAATACCAAAGGAAAGAATAAAATCATGCAGAAGATAAATGCGAAAGGCAGAGTACTGGGTAGAAAACGTAAATAAAACCATGTTAGAAGCATAACCGAAGAAACGAGCAAGAAAAAATATGCTAAAAAAGTAAAACTAAGACAGAAGACGAACAAATGAAACCGATATCATCTGTTGATAAGAATAGTAGACAACACTAGCAATGCCAGTCCAAGAAATGCTAAAAATTAATTGAAATACCAACATATGAAAAGGCAACACCGCACTCAAGTTTCCCAATGTTTGAACAGCCACGTACTGTTATGCAGCCTCTCCTCCTTCCCCTCAACATTTTTTATCTTTTCGTATACTTCAAAAGAGAAGAAAATCCTTCAAGCCACCCGAGTGACATCGTAGATGAAAAAAAAAGTGAGTGAAAGATAGAAATGAAAGGTATAGAGAGAGAGAGACAGCGAGAAAGAGAGAAAGAAAGAGAAAGAGAGAGGCGGAGAGAAAAAAACGATAGAGGGTTAAGATAAATAGGCGGCCAGAATGCTAGAAGTAGATTTAGCGAACGGATGGAAACCGAACCGGAAGGAGGCGTAGAACACATTAATCCGGCATCCCGTTTTCCCGCATTTCTTAATCGATAAGAGGCGCGCTGTATAAGAACAGTGGAAGGGGTAGCGGATGATCCCAAGTTGTAGTTAAATATAAATGGCGCGCACCAGCATGGCGCGTTTGCTTCCACACGCACCCCCGAAAAGGAGCCGTAGAAGACGAGATGGATACATGAACGTTGCGGGGGAGCGAGGCAGGCAAAACGAGCCATCCTTGCAAGGAGAAAAAACCGAAGAAATAATAATAATAATATTAATATTAATAATAAAGGTAATAGTAATATTAATAACACCGACAGGTTGGTCAGGTGAGCAAGTAGCAGAGCAAAAAGATGGAGGTGAAAAAAGAAACAAAACACACCGAAACACACACACACACACACAGAAACACAGAGGAAGACACACGCACACACAAGCAGTGAACCAAAATTCTTATGATTAAAACAAAAATAAAAGTAAGCTTAACTAAAGAAGGAGAGGAAAAGAAAAAAAGAAAGGAATGAAAGAAAGAGAAAGAGAAAGCATGCAAATGAAAGCAGCATAAGAAAACCAATTTTAAATAAGCAGATATCCCCTTTATGCGAGGCAGAATTAGTAACAGCAAGGCAGGGAGAAACGAAACAGTGAAACATTAGGAACAGGATAAGGCGAACCCGTAAGCTAATACTAGTTAATAGACATGCTACCGAATCCGAACATGTGGACACCAACACCGACATAAACACTCATACGCATACGAAGAGCAGCAACCGGCAAGGAAAGGGAAGCTCGACTTGCGGCGGAAGTATATCTGTCGGCTCGAAGACACCTAAAACGGATTTCTTCAAGGCGAAGTGAATGATAACAGAAATCGAAGGAAAAAAGATTGAGAGAGAATGAAAGAGCGAGAAAGAGAGAGAAAGAGAGAGGGAGAGATGTAATGAGAAAGAGAGTATGTATGAGAAATGATGAGAGAACGATAGTAGGAACATCTTCTAGAATGAGATAAAAACAAAACACCCAGGATTCCACCCTGCCTTTGGGAACGTTTGACACCTGTCAAGTCTAACTAACATAAAGCTAAATGACAGCTATTATAATCAGTAGTACCCAACCATCCAAGAAGATTTGAAAAGATCTCCTTTTTCACAAAAAATCCTAAACCATAGGAGTAGACAAATCATGACAGAGAAAGAGAGAAAGAGCGTAGATTGAAAACGCCACGACACTGACACTCTACCAAAAGAAGTAGGAGAAAAATTACATACAAGAATGTGATAGAATAGTTCGCACTAAGGGTGCCTGTTGATGGTAAGAGCGCTCTCCATCTCGGAAAAGCTACCGCTTTAACCTTTGCGGTCATTCTCTCTCTCTCTCTCTCTCTCTCTCTCTCTCTCTCTTTCTCCTCCTATCTCATTTTCTATCCTTTCTATTTCTCACTGTTTCTCTTAAATAAAAGCCTGTAAAATACACGAGTACACTATGAGACAATTTCGCACACATACACGTATCAACCGGCGCCTTGTTTTTCGATGCTTACCCCTAACTCCCAGCTAGCAATCTTGAAATGCCGTCTTATTACACGCGAGCGTAGTTCAAACCCTTAAAAAGTGTTCACTACATCTCAACTTATCTCCGCATTCCGTTTTCTTCCTGCGCAATGCAAATCGTTCACAAACACATAAACACTCCTACTCACGTACACACACGAACACACACACACACACACACACACACACACAAGCCATGATCACTCGTGGTTCTTTTCCTTTTTCGTACGTAAAACCGTAAACGAAGCTATTACTTCTTCAAGAGTAAGACACAAGAAATAGAGACAAAACAAGAGGAAGAGAAAACTAAAGATTAAAAATACAAACGAAGAGAGAACAAGAAAAAGCTTTACTTAATAAAATTAAACTTCATATGTTTAAAACGTAAAGCCAAATCGTCTTCTGTATTTCTTCTCCCGTTCCCTTCGTTTCCTCCCGTTCATGCAGCTCCACCTGGCTACACCTCGATGATCCTTCATTTGCTATCTCTTGCTTTCACTCTTGCTTCCTATCACGATTTCTCAATCTACTTATCTCTTTCTCTATGCATGTTTAATCACCAAACCCTGTTTCCCTTCTCCAAACCTGTGGGGATTTTGGAATGGAAAGAAAGATATTTTGTCCATGAGTACGAGGAAAAGAGTTGGATAAAATTGAATGAATAGGTTTGGTGGAAGGAGAAAAAAGATTCTTAAAGATGAAATGGTCATCGTTTATTTTTCGCACAATATGTCTCCTTTGACTTAATATATCTTCTGCCATCACTTGGGGAGCAGATTAGTTTTCTGCTTATTTGTTTGTATTAATATGTAACACACGCTAAACATTAATATAATCAGATTTATATTTCTGTATTAAGGCATGTTTAGTCATAAGAGAGATCGAGAGAGCAACGATAGCAGATTTGAAGGCTTGTGGATTAGTAGCCGATTTCATATTCGTAAAGGTGCGCTGACAACCGATATTCTTACGCCGCAAGAATGGACTGCAAGTGGAGGTAAAACAAATCACTTAGGAAGAAATGCGAGAATCACACGGAATGATAAACAAATCGAGACAAAACAACACACAATAACGTGCAAATTCTAAATGAAGCAAACAGAAAGTACGTGAATGACACCGAACGAAATCAACGGAAATGTGGTTAGTCAAATCAAGCTAAAACAAACCAAAAAATAAAGAAAGTGTAACAAAAAAAATCAACGATCGGCATGCAAAGGCGAGGGCTAAAGAAATTGAGATAATTAGTGAAAACGAACAAACACGATCGGTGGAAGCATAAACGCGAGCATTAGTTTAGGGGCTGGCAGAACGCTATAGGCGAGGGGGAGGGGAGGGAAGTGAGGAGAGGTGCGAGTGAACCCGAAACGCATACCAAAGCATAACAAAAAAAAACAGCACGAGGCGGACAATTTTGAACGATGAAGCCAATATACATATATACATATATATATATATATATATATAAATAAATAAATATCGCAAACCAAAAAAACTTAACGAAAACGAAAAGAAACCAAACAAAGCAAAACAAAAACTAAAAGAAACTGGCAAGTAAGCTTTTTAAGAACTTCATTAGCTTAATTTAAACGAAAATGCAAACAAAACCGCAGCAAAAAGATTGCAGAAAATACCAAAAAAAAGATAAAATAAACGAACAAACCAAATACCAAAAAAAAAGAAACAAACAAAACAAAGTAAAACAAAAGGAAACAAACACCGATCGAAAATTGGACTAACCAGCGGTGACAAACCGGCAGAAGGAAGAGTGAAAAGGTGATAAGAAAGGAAGGAAGAGGATAGATGGGCGACTAGAGTCCAGCTGTCAGCAGATGCGCGATATCCGACGTAGCGTTTCGAAGGGTCCTTAGTGGAGGAGCAGGGCGTCAACACCGGAGCATCATGTGAAGGACGAGACTAAATACATACAAACATCACACAATCTCCCACTCCCTTCCTATCCCTTCCTTCCACTCTCCCCCGTCTACAACCCATCTTCAAGATCATGTTCATCGAACATACACACACACATATACACACACATGCACACCGAGGCAGCCTCGTGGCGAAGAAAGCTGCACCACATTTTCTCAACCCTAGGTAAGTGAAATAGGATTGTATAAATAGTCTAACGCTATCGACGCTCCGGGCGAAACCGAAGCAGTAGAAACCTACAGCCACAACAGCAAACAACCACACGCTCACCCACACGCACACGAACAGGAAAGCCCGATGCAAAACGAAACCAAAACTAAACCAAAATGGGACATTTGGTCGCGCGCGGGATCGCCCACTGTAAGGTGGAAAGATTAAGAATATTACTATTATTATTCGCTATAATTACCATTACCGAGCAAAGGTTGGAAGATGAGAAACTTACGGCGCGTGGAACATACCGGAAAGGCACGAGCATGGGGCGAGAAGAGGTCAGGGCAGGGTTGCGGTTTCAACAAAGCAGTTGGTTTGTGAAGATAGGTGAAGAGGAAGGTCGGGAGGAGAAGGAGAAGGGGGCGAGTATTGGCGCCAGATAAGGTCGTTGCCCTTGCCGGACGTATTGCTGCTCTGCGGAGTAGCTGGCTGCGTACTTTGCTGTTCGTTGTCAGAGTGTTGCGCATAAAGGTAGGCAATGCAGCATGCACAGCATCCTTGGAGCACATTTGTAATGTTCCGCCTCATGAAGAGCCTGTTCCTACCAGGTGGTGAAACCGCTCAACTAGAAGCTGCCCGCTTTCGAGTTGGCGAGCTTGGCGCTCGCTGCTTCCAGAAAGAAACCGGAAACGAAGCGGATGTGGGCCTACCCAACGCTGGTAGCAAACAATCCCCCTCCTCCCTGAGTGGCCCTGGGGTCGTACCGGAACCGGAACTTTAGCGGAAAAACGGCCAGAAAAGTGTCACATGGTCGAAGCAGAGCGCTGAGAGCGAGATTGCGAGAGCGACGAAAGAAGGCCAACCAAAATAATTATAAACGAAACGCATACATTAGAAATACGCCAGGATATCGCGAATGGGCCCGCGTGGCAGTGGGTGGGATTCTTCTGGGTCCCGCGCGGGGAAGCGAGGATCCGCGGGACGAGACGAATCGAAGGGGCAGAGCGAGTGAGAGCAAGGAAAATGAAGCAGGAAGTGGTGCGGAAGGAGTAACCCAGCAAACAAGAAACAGACGAAGCAGAGTAGAGCAGAGTGGAGGCAGGAGAAACACTTGAACTAAAAACAAACAAAAAAAAATAAAGACGTTGTTAAGATTATGAAATGTTTTATAACCGTTATAAAAAAAATCGCTGCGAAAATAAATCAATCCAAACACATTCCTCCTGTAAAAAATTACTCCATCCGTGTGTACGTGTTTTTTATCGTTTTGGCCGGAGAATTAAATAGGAAAGAATATGTCGAGGATCCGAACTTGTGAGATAGTCGTCACCTTGCATTTGAATCGGTTTTATAGAAACATCATGAGCCTGCAAGTTCTGTTCGCACAGGTGACCAAATTTAGTGCTTTGGCGTTGAAGGATAATTGATACTCTTGTATAAGGTAGGTGTCCTGTTAACCGATCGGGTATTCGACATCAACAACTTGCAGATTTCTTTCCAAACAATGAAAACACATGCTCTTTATTTTGCACCAACTGTCACGTTTTATTGCAATACAATACTTAAACAAACCGTTACTTTCATCTGCCTTAGAACTGGCGCAATTATTACTTTATAGCTACGACCAACCTCGAACCCTCTGCCTCACGCTTTCATTTCGTTCGAATTCGTGCTAGCTACTGCTTGCCTTAGTGTAGTTCACTATCTTTCTCTCTTTGCTTTGTATTTTTCTCTCTCTCCTTCTCTCTTTTTATTTTTCCTTCTTTACTTCATTCTCTTACACGATCTACATTTCAATCAACAATATAATGCTGTAACGGGTTTTTCTTTTTGTTTTCTATTTATATTTATATGTGTGTGTGTGAGTGTGTCATCCCTTTTTTCACTAATGTCCTGCACATGAGCTATGCGATCGAGTAAGGACGAGCGATTGTGATTTTTGTTCTGAGAAACGGAAATACGCACACACATGTGTTCACGCGCACCCACCGATAGTCTTACAGGTAGTAATAAATTAGGGTCGACAGTTAGGGCTAAGCTAGTACCATAGTCGCCAACAAATCGCTTACATGCACACATACCCACACACACACACTCATACATGTATGTGTGCGCGACCTTAAAAGCTGACATATTACCATCACTTCAGAGGCCTTCCATGGCGGTGATGTTGAAACATCTCCACGATAGCAGACAGATTCCCATCATATGGTTTTACTCAAATTTATTCCTTCACTATCGCTCCTTTCGTTTTAACCTCTGTTCCTTAATCCTTCCATAACCGTCAGGCATCTTTAAATTTTATCTTTCTTCGTATTTGTATGGGCTGCTTTGCACAGTTAGTGCTGATTAGCAACGACTGTGGTGACCTCTAGTGGCATCTAATGGTCGTTTTTTATTCATTTCCCCACTGTGATCTATCATTCTCCTTAGCTCACACACTTCTTACTCGTTGGCCAAACTCCAATACGGTCAACTAACGTCAATGTATTGATGTTGCTTGGTTTTAATTCATTCTATAAAAAATGGGATTTTATGTAAGGCAGCTTCCTAATTCATTTATCTTGTTCTATATTTTTTGCTTTGCTTTCTTGGTTTTATTATTTTTTTGCTGTTGTTGTTTTGTTACTGTGCTTTTGTTTTGCTTTTTGGTTTTACGCGCGCCAACTAGAATAATTTAGTTATCGTTCCCTTCGCTTCTCTGTCATTTCATCTTCTTTGATCACCTCCATTCTCCGTCCGCCACTTAAATTTCGCCCTCACGGATACAACTGCTATGGGCTCTACCAAGCTTTGCCAATGGTTGTTACTGTTGTACTGCTCCACCACGTAGCTGATCTGCGAAACCAAAATGCAACTGCGGGAACAACTTTAAACTCTATGCTACTGAGCTGCGCGCCCCACATTTTTATATTTCACTTTTTTTCTTCTTACATGGTTCGCTTTCGAGTGTACTTTAGTTTCTAGATAATGCTCTGACAATGAATTGTGTGTACGCGTGTAAGGTGAATGGGTGTGTATTGCGAATCATTTGCATATGTGCACGTTTTCTCACTGCGTTTTCTCCGCGTCTGTTTTTGAATACATTTTCACGTTTATCATTTTTTGGTTAGCTAGTTTAGTGTCTACTCTGTCTCACAGAGCTTCCGAAACTACCCCTAACGACCAGCAGCCCCTCGTGAACGGTTTCTCGCCTCCTCATATATGTGCAGGTGGCCTCAATCGGGTGTTCGGATAGGATGGATGGGCAACGGGAAAACACCGGGACGGTGAAGGATGGCACGGGTGCGGGCTGGCGGGACGCGTTTGCTCATTCGTTCCAGGCGTTACTTGGTTCCTTGTGGATCGTGAACGTAAACCTTGCGCTCCACGTTCAGTTTGGCACACAGTCCTGGTGGGGCGGAATTGCTGGTGGTGGTGATGGTGGAAAAGGTTGGCAGGATGAGTAAAATTTGGTCAAAGTTGTTGCCACTTGCAATACTGCTCTTGTTTTGGCATTCGGTGTCCGGTTCCATGCATGAGTGGCCGCACCCGCGCCAGAGTTGGTTTGATTGTCCGCAGGAGGAGGTGTTGGTGAAAAAACTGCTCTTGTATACGTGCCAGGGTAGGTGTAGGTTGAGGATAGAGTGATGATAGGAGACGATAGGAGAAGGTGGTTTTGACCAACCTGTATGACTCGTATTTCTCCTTTCCGAGGCCATCTATCGAAAATGGCGCCTCACAGTGAATTAGAGGACGAGAGAGAGAGACAGTAGAACCAGAAAAAGAGAACTGATCAGTGAACCCAAAGAGAAAGTCTATAGAGTTAAATATGCTGAATGCTTATGTACACTTCTAACACACCGTTCGCATCACGACGGCTCTTGAGTGAGTTTTTTTGACTTTTCTGCACTTGTAGAGCCCATAACTTTTAAACCTCGGGTACCATCTGCTAGAAAGGGGTTGCAATATTATTATAATCTTTGATTCTAAATACCAACCATTTCTTGTTACCTACTGCAGCCGTAGGGCATATCCAATAAGGGTTCTAGTCTGCTACTTCTGGTTGCCTCGCTCACAGTCTCGAAAAACAAGCTACGTGCAAAAACTCATGGTACTATTTGCCCTCTTTCTCTTGCTCTAGCTCTCTCTCTCTCTGTCTCTATCATTGCTAGCCACCCAAACAGCGAATGGCAGTATATAGAGAGCCTCTTCTCGCCAACAAACATTTAACGTCCAGTATTTTTTTCCTGCCGTGCACGAGAGCTGCCTTAATGAAACATCCGGAAGGAGAACAAATAAAAATACAGATAATGCTCAACACCATAATACCGCGAAACAGCTAAACGTGAACGGACCTGCTTCGAACAGTTGTGAACAGCGAGAAAAACATAAATCTGCCCTTCGTTACACCATACCTGACCCTTTGCGAACGGCAAATCAACACCTCCAAGAGCGGGGCGGCTTTGTAACATTCGAGAGTCAATACGTTGGTACAATTAAAATAAAATTATTATTCAAATTTAAAAAAATCATTAATTACATATTTTAATCAACAACAACATTCCTCGTCTGATTTCTAGGGGTAAGCATACGAAACATATTTGCTACTATCGGATTTACTCGATTTTCTTTCTGCTCTTTTTTACTACTCTCTTCTATCCCATTTGTTTTCACCAACTCCTTTTTCCTTCCTATTCTTTTCATCTTTTTTCATTATCTCATTATCTTTTTTCTATTTATTTCTTCTTATTTTCTCTTCTTCGATTAGTTGCTATCTATAGCAAAAACACCCTCATCATCTCTTTCGATCATCCAAGGATCTATCAAAAATGGTTTTAGCGTTATGTTCTTCCTTTCAACACATTGCAACATGCTTCCAACAACATTGCAAATTTAACGCATCTCGAACCCAAATACTACCTCGCTCAACCAACGTTCCCTTTTCATCTTTCCATCAATTCTTCGTTTTAATCGTGTTAAATACATCCATATTTCCATTTCTGACACGTTCGCAAATCTCCCTTTTTTGCCGTAGATATTCTAGTATTCGATATAAATACGATCAAGTATATTGTTGCCCTTATTAACCCTCCCCAAAATCCCCATTGTTCCTGCTTGCCATCGGCTCGTGTCTCGCTCTACCACCCCTAGCTGCTTCTTTGCATTGGTACGCCTTTAGATTCGGCGTCTTCTTCAACGCCATGCCCGTCAGGCCATCGGGAGGGTTGTCTCTCCACTATTTGCTATCTATACTCAACTCAGTAACAGTGTCTAACTCTGGCGGATCGATAGTCCCGCCAGCCTCGGTAGGCTGAAGGGGACAACCACTCGGAACCTCTCAACCCATCGTCGCGATACATGTTTTTAATGATACATATACCAGTTCGCCTTCCGGTGCACCTTGTATAGTTTGTTTCACTGTAACAAACAATCACCTTTTAATTCTTCGGTCGCTTGGGAGCGCTGCTCATCGATATTAATACGTATTACGCTCGTAAGTGGATCGCGATAAGCAGACGCCCCACACTTTACTCTTTTCCTATTCCTGTCGGTTTCTAATTACTTTTTTTGCTATTATTTTTGTTCTTTTTTTTGTTTCAAATATATTCCTTGCATGACTCTTCTCTTTCGATTCTTTCTATTTTCGTCCTGTTCCCAACGTCGCCCCCGTTTTCCTAGCGCCGCTTTATCATCGTCAATGGTGGCCGGAGCGGGACACGGGCCGGGCGCGCATATTTGGTGGCAGCGTCCAGGTGATGCTTGCCTGCGGTCATAGAGATTCCTTCGACGGCACCCAGATCGTCGGTCCGCCCTGAGACCAGATGACATTCTTCACCTTGCCGTAGATCTCCTCGATCGTATCGCCTTGCACGATGGCTGCAATGACAGGAAGGACATTTTAGTGTCACAAGCAAGACGAAGTGCTGCCCAACAGAGCAGGAAGTGCCGCTTACCGGTAAAGTATTCGCCAAACTCATGCTCCATCTTTAGCGTCCGCTCGAAGGTTTTCTTTGCCTGCTCCTCGGTCATCCGTCTGTTCATTTCCCTGTAGGAGAGATAAATCATGTTCTCAAAATACGAACAACGAGAACACCGTGCCCAATCACCCGAAACTAGACGTACATGATCGACTCCACCGACATTGGTTTGATGAAAACCGCGATCGGGTAAAGCTGTGCTACCTGCAGCCGCTTGATCGCATTTCCGGACACGTCCAGTATGCAATGTTTACCCTTCTCGGCCACCTCACGCACCGACGCCACCGACGTGCCATACAGGTTGTCGTTGTACTGGCCCGCCTCGATAAACAGGTGATTCTGGATGTCCTTCTCCATCTGCTCGCGGGATGCGATGAAGTGATAATCCCGTCCGTCCACCTCATAGTCACGCTTCGGGCGCGTAGTATCTGCAAATAGGTACAAAAATAGAAACATTAACTAAAGGTTACGAAACATATCAAGCATTCTACTTCTGCAAGATCACTTACGCGGTACGCACGAACCAAACTTGTTCGGATACTCCGAGATCAGGTCATCGTTGATGCGATCCTTCAGTGGGCCTAAGATGATGACAGGACGAGTGTAGGTGATCTGCAGGCGCTGCACTGGCTCGTACGATAAGATATTTTCCTCCGCTGTGCGATGGGAAAAGAGAAACGCATATAAACGCAAGGATTAGCCGAAAATGTGACAAAATCGATGGAAATCTTAACGCCCGTCTGAGCCCTATAAGCCCGCATCCTTGGGTGATCCAATCGTGCTATAATGGGTTACTTAGGGTGTATGACATGTTCGTACACCACTTGTCGGGTCTCAAACGAAACGACGACGTTTGGTGTGGTACACATAGGAATGTGTGTTCAAATAAACGTGTACATTGAAACGGGAATGGAATGAAACAACACACAGAACACACGCAACGAATCGAACCGAGAGGGTAGTGCATCCGATAAAGAAACAGGGCAAACGACATGCGACGGCCAGCAGGACGATAAACGAGTAGAACGGAACCGAAACGGAACGTGGACAGGTGACGGGTACGGGCGTAAAGTGTGAGGAGAAAGGATACGCAGGCTGTCCTTTGGTAAACGATCAGCGAGCAGCTGTCAAGACGAACGAAGAGCCGTTTGCAAGCCTTATACGCCAATAAATATATGTTCATTTTATGCACGAATCGGGAAGATTTAATAGTGCTACTTCTGTTCCAGACTGGTGATAGCTTAACGCTGCGAGATCCTTCACCTAAAACGAGACATCTGTGCAGATGACTGTCTCTGTCCTCTTTCTCTCTCACACATCACCCTTTCATTTGCATCTTGACCCAACGATGGATGAGCCAATTCTTCCCTCTCGACTATGGTATCGTCCCCGAAACCAACATGTCCAAAACTACACCTTACCCAGGCCCTCTGCAGCATGCAAACGAAGCACTAAAACGAAAATGAAGAAACAATACTGACTGCACATGCACTAAACACAACTAACATCGAAATTCATTCCTCTAACAAACGGTGCAGTGTTTGCGAGCAACACATTGGACCATGTGGGTGAAGATCTGGCCGCGAAAATGCCATCCAACACAGCTTGCGGGAGAAACATAACAGAAAAGCGATTCCCTGTAACATCCAATCGATAATGTGGGCAACCAACCTGCCCCAAAAGAGGTAAATTGGGGATCAATGCATACTCCAACGGGAAGCAATCGGACACGGAGTTCACAAAACCGCGGCAACAGGGACGGTGCAGGCCGGATTCGAGCGACTACCACGAGCAAAACGCAACACCGAACCACGCTCGAACCGGAACGAGATAGAGTTATTCAACAAAAGATCAATAAAATAAAACATCCGCATAGTGAACGTGAGTGAACTTAATCAAGACGGTAGAACATAATCGAGAGCGATATAATGTGTGATTCTTAGAACTTTGTTTATACTTCTAAACTGCTAAACCAACTATCAGTGGAATGCTTGAAATCAAAAGGCGGAATGGATAACGATGATCAGACGAGAGTGAAATCGGAAACGTAAGAGAAGACAACAGACAAGCAGAAAAAGAGAAAGAGAGAGAGAGAAAGAGAAGAGAATGATCAAAGTGAGCGAAATTGTAAAAAAACAACAACCAGAATGCCATGTTACAGAACAAGAGATAATACCAAGAGTTGGCAGTACAGCAGAAAATAGAAATTCAACAAAAAAACATGGGGACGGAAAATAGGAGCGAAAAGAGAGAAAAGGGCGAGAGTCAGCGGCGTCGGTGGCGGCAGACTTACAGTCAGCATAGTTATTCTCCAGGTAGATAAGAGTTATCTGCTCCATATCGGGTAATTCCACGCGGTAGATTATTTCACCACCACCTGGACGGGAAGAAGAGATACAGAAATATGTAGAAAGAGAGAGATAGAAAGAGAAAGAAAGAGAAAAAGAGAAGAAAGAAAGAGGAGCAAATGGCCATAGATGGGAGCACTAAGAGAAAGCGAAACAAAAATACCGCGTGAATGAAACAAAGAGAGAAGAAAAACAATGGAAAACCGAAGCGAATCGAAAGAAAGAAAAACATTGTGAAAAAAAACTGTAACGGAATGGATGCGATTCGATCCTAGTGGGCGCAGTTAAGGCGGAGATGAGCGCTGTTCTTGTTTTCAATTATCAAAATGTTGAACGACGATGGTTCGCGCTTACACCAACAAGCGGAAAGTAACCCATAGCCGGCGAAAGATGGTAGGATACGCTGGTGAACATCCTCGGATCAGAACCTGCACCGAAATTAGAATAAGAGCTTGCTAGTAGTATGCATACATCGTCTTGCCGTCGTTGTTTATAACGAGTCGAAGGGACACATTAGCCCTTCAACCTACTATCAAGTGCCAAAAGAGCGTATTGGCATTAGGTCCTTTTCTAATCACTGCAACAAGGATAGACATTGTAGATACCGTACGATTTCTGCTGCTTGCTCGAAGTCTCGCAAAACGAGAAATGAAACGTAATAAAACAGGATTAAAACCTAAATGCTGATAAAATAGACTAATTGGCAGAGAGGCTTGCGCGTGTTTTTCTAGTACGCTGTAGAATGAACGGAACCGCACGAATGTTATATGACAGGAACCAAAACCAAACCGACTAAAAGAGTATCAGGACCGATTTTGGGGGAAAATCAGGGGTGGAGAGAAAAGGACACAGGGGGAAGGAGAAAGAAACCCAACATCTAAAAACGAAACGCGTAAGAAACGAAAACAAACGGAGTCGATAACACAAAGAAAACTATACTTATATCGGTAGCGAGATTTATCGGAAACCGTCGAACACTTACCTTCGGCGTTAGCGTCTTCTTGTGTGTAGCAAAGCATGAAAGCTGTAAAATGGACGGGAGATGACGATTAGAGTATTCCCGCATACGGTTGATGAAAGAATTGAGAGCAGAGAGTGAGAGATAAACTCGATTCGCTCCTGGCGAACGAACGAGGATGCACGAAACGGTGTAGGAATGCAGGATGCACAGGACGAGCTGTCCGCTTTTGGGGATGACGTGCTGGTTCGAGCGTTTCTTGGAAAGTTAATCGCTTAAACGGGCACCTTCAAACCCTCTACCAGCAGTACTATCGGTACAAATAAACGGGGCACATGCTGGTGCCAGCGAATCAGACTCTGGAGTGCATTGAAACGCAATCGGCAGCATACCTTCCTCCCCGGAGAAAAATTCCCACACGGAGGAAAAGCCGAGTTTGAGCGGAAAACTAAAACTAAACACACGCAGCTTACACACACGCTACACACACCCAACACCAAACGAAGGATGATGGTTGGAGGGGGCAACGGAATGAAGCAACACGTGATACAGGCGGGAAGAAATGAAAGAAAAGGAAAGCGGGAAAAGAGCACAGAAAAGGTGATAGAAAAAAAAGTAGTGAAGAAACCCAAAAACTTACGCTGCTCGGAATCGTGATGATTTGGATCGCACAGGTTACCATTGGCTGCACGGATCCCCCACCGAATGGAAAGAGGAACGTTGATGACGTTGGTGATGATGATGGTGTGCGAGGTGGAAAACAGTGGTGTTGAGGGGGATGGGAAACAACGGACACAGCGCGCGGCAGGACATAGTACACAGAACGCAACACGTACAATGCGTGGGAAAGTCCCCGCCGGTGCATTTCGCATATACACACATAGAATGGATCCCGCCAGTGGCAGTGTGGGCATGTGTGCAGAAGGACGAGGAGGATACAATATATAAAACGAAACAGGAAAAAAAATGAAACTAAATTAAATGCAACAAACCATCTGGGGAGTAGATAGTATGCAAATAGGGAGTGGGGCGACGGCCGGAAGGTGCAAGGACGAAGCGAGAGTGCCATCGCACCAGCAAGCTAACTAACACCCACACACAGGCACACACACACATGGTTGGTGCACGACAAATACAAATACAGCGTGTAGTCCTTCTGAAACAGGACGATCACATCGAATCGGTCGGGAGCTTAACCACGTGGGGATAGGAGTAGTGGAAAGGAAGCAAAAGGCGGAAATAGCACAGGAAAGAGGAGTACTTACGCTCCTGGTCGGACCCGTCCTCGTTCTTGTCGTCCTTGCTCTTCATGAACGGGAACCGGCGGGAGAAAGAGAAGTTTTTCTTCTTCCGATCGAGCGTGGAAACCTTTCGCAGCACGGCACAAACGAAACAGGACACCCCAAAAGCAAGAGAAAGAATAGAAAGAAAAACACCCACGTCAGTAAGGACTTCGCGTGCGTTCGGGACTGCGCGACCCGAACCCGGGGGTCCGGAGAGGACCCACGGAGGAACATTCACCTCCTCGCCCGGCGGTACCTTTTCCAGGTTGTTGTTATTGGCACCGGCGTGCCCCTGGAACTTGACGCTACGGTCGCGAGCTCGCTGTTTGCGCTCCCAGCGCCTCTTGGACGGTACGATGCCGATGCTTTCCTCTTCGTCCTCGCCGATCACACGTCGCGCCTGCCACCACTCGTCGTCGGAGGCGTTCGTCACGTGCAGGATGTCACCGTGGCGGAACTGGAGCCCGCGCGTAGGCAACCCATCATCCCGGTTCGGATCGTAATCGAAGAGCGCTCTGGAAGTGGAAGAGGAGATGAGGAATCAGTATCGGGGGGATAGTGGATCAGTATCTTGTTCGCAGGTCGTCCTTTTCCGGGACACTTTACCGCACAAAGAGGGTACGCTTTTGGGACGTCCGAAGCAGTGTGCCAGTGCCTGCGGCCACGGCTTGCTTCATCTCCTGGATGCGCTGCTCGAACCGGTTGTAGTCCTCTGGCCTGTACTGCACCACCAGTGTCACGGTACCGCCAGCATTCTAGAAAGAAAAAAACGTCAAAACGCCAATATTAGTGTCAACGTGAAAAAGGACCTATTGAAGCTGTGAAAGAGGACCTACCTTGAGTGCCTGAGCGGCATCTTCGTGGGATGCGTTCGACAGGCTGATGCCATTTACACAGAGCAACTGGTCGCCACGTTTTAGCTCTCCACCTAGATCAGCTGCTCCACCCGCCAGCACATACGAAACGAAGATTCCCTGCAAACGAAACGGACAATGAGACGGATGCTTTAATGCGTTTGCCTGCTGCTTGTCCTTAACGTAGTTTGTTTGGTGTTTGCGAACGGTTCGTGAATTGCACACAGCAATCACGGTTACTAGAGTGCACGAATCACGCCTATGATTGTGATTTGATGTTGGAAAAGCTTGCAATCAAATGGGGTAAGATTAAGGGATGCAAAACGCTTCAAATCGGTTTAAAGAAAGTTAACATATTCGCTTATTAGAACACATCGAAAGTTCACTCCGTTTGAATCGAAGAATCGCTTGAATGTTTCTTTAGCGTTTCCTTAGCCTATCCATATAGTGCTACCGAAGTATGACGTCGTAAAAAAATCAGACATCTTATAGATGTATAATAGGGTTAAATAAATGTTAGTATTTGTTCCAATTCTAACAGCCGACGTTGCTATTCAGTACGTGAAAAAGAATAGTGATTACGACATGACCACTATAGCGTAGAAGTAAACAACGTAGCATTGCAACATTTTCATCGTTACTAACTAAACTCTAGAATATTTGATTATACATCTAAAGTGGGAGAAATCTATAGCCTTTTACAATGGTAATACTTTACTACATTAGAATAGCAACAGTAATCATTATCAGAAAATAGGTATATATGCTAAACTCCTGTCATATCATATGTCTTAGTAAAGAAAAGTCAGCTTATAACAAACTCCTGTGCATATTCCTGTCGCATACCTGTCCATCTTCGCCCCCAACAATGTTGAAGCCCAACCCGGATGCTCCCTTCCGGATGACGATGGTGCGTGGTACTCTAAGAAAGAAGAAAATAGGAAAATTGTCGCATGAGAGATTGGCATCCTACAACTCCATGGGCGATCGGAATCCTACCGAGTAATGTCCTCGCTGCTAACAGCACGCGGCGTACCAATTGGCATGCCCGTTTCGAGCACGTTCGAGGACGCATACCGGGACGAGCTGTTCTCGAGCCCAAACGCCGGAGAGTGTGACCTCGCAGTTGACATCTCGACATCACCACCTCCTCCTGTTTCGCCTCCGCCTCCACCTCCTCCTCCTCCTCCTCCTCCTCCACCACCACCACCGCCAGCATCCGGTGAGGCGTGGTCGACCATGCTAACACCCACATTGTTCATCGCATTGGTCGAGAGTGAGTTCAGATTGCTGATCGAGTTGGCGAGCGCCTGCAGGATGTTTGTCTTCTGCACGATCAGCGTGGCACGGTTGGTGATCGCCTTGAGCGTCGCGACCGCCTCCTCGTGCACCACGTTCTCGAGATTGCGCTCTCCTCCGTCCGGTGTTCGGACTGCGATCAGCTTGTCCCCGACGGCGAGCCGCCCATCAATGTGAGCTGCACCGCCTTCCATGATCTTCGTCACGTAGATGCCATTGTCGCCCGGGATGTGCTGGTTGCCGATGCCACCGGCAATCGAGAAGCCAAGACCCTTGCTGCCTTTGAGCAGCTCGATCTCCTCCAGCTTCGGTGCCTGGGCTGGAGGTCGCTTCCGGCGGATGTGCTGCAAGGGTACATAAGGATGTTAGATCTGAGCGAACGCCGAGGGAAAGCTCACGTAGGGTCATCACATACCAGTGTTACACGGTCACCAGCCTGCTTGAGCGCGTCGACCGCTTCCCCATGGGTCACATTTACCACTCGCACCTCGTTCACTGCCACGATGCAGTCGTTCACCTGCAGCCTTCCATCGACGTGTGCTGCTCCACCAGGTATCACCTTGGTGATGTAAATCGAGGCGTCGAGGTTGATGTGCGGATTGTCGGTGCCACCCGCAATGGAGAAACCAAGCCCGGTCGAACCACGCAATAAGGCTATCTCATCGTACTCCCACGGTGAGTCGCCATTCAGCTGTGAGGAGACAAAGAACAACTCGTTAGCTGAAGTTCTGGAAACAGCCTCCTGGAAGACATTTTCGTACTCACCTGCTTCGTATCATTCGCGTTCGATGTTGGAACCTGAAGAGAGAGATAAAAGGTAGAATATGAGTTATAGTACGTCCGAATATGGGCTAGAACCCTTGTTTCATTCCATCGTAGCAACGCGAAACAACCATCTTAATTCATTTAATCAGGGACACGTTAAGGATCAAATAATCTTCCATCTATATCAATGAAAATATGTATCTAGTTGCGGCTTGGTTTCAAACAGTTCGAATGTTTTTCGCTTGATTCTGAATTATAACGTGTGAAGGAAAATAAATCTTTGTTCAAGGACATGAACAAGAAGGAAGCTGTTAAAAGGTTCGAATGTATCATTAAAGCAAGCACACTTGCAACAAGTAACAAAATGACATTAAATGTACAAACCAATACTACTGACGATCACACTACTATTAACGCTAGGTATGCAACTACTGCTAATATTCTACTGTACCGTGTCCAGGCTGAATAAGGACGAAACCTTCTTCAGGAAACCTCCTCCTCCACCTCCAGCTCCACCACCGCCGTCCTGCTGACGTTTCTTTTTTCTCGTAGTCATAATTTGTTTCTTTTCGCTTCTCCCTTTTTCTCTCTCTCCTCTCTCTTCGCCTCTTTCTCTCTCTCCCCCTCTCTTTCAGCCACTCGAATGTCTCTTTATGTCGGTGACTTTGGTGTCCTTTTTATGAAATCTTTCGATGCTTTAATTAAACAACGGCAAACCCGGCTCACCAGGAGAACATCCGGAGCCCCAAACCACCAGCGCGCATCTGAATATGCCAGTCTGCGTGTGCGTGAAAGAGCCTAGCGGAAGCTCTTGTTCTCTTTCGCACCCGGCGTGCTACTTAGTACCGGTGTACTATAGACCCGCAACACAAAATGGAGGATGCAAATTAGGTTTATATTTTTTATTATTTTCTCTTTCGTAAGCTCTCCCTCTCTCACTCGATTTTATTGCACTTTTTTGCTTTCGCTGTTGCTTAAACTCTAATTACACTTTGCCCTTAAATACACTCTTCCGCACACGCACACACAAACGAACGCACGCTTAATATATGAGTAGGGGATAACAATGTCACAACGAGCACGACACAAACGGAGAGAAAAAAAAACACTAAACAACAAAGATGCTCCTCAGCCAAACTCGAAACTATTGGCTAAATAGGGGGGAAACAAAAAGCAAAACTTCGTCATCGTGAACGGGGCATAAAATGGAGAAAAACGACGAACCACGGTTGGCTAATGGCGACACTATCAACAACAATGTAAAATTCACTCGCGAGTGGCGATGGGAGTGGGTGGCTTTTTTTTATTATCATTCAAACAAATCGCCCTTCCTTCGGTGGGGCTTTTTATTCCCTAGTTTTCGAAGGCTTTCGGTGCCGCGGTTGACGCATCGTGTGCCAGTGTCACGACTAGTTTTTCCTCCCCCACCCAAACACACAATCGGAAAAGCTCGAAAGAATGGTACGCTCGACAAAACACAAATCGCCGGAAAATGGGGCTCGCTCGAGCTGGAAGCGAAAATCGAACATCGAACAGTCGTGGAAAACAGCGACAAAGAAGCTCCCGGGAGGCTCGTTTGCGAGTATCAGCTTATCTGCACCACGACCGGGTCCCGTTTCCGGGCTGGGTCGATTTTGTTGACTCAAAATTACTGCCCTAAAGCTAGCGGCGCTTCCCAAGATTCCACAACTCAACCCTCCTCTGGCTAAAACCCACGCCCCAGCATGCCGCTTCATCGCAGCACGAAGCGCTTCGTTCATTTTCCCTCGTTCTCTCTATCCCATTCTCGCCCCCAGTGAAACTCCCCTTTGCCCTCTCACCACCACAAAAATAAAATTATTCCCACCCCTACTGGGCTCCATCGGTTTTGCGCCGTTCCATTGAGCTTTTTTGGCCGTGTCTCATGTGCCGATGAAAAGGGAAACGTTTCTTGCACCGGGCCCAGAGGCCAACGGGCGAAGCAATCGCGTCAGGGCCGATGGCCTGCCGAACGCCGGATTGCGTAAGGGGCTACGCTCTCAAACGATAGTCACCTAAAAGACGTGCGAAAACGGGAGAAGAAAATGTAGAGGAAAATGGAAAGCGAAACGAGATGTGAGAAAATAATAAAAGAAGTTGTAGATATGTGAGGAAGAGAGAAAGAAAGAGAAAGAAAAAGAAAAAGAAAGAGAGATGGAGAGAGAAATTAAGCCGGGTGGAAAGAGAAGAAAAAAAGAGAAAGAAATTTTAAATCAATTTGGCGTGAAATCGGGCTGATATGGGTTTGGATTCCGCACAAGGAACTTGCGTCTGTAGCCAGAAGGAAAATTGGTGTTAAAGAAAAAATAAAAGAAAACAAATGTAGCAAAAGGATAACATTAAAACACGCAGACAAACGGAAATGCACAATCCACGTCCGGGGAGGGAAACGGGGAAAGAGATTAACAATGTTGATGTGGATTTGGTTATTGGTTGGCGTTCTAGTTTAAAAGAGGAATGTTACCACCTCCTATCGGTATGTTTAATTCGTTGTAGTGCAAAGCCCAGAGTAGGTCGTCGAGCAGGCACTCGTTCGGGCATGCCACACACCACACAATTGGGAGGAGAAGAGAAAAACAAATGGCGAGAAAACGAACGAAGATGGAACGGATCGCGCATTGTTTTGCGAAATTTAGCAGGAAAGAAAATTCGAGCGCGCGCAGAAACTGCAAAAACGCGAAGAAACTGAGCTCTATGGCACACGCAGACTCTGGCCATTGGTGGGAATTCAGGTGGAGGGTAATCAAAAATAGATTTTAAACATGGCTGAATCGGCAAAATGATAAAGATTGTTCCATTTTTTGCTAACGACCCCGAGCTGACCGTTAAGATATATTCTGCTGTTAAGCACATTCTTCAGAATAATCGCAAACGTTCAATTTCATTACACAAAATCAAATGAACCGAACAACAGTGTTTCAAAGTTAGTAAACACTCACATGAGCAAACCACCAAATAAATAAATAAATAAATGAATAATACGACGTATAAATTCGCTTTTGCTTGCTGCCCTTTTTGAGCTGGAGTCGGCTCAACATAAACGATGCGAGCAACTGATCAATGTATCGATAAATATTCTCCCCTTTCAGTGCATCGATCAATAAACCCCATGGAACGCAGTCCTTCGTTTATCTACGAGACAATTGCATTATTCCACCCTCAACCGTACAGCTATCGCAGCGCATTCCCAATCAACATCAGGGCGAACATCTTGATCCGTATAAAACATGTGTAAAACGCCCCTTTTTTCAACCCCCATGAGGCAAACCATAATATCGCGTCAGGTTGCCAGTGAGTCACTTCAGTACTCGGCTTTTTTCTGCTCGATGACGACAAGCCGATACTGCAAACGGCACCATCGCGGAATCTATAAATACTCGCCAGATCCGCTGAATGGTGCCGAAATAAAAACATAGAAAATCTACGATGCCGACTCGGCAGTGACCGAGTTCGATGCGCATCGCTCGTCCTACAGCGGCAATATTATCTCAGCTTTTGCCATCATTTTGCCAGGAACTGCGCTCGTTTTCTTTTGCGCACGCCGTATGGTTCAACTTCAATGGAATAAAAGGATTACAACATCAAAAACCTCGCTCGCCAAGTGAAACAAACACATCTGCGAAACGTGGCTTAGTTCACTCGTCTTTGATGTTGAGTCGTATGGCGATGCAGTTGCGGCTCAACGGTTTGAGATTATAGAGGAAAATTGCTGGCAATTTCCGCAAAGAAACTATTTCCTGTGGCTTTGAAACACACCACAATGTTAATCGAAGCAAGCCGAATGACATGTGTGACTCATTTCAAGCCGCGTGCTGTTTTAAACCGTTAACACGCACGCAGCCTCTTTTCATCGATGCATTCAATAAACCATTTTTGTATTGCATTCTTCTCTTGCTTCGTGACGGAATTATCATTTTGATCGATTAATAATGCATTTAGGTTGGTATTGCCGTTGTTGGGAAGTTAATTGAAATTGTCAGATAAATCGAATGGATTGTGGCACGCGGGACGGAGATTGTTTGATTTACACGATTCATGAACATTCTAGACTAATTAAATCTGATATGATAGTGTCGATCCTAAATATGGAAGGGGAAGAAGAGAGTTTAACATTCCCCGTGACTATATTAACACAACTATCCTGTCAAACAACAAAACTGTTTGGCTCAAATGGTTCAAAATTTATTTCATAACCAAATGTACTTCAAATCATGACTGAATGCAAGAAAATCATGAAACAATTCAAAATTCAAAAGTACTGCCGAAGCTTCGCATCACACAACTGTTTGCTAAAATTCAAAACAAGTTTATAATTTCCGACCAAACAACGATCAATCGCCACAACATCTACCAACAATCATAGCAATAACAACCAAACAATAACAAACATTCATGAAAAAATGTCAATAGCAATAAAACAAACAAAAAACGGCCACAACATTATGAATGAACGATTAAAAAACAACAGCGTAACTGCGGCGGACGAAGGAAAAGGTCAGCGATAAGGAAAAGCCAGCATACAGTGAGGAAAATAATAATGAATGATGGAACCATGGAGCAGAACAGCGCCGGCACGGCTCTGAGGCAAGTCTAACTTCAGACAATAGCGATAATGTTTCCCGGCTAAGCTGAGTCAGACCACCTCAAAGCTCGAATATCTGAGAGCCAGCGCTCAATCCTTTCGCCATAGCCGAGCTATAGATAGGACAGAATTGATTAAAATTACATTGGAGCGAAATTCACGCTCAATGACAGCTAACCGTTCTAGGAAGCACGATAAGCGATCGGGTCGTAATGGCACCAAATGCTACCGAGTGTTCCCAGACAATACCTCATCGGCGAGGTGTGGCATAAACATTCCAGAGCCAACCGGAATTCGATTGAAATGCCGTTAATATCGGACGGAGGCACGCGTTTATATCCGGAAATTACCAACGCGCCGCATAAATAGCACGATATCGTACGTGGCAGTATTGGTGGCCCACAATCGATACGCGGGCACACAAAGCCATTATCGAGTTTTCTCTGTCGAGCACAACAAGCAAGTGTGCAGTAACGACGATTGGCATGCGTATGCAATCGCACTCGTTGCATCTCATTATTCCACAGACGCCTTCCCTCTGTCACACTAACAGAAAGGGTTGAGTTCGAACACCGTTCGGCATCCGTAGGATGACGAGTACCTGATGCACGTGAATGCGAGCTAATCAATGGCTGCATTTGCATCAATTCACAACTTGCAGCCAAATGTTGCTCTTTCAATGCATTGTTCCTTCGATTGTCCTCGGTTGCATTATTCCACAGGTACCGTTCGGTACGGTTTCCGTTGCAATAGAGCCTGCATAAAGCTAGCTTATTTGCACTCGCGTGAAGTAGGAGATACGAGCCGGGTTCGTGCGTGACTCAAGCCGTTCGCCTGGCTTTTCCTGCCCGCTGACGACGAGCCGATATTGCGAAAGGCACCATCGCGGAATCTATAAATACTCGCGAGATCCGCTGAATGGTGCCGAAAAAACAACAATCCACGTACGCCGAATCGGCAGTGACCGAGTTTGGTGCGCGTCGGTTACTTCTGCAACATGAACTCATCCTTTGCCATCGTTTGCCTGCATGAAACGAGCTCGCTTTCTTCTGCGCACGCCGCGTGGGTCAACTGCAATGGAAGAAGAGGATTACACTGTCGAGCTCCGTGAGCATGCCTGAGGAATGAGTCCTGTGGATTCGCTCGCTTCGTTTGTTCAGCTTTGAAATTATGTGCCGTGTTCGTGATGAAAATTGGTAACGATTTCCACCGAGAAAAACAGCCTCATTCGGCTTTGAAACAACAGATTGTTTATCAAAACAAACCGAATGACATATGAAACGCTTCGCAAGCTGCGTACCGTCTTCGAGCGCTGACGCACGCAGCCTTTTCGTTTGGACGGTGCAATCAATAAAAGCGGCTTTTTAGCGCATTCTTCTGTTGCTGCGCGGCGAAATTATCTTCCCGGGGGTGGCTGATTAATAATGCATATAGGTTGATAGCTCCGATGTAGGTTGGTTGATTGATATTGCTGAGCAGGTCGGGTTGAATTGTGGCACACGGCAACGAGAAAGGTTGATTGATCAAGCGATAACTGCCGCGGTCGAGGGAAGCGCAAACCTTCCTACTCTCTTATACCTGGGAACCAGCCTGGGACCTAACTGTTAGGCAGAAAAGCGTGCATTTACGTGACCAAATTTGGCAAGGAAAATCGTTAGCCGAAAGCGAGTCAGTGTACAGGTAACATTTTGTCGAATTGAACCCCCGCCGTTTGCCACCAAATTCCCGCACAATCGGTCAAATTTGCATCCTCAAGCAAGCCAGTGTTTCGGCCACTAGACACGCGTCAAACCTTACCACACCACCGGGCTTTCGCCGAGAAGCAAAGCACAATTTTGCTCTTCTTGTTTTGTTTTGCACGTTCCACCCTTGGGATGACGCGGCCCAAAAAAGGCTGGGAGGTCCCCAATGCCGGGTGCAAGCGAGAGAAGAAAAAAAAGAGGCAAAAAAAACCGGTCGACCGGAATCCGTTACTGCGTGGCGCTTGATGGCCCAGCGCGTGAGTGCCACCACCTCACGGGTGAGTGCCGCGCGTTCCAAAGCGGCTCGCATGCACACAGCAACGCACCGCGAATCGACCGCGCACCGATTAGACACGGACACGCACGCAACGAGGCCCCGTCATCTCCATGAATGACGCTGACGGTGTGTTGTCGCCGACGTCGTCGTCACCCGCGCACGGCGAAAGCGGACGGGTGACTTTGGCCCGAAAAAAGGCCGTCACCATACACGGTTGGGCGAGCGAGCAAGCGAGCGAGATAGGTGAGTGTTTTCAAGCTGCGTACACGCGCCCGCATTCCAACGCACCCAGCCCAACGGTTGTGCTCTGCACGCTCATGCACGCGGCCACTCAGGTTGCGTGCTTTACCATGCGCTAAAGCGAGACGAAGCCGCTGCTCGCGCATCTGCGTGCCATATGTGCGCGGCGGCATTTGTGCGAGCGAACGGGGCACAAAAGCGAACGCTGAAGGAAGGGTGCATGGTTATTTAACTGCTGCTTTTATGCACCCGTGCCCGGCGGCTCCTTAATGACGGCTCTTCTCCCTGGGCCACTACGCGATGCCATTAGAGACGGACGCACTGGGCAGGAGGAAGCTAATGGGGCCACACGGTGGAAGGCTGAGAATGTCGCGCATTTTCCCGACCGTGGTTGACAATTTCCATTTCGAGATGAAACCGTCACGAGCATGCGTGTGTGTGTTTGTGAGTGAGTGCACGTGAGTGAACCGTTTCGCTTGGTGTGTTTTGAAAGGCCCTTACGTTTTTGTTGGGCCCTTTCCAGAAGGGTGTGGAAATGCGTCCCCGGAACAAGGAAAGGGCAAGAGAGAGCGAGAGAGAAAGAGAAAAGCAATAACTCCAGTATGCACACACCAACACCACGGCGATGGCAGCTCGCAAAAGGGACGCAACAGAAGGGTGTAACGTGTGCGCTTGCGCCCTTGAGATGAGTCGGGGTCTTTGAATAACATTACCCTCCACCACATGCCGATTTTTCCCGTCTTGCGAGCCCCTTTTTCCACACAAAACAAAGCGGAACCCTTTGCCGGCATTTCTGCTTCGCCACCCCTGCAACCCAATGTCACCCGTCATTTACACTCGAGGAGTGAAAGATCCGAAGAGTGTGGGAGAGGGTGAGGGGATGGGTAGGGAGGTCGGGCGCGATCGAGCACTCACTCCCGTGGAACCCGGCTGGCGTGAGTGCTGCAAGAGGCACATACCAACACATGCCCAATGGTTCTCACCACGGGTTGTGTGTGCTGCAGTAGCCCGGATTGATCGATTAGAAGATGCCGCTCTCTCTCCCTCTCGCACCACCCTTCGATGACCAACACAACCGGAAGCGCCTTGCCACTCCCCCCCATCCCACACGATCCTCTCCAGGAAAACCCAATTGCACTCATTTGCTCCCACACACTCATCCCTAACGGGACCCCATGATCACTCGAACGGCGTACAAGGGCGGGTGCAGGGTGTGAAGGGATAAAGCCCAACCCCAACCCCGACAGCGACGACGTCGTCAGTGTACCAACGCCCAACTTTAAAAGGCTTTCTCGCCCTGCCTGGAGGTCCTCCTCCTCCGCCACTCAAAAGCATACACACACGCACACACACGCGCGAGCCAGCACATAATCGGCCCCTCCTGCCGTGACACTGTTGGGTGGAAAAGTTGAATGAAGTTAAGATGATGGCCGAGCACGGGAAAAACGGCAGCATGCGATGTCCTTCGTCCTGCCAAGGAGCGCCACCGATCTGCGCGAGCATCGACAGTTTGACAGCGGCAAACGTCAGGCGAAATGTTTTCCCCCATCACGAAATTCCACTCCCATCGCCACACACACGCGCGCGCACGCACACACACACACTGGTATTTGCTGGCTAGCGCCAGATCGAGCCACAAAATTGACACCGACCCCAAACCGAAACAGGCTCCAATACGGTGCGGGAAATTAACACAAAACACACAAAAAAGAAACAATCACACAGCCCGACATTGGGCTCAGTACGCACGCACGCACGGTACACGAATGACACGGACACTGAGGCCCTGGAGAAGCCGGCGCGCTCTCGACGGGGTTCAACACTTAAGTGCCTGCTCGCGAGCTGACGCGAGTCTTGGTACGTCGCGTGATGGCCGCGCGTCGCTGGTGAGTGCCTTCCAGGGCCGCTGCGCACCGCTTGTGAGAGTGCCATCGAGTTGTTTATAGCCGCGGGTCGAGCGGCTCAAGCCGGTGATTTGTGTGTACACGCGCTCTCTCTCTCTCTCTCTCTCTCGCGCGCGCGCTCGCGGCACTATAGGCAATGGAGCGTGCGTGCAAATGTTTGGATGAACATTTTTAGAGGTGAACTTTGCCACTCGGTTGCAGTCTGCGCAGCTTAGCCACACGGAATGACATCAGGCGACTCGAAATAAATTCGTTCGATCCGTTCGATCGGTTCCACCCCCGCGTGTGACCTTGTTTCGTGCGTGTGTGCGGTTATTTTCAAGCACATGGCCATGTTCCTTTCTCCCTGTGCTCGTTTTTTTTGGTGACGCTTTAGTTATTGCAAGTTGCCTGTTGTTGTTTCTGTCCCGAACCTTCACCACCGTGCCGACCTTAAACCCATCCCGTGCGGAGAAACCCAGAGAGCGGCACACACACACCATCCGGGTGGATTGGCCAACATCTGGCACCGGTAGGGTTTGCAGTGCGTGTTTGAAACGACCGTTTGTTGAATTGCGACACCTCGTTTTGGATGGCTAGCTGCAGGGTGTTCGTACTCGTTCACACTTGTGCTACCGAGCAGCCAAACCACGGCACGCCCTTCAACAGATAAGGGCCGAGATAAACGGTTAGGGTGATAATTTTATGCTCTTGCAGTAGCATATACACCGAGCGTGAACGTGATCACGTTTTCACACATTCCTGGTGGCGTGAGTTCGGCCATACATCGTGAGCTACAAGTGTGTGTTAATGCAGAAAAGAAAAATCCAAGCCCTTATTCTAAAGAGAGCCTTCAAAAGTGGACCTTAAAATTAAAGTCCCTAAAAGCCTGTCGAACGTTGTCCGAAAGGCACCCCATTTAGTGCAACGCGACGTGGCGAAGAATTCACATCAAGCAACCGACAACCTTGTCAGCAACAACCAGCTCAATAACGCCGCTTTTACACATCCTCACAGCCTCCTACGACCGTCGAAGAAAGAGCACAAAAAGAAGCAAGCAAAGAACAAGGGGTGTCCCGAACCGCACTACCTGTCTGCGTAAATTTCAAGGCCAACGGCACAGCTGATGACTGAGCCATACATCGGTCTACATACACACATTCACCCCTTGAGGCAGGTCAGGTAGTCGCGCAAACCTTGGGTATGGGGTACCTGTACCGGGGTGAAGGACTAAGCTGCGGTTCGGGGATTAGGACGGTCTACGGTCGGTACGGTGTATGATGTACACAAGCAAAACTGATCATGTCCAAGTAGGCAGACAGATGATCATGTCGGTAATGTTTGTCTCCGGGCAACGGTTGACAGTGGGGTGAGAAACTTCACGAGTCAATTGCGAGATGACGTTGACGTATGTCCAAAAGTCGAAAGTGATGCTAGAGAAGCAGTAAAAAGGGAAAATATCTCTCTTGATCTCTCGACCACAGAGAACGAACTCTCTCTCTCTCTCTCTCTCACACACACTCTCTTTCCTAACACATCAGACGCTAATGATCAACAAAAACGTAATAATGCAATGTGACAGTTTATTTTTAATAAACTCCAAAGCAAACGTATTACTTCTATTCCGGTGTTGATAACACGCTGCTAATCAACACCGCACACTGACAGAGAGCTCGTGGCGACATGACGGCTGAAACAATCGCCTTCAGCTCCCCCAGCGATTGGTTGCTAATATTAAAGCACCATCAACTCAGAACCCCTGTTTAAACGCTAGCACAAATCAAAAAACCCCCCTTGAACACCATCTCTCGGGCTGTTTCGCAAATCATTGCGCGATCGTTTTATATTGTGCACACCAATTACGGACCGATTGTGGCTCGAAGAAACGTTCTGACGTTCGGTTCACCCGCAACACCAGCGTTGGCTACTGTCCGGTTAAACGTGGCACGTCGCAAAACTGCAATAACGCCGCAAAAGGACCATCGAAGCGGCGACAATAAACTTTAAACACACCCGTAAAAAATACCAGCTCTCGGTGCAGCGGAACGTGGACGTGAACGTCACTGCACAAATATAATTGAACAAAGATTCGTGGCTCCAGGGATGGCGGGCAGAAGCTGTGGGAAATATTGGCGGACGTTGGGCGAAGGATCGTAAAATGTCTCCACCGTACATAGGAGGATGCGCATCTTGCCGGGGTGCAGTTGCTGTTTTTCTTTTCTGTTCCTTTTTTTTTTATTCTACTCCAACCCGAAGCACTTGTCGTCGAACGTTTTGCGGCCCATAAACCGACTCAACCGAGCGTGCAATCAACGTTGATGAGTTCGGTGTCTCGCCTTTTTTTTTTGCTTCGGTTCGGTTTTATGTTTAGTTTCCGCATCCTTATAGCCGGACCGTGAGCAAGCAGGAGCTGCGCCGGGAGCTGGAATGCACCGGAATAGCGTGCTTTTATTTTATAGCCCGGTTATGTTGAGTAAGCTCACATTCAATTGCGATTAATGCTTTACGAACGGGGTGGAATGAGCTGACCGATCGGCACGCTGTTCGCCTGGGTTGGGTTGACTGATGCGGCATGTTGCACGTCACCTTGACAAATGAACCTGAAGGACGATGAGTCGCGGTCAAGGAATGCTTTAACGAAGAAACGTGCTATCGATTAGGCGATACGACGATATCGCACTCTGCCTGACGCACTAGCGTGGGTGGAACGAAAAAGCGGAAGTACCTCCATTACTAGAGAAGACCTTCTATTATCTAACGTTGTTGAACATTTGCGGCTGAGGTTGGAAGGTCGGAAGGCATTCGCCGTAATTGGAAGACGACATCGTTGATGGATGTGCTTGTAAAGTACGATTACCTTACAGATAGTCGAGGTAGAATCGAAAAGTAGCGAGTAACAAATTTCCTAACATTGAATGCTCCATTTCATTTAAGTATCCATCGTGAACATTTGCGCTCAAAATCAACGTATGACAGCGAGCTATTTGTATGCGCCTGTAAACCTGTCAGGGTTCTCGAAAAACTAGCAGACGAGAACGCGTCGTGAAGGTGAACGTCATTCATCTACCAGCTATTGTGTGACAGTTCGGGATACTAACTACAACTACTAATACCACCACTAGTGCTATTATATTTCTCTTCTCGCAGACGGAGTGGCGTGTAGATTTCACGAGTCTATTTTTAAAGATTCTTGGCCTAATTCTTTTAAAGTCGCCCGCAAACACACTATCAAATGCGACGGTGCCACGAAAACCCTGTCGCTTTCGTCGGTGAGGTAGAAAGTGACCTAGAAAAAGTGTACATGCCTTTTTTGGACGATCCACTGAGGTGGTGATAACACTCTCCTTCATTCTGGCAAACTTCCCGATAAAGCCAGAGTGGCCATCTCTGGAATACCCGATTGGATTTAGCCCCACGGCACGTTTCGGACACGTATGTAAGCCGGTAGCATATTAAATCATCGTCACGTCAGCATCGTCTGGTCTGGACTCATGAAACAATCCCATCATCCCAGCCGGACACGGCCCGTGTTGGTGTTCAATTTCACCGGCAGCTGTAGAACCCACACGGCGTTTTCTCGGCTTGGGTGGGACTCAAATCGAACCAACGGATGGGCGCGGTACCGCCAGATGAAGCATTTCCGTTCAGCGAGCGTGTGGATTTGTGTACTCGTGCGATTTTTTTTTCAGACAACTCTGGTAAACAATTCTGACCCGTACCGAAGCGCATCGTGTTGGTGGTTCAATCCCCAACTTGGCCTGCTTGGCCGCGTGTTGCAGCGTCGTAAAATTCGCTTTCCACCCGCCGATGGTGGTCTGTAGGTTGGTATTAAAATTGCACGAAAAACGTCGTAAAAAATAGACACATAAGCCTTCATACGTGCTGTGCAAAGGAAGTTGGCCTATTGGTGGGGCAGCAAGGGTTGGGAAGGACCCGAGTGCGGGGGGATTTTTTTAAAGAACAAAAAACCCAAATGAACCAAGTCTGCCAACATTCCGTGCACAAATGTGGCACAAAGGACCGTTGAATAATGCGCGCATCAGCCTGCGCGTTTGCAAGAGCAGAAGCTGAAGGATAGGAAGATATCCGACTTCAGCGAGAAATGCTGACGAGCTGGGCACACCCGGGAAACTGGCGGCCAAACCGGGGCCAAACAAACAATAAAAACGCATCCATCGGAATGGCAGCTGCGATCGGGCTGGTGTGGAAAGTATCCGAGCAGCAATAGGCTCGTGAAAGAATTAGAAACTTGTAGCTAAGCAGAAGTAAGTGGCAGAAGAAACCCCACAAGTGACCGAAAAAGCAGTGACTAATGTAAAACAAACCGAACGAGCGAGCGGGAAACACTATAAGGGAGCAGAGAAAGAAATGGAAGTAAGAAAAAAAACCTCGCGCCGCGTATGAAATGGTTGAAGAAAGCAACCCTCACTTATCAACGCGAGCAGGAAAAATTTATCATTATGATACACTCGTTCTGCGGGCCGTGCTGGGGCGTTTTCCCACCTTCGCTCACCTTTCACCCTCTTATGTACTTTCCCTCTCGCTCTCTCTCTCTCTCTCTCTCGTTCATATTTCACCCCCTACCAGCAAAATACACCCCCACGCGTGGGCTGCGAATGGTTTATATTTGATTAGCAGCGATGAAGCTTGTTTTTCACTCCTTTTTGATTGTGTTATTTTTGGCGTCTTTATTGTTGTTCACACGCCACTGCTCGAGTTTTTTACTCGCTGCTGGCTGTGTGCGTGTGTGTGTGTGTAAAGTGGCGCCTCAACACCGTTTTTCCTGCCCCCTCCACCCATCCCGTATACCTTCCGTTTGACCTTCCCCTCCGGATCGCTGTAATTTCTAAATCGAAACATTCTTTGAGCAGCTTTTGTTTTCTTTCCGGCCCCAAGCGCGTTCCGTTTCGTTTGGTTCAAGTTTTTTTTTTCTATCGTTCGCTCGCTCTGCTACTGTTCTGCACCCTTCGTGCACGTTTGATGATGGATTATATATATATTTTTATCTCTCCCCAAACCCACCAAAGCACCCTACCTGGCAGGGTGCCGGGGAAAGTAATTTCTTCGAATTATTCTGCCCCCGTTCGTGGCATGCGGGCAGGTTGCTGAGGCTGCCTGCCTGCTTGCAGAAAGGTGGTGAGTGCGAGATCGCGAAGAAAATTGTTGACATACTATTCACACCCGAATAAGGGAAGCAGGCTCACGTGCACCAGGTTCGAGCTGAAGGAGGCGAGCGTACTGGCGTTTCGAGCCGGAAAATTCCATTTGCAGGGGGTGGAAATGCCGCTCGGACTCAGGTCGAAACGATTGAACCCCATGCCGGCACATCTGGAAGCCGTTCACTAGCATTCTTCGCTATTCGCAGGTGGAGAACGTGTACTTACGTGGCAAAGCTGGTTATCGCAAGTCAGGGAGTAGGGTTTCTTTTTTGTTTTATTGTTGGGGCAGTTTTCATCGCCAGCATGGGGGGGGGGGGATGAAGTAATAAATCATAACCACACACGCACACACAATCACACGTACAAAAACGTACAACACATACGAAAAGGTAAGGCACAAACACATGCTAACGTTGTGGAAAGGGTAAATGCGGTTTAATAAAGCGAATGGCGAATGGAAGCCTAGGGCTATTACTAACAGGGCTGACAATTGGTACTAATGTTTGGCGCTGATCCTGGACCTGAGCTGATCGAACCTGGGCGCCTGCAGGCTTTTTGAACGCTGCCTCTTTGTGCAGTGCTATCGCTTTCCTATGATTTTCTTTCTTTTTACAGACATTAGTAGGAAAATAGTTGTCTTTAGGTAACGAAAAAACCCTACCGAAACATTCTAAGTGTGTATGGTATACTACAATCGCTGACGCGTGGGCGGCCATTTTACATAGAAAACTTAAACGTACTACACTAGAAATTGCTATGAAAAATACCATAAGGTGTTGAGCTTTGCTACGACACTAAAAATCATAACAGTACGATTTGACACGAAAGCCTAAAATGGTCTATGACCAAAAAAAAAACCAAATTTTTGTGGTCCAAAAAACAACGAAAGTAAAGAATGATGAAGAAACACTCGCAAGGGGTCACAACACCCCTCGATCTAGCGACAGCAAAACGCATTACAAGAAACGAGCATGCACGTAAATGGGGGAGCGGGCTCTAACGACTCACTTTGGTTGTGGTCAACCTCGGCGAGGGCAATTCGCTGATCGCCTGCTTGTCCACGTCCTGTTGGAGTTGAAGTTGCGGTGGTGCTTGCTGCTGCAGCTGTTGCTGCTGCTCCTGTTCCTGTTGCTTGATGCGGTTAGCCTGTGGAAGAGCGAAGTGAGAACGAAAATCAATTAGAAATGAGCTTAATTCACATTTTTCTTTTTTTTTTAAATATATCTAGATCTCAGTTAGACCTAGACCGTCGACCGTGGAACGAGAGTACGTACACTCACTTTCGATTTGGCGGCATGATGCGGAAGCGGGATAGAATCGGTACAGACTGTATAGCGATCACTCGGTTTATCTGTACGGCGTCTGGGCGACACGTACGACGATATCCGGTGCCGCGAATGGCGGACGATCGAGACCCAATCGATCATATTGGCATCGCTAACCGTACGATCGATTCAAATGCCACTTTACACCGCTTTCATGCCCTGATTCCGATCGACACACTCTTATACTGCCACTGAACCAAGCCAAACCGTGCACATCACAATATAACTACACAGAAAGCTCCTGAGGAGTATTTTGGACTACACGTAGTGTTCTGGATGTAGCTGTACTTAATGGGAGAAAACGCAGAGTTGATTGAAGTTACGCACAATTGGGGAATCTGGGTAATTGTCAGAAGAAGCTTCCGAATATTCCCCTAGAAGACTATGGCCTGAGCGTCACTTCCCATCCTGCAAACCGTATAGCAACTGGGTGCTCTGGAATTTCGCGGACACTCGAGCGCGTTTATGGAGCATGACCACGTGGTCGTGTCAATCCAAGCTGTCGCGTGGGATTTTATGGGCTTTCAAAAATAACCCAGCTTAGGGTCAGAGGTACAGATAAACTTGGACCTCTGGTCGAGGACGTGACACTGTGGATCATCGTCCTTCGCACGAAGAAGCCGAGCTCTGGTGGGAGTTCTACGGTCTACAAAGCAGCCACTTCTAGCGATCACACTCCTGCACCGTACAACGGACTCTGTTACACTACGGTTTGGGAACAACGTCTCAAATCGGGTGTGGGATACCGTCGTGATTGAACGTTACGCCATAGTGTAACAATGTACTTTCAAGACAATGTGATGGACGAGTGAATCAATCCCAAGTCAAGTGAACGAAGAAGTGCACGACCGGCCAGCGCATTGAAAAAGGGCGCTCCCTATAAAACCCACCCAGGACGAACAGAACAACGGCGGGAAACAACGGCAAAAAATGTAAGCAATAGAACAAATAAAAAAAAAACAACAAATCCGACTACACACGCGTCCGCGGTCCCAAACAAATCAATCTCAACTAGTCCCGTGTCCGCACAGAGTGGAGCGCGGAGAGTCACAGTCGTGGCGACTTTGCGCCGCCACCAGAGGGCGCCCCAAAGTGTGTCCCGGGACGCTACAGACGATCGGTGGATCTGGCGGGAAAAGTCAGCAAGGATGGGAGGCTGGGAAAGCGCGCGTGTGATAGCACACGAACCAGAGCAAAAGAGAGAGAGAGAGATCGTGAGGGAGATTGAGAGAGCGAGAGAGCTGCGGGAGACATTGCAAGAGCGGTTAACTCGATCGTTCGAGAGCAAGTGGGGATCACCATCTCACCGAAAAGGTGTTCAAAATTTCCCTCTTGTTTGCCCGTTTGTCTGGTAATCGGAACACTGAACGCATCAGCGCAGGCTAAGCGAGAGAAGAGCCGTGAACGTCGGATGAAGCAGGTGTTGGATGCCGGTACGACGAATCGGTGTGATACTTCCCGACCTCCGAGATCGTAAACTGCCCCAGAACTGAACCTCCACTGACACCTACTTAGCGCTGAGTGAGAGCGCGAATAGGCTAGAGAGTGAGATATTGAAGATGCAGCACTAATCCGAGTCTCCGTTGTCGGTCATATCTCTATCCCCATCCGCAATGGCACCGCGCTCGAGCCTTTAGCAGTGGGTAGATGTGAGATGTTTACGATTCGCGTCTCGTAGGGTAAGGGATCCGAGCGCTCTCGTCTAACCATCCGTCATCACCCATGCCCTCGAACATCGCAAGCAGCTATTAAAACCCGAAACTCACCCTCACCCCACAGAAGCCGCGGGTCGGCCAAATGTGCTCATATTTCACGCCGATTTGCAACGAATCGCCCGGCACCTTCCTGCCGGTGGGATGCTATAAAATCACCTCCCACAGACTCCCGGACGGTGCAGAAGTTTGGCGAGCGAGGTGTTTTTGTAGCTGTTGCTCTGTGGTGTGGAGACGAACAGGAACGCTTCTTGAGCGGTTGTAGGGGTGTGTTATTAATTTGCTCGAGGCAGCTCCCAACTAATGACCGGTGCTGTGATTTCGCACCGGTGCTGTTCCTTCGTGACGCGAGCGCCCTCTAGTGGCGAGACACACGATGTAAGGGGGGGGGGGGAGTAGATACGCAACGGAAAGGGGGGTTGCCCCATGTAGGGTTGCGTTCGTCCCGGGGCCAAATTCTAATTTTATAACAATTGCTCCGGGTTTTTTTTTGTTGCTTACAGCCGGTGGGGAGATTTTTGTTGGATGTTTGCTTTTTGATTAAGGAACGAAGAAGAAGAAGAAGAAGAAGAAGATGAAGAAGAAAAAAAGATACGCCCGTCAGCCTCCACGTGCCGGGGCAGAACATCGTATGTGTTGAGCATCCATCAACACCAACGGCGAATGAACGAAGGGGCATGCAAAACGGTCATGTTGGCTCGCGGCTCGAAGCCGTTGGATCAGATTTCACCACGGCGAACGAAGCGTCAGGAGTGTGGGAGGGTGGTTGTGGAGCTACACCCGAACCCCACCGGCACTTACCTCATTCGCTTTGATGGCATTATCCTGCTCCCATTTGCTCGCAATCAGCAGCGTTTCTGCCGTCTTCTGCTGTACCGTTTTCGACTCGTCCAGCAACGTCAGCTCGTAGAACTCCTGGATGTCTGCAGAAAGAGGAAGAGACGCGAATTAAATGGCGCCAGTCTCGGAGGGCGTGAAGAGTCGTGGCGTTGGGCAACCCCCCCCCCCCCCTCCCTTCCACCCCCCCCCACCAATCCCACCTACCCACACAGACAGATCGGCGTCCATGGCCGGGAGTGGTGCTAGTTTGCGAAGGCTCATCCCACCCTGGGAATGTCATAAAATTCTAGACCAAAAATTCTAATCATGCTCTTGGACGCCACTTTGTCATCCAGGCTACGGTTGGGGGTTAGCCGGTGGCAGGGGTGTCAAATCTAGGACACCGCAGCCGGTATGGGCTGGGAAAACGGCAAAAACTGACAGCATGGACACCGAAATCGATCGGAAACCGCCGAACGACTGACGACGTTTCCGAGAGCGCGTCTTCTTCGCGGAACACCATCCCACCCCTTTCAGGCCGTCGGAAAAGCATGGTAATGTTGCTCCTTTCTTCTCGATTTTTTTTCTCTCTCCCCATTTTCCGTTACGTCTTATTCCATTCCGCTTTCGAGAGTGAAGAATCATCGAGAAGCTGGGAAGCCACCGCTGGAAAAAAAAAACAGCCGAGATTTTCTCTTTCGAAAAAGACGCCCCACCAGCGATAAGGCACAATGCGGTGGTGCGGTGGAGGAGGGTAGGGGCGCGATCGGAGGATCGGAGCTCACATTCCGGGCTATTTTTAATGACGCAAACGAAACCACCGGCGTGGGGAATCTGGATGAAACTGCGGCAAACCGACAGCGGCTGCCCAATTTCCGCCCTTTACGCCATTTTCGCGAGCCCATTTCGATCCATCGGAGAAGGAGCGTGGAGAGGAGGAGGAGGTATGGAGCTATGCTTGTGTTGGACAACTACTCCTGCTGGTCCTTGCTATCCCCGCGTACGCTGCCATTCGTTATATCGAGCGGTTTTGCAACCAGCAGTGGACGGTGGGCGATGGTCGCGCTTGCATAAGCTTCATCTTGCTAATTGTGTGCTATAAATAGCCCCCCCTTTTTGCCCCCCCCCCCCTCCCCGCCCAACTCCTCATCCCACACCACCCTTTTCTACCCACTTCCGAGTGGTGGCAAGCCGCTTTCGCCTGGCGAAGCAGAAATCGCCATTATAGCGGCATGTTTTCGTCAGTCGCATCCGAAACCACACGCTCCGGCTGCTCCAAAACCTTGCGGTGCGTTGACGTCGCCGCCCGAAAGGTAGGCAGCCCCCGAAACACGTACCGAGCAGGGCCTGGAAGAGGCGCGATTTGAATATCCGGATGACCCGCTCGATGGCACTGCGTAGGGCGCGGTCCTGCGGGGTCGACAGGCGGGAATGGTAGTCCTCCAGCAGCTCGAGCGCCCGGTGTGCTTCTGTGGATGAAAATTCGAAAGAAAAACGAATGAGCAAGAGCGAGATAAAGTGCACCACCGATATCGGCAGGTTTGTGGCGCAACAACAACTTCGACGAACTGAACCACCAAATACAGCAACAAAATGGGAAAAACAACTCTCAATTAACACGCAAATCGTGCATCGGAGCCAACCTGTCATAACTCATATTCGCTCAATGTCGGGCGGTATGCTTTTCGGGTTCTATTTTGGTGCCCGGGGACCAGCGCACGGTTCTAGCCAAGGCCGGTCGGTTTGGTGCGAGCTGCGGTTCGTAACTTTATCGGAGTTTTTTTTTCAGTTCAGGTTCTTTTCTTGTTCGCTCCCAGCAAGTGGCACGTACGTTCACGAGCCCTGCGTGCCGTGGAAGTGGGACCTCGCGTTTTTATGGGGCTTTCCTTAATGGTGGTCATGTTCTAGGCTTACCTAAGCAGCTCGTCTAACTGACGTACCGCTTGGTATCGACAATATTTGCTATAAAAGAAGCAGCATGTTGGAGTTGAGAACGTGAGCCTTGGAGTCGAAGAAAGTGCCCCCTGAGGAAATGGACCCTGAGGTGAAGCACAGCGCAAGAGAAATCAACTAACTCAGACGTCATTCAGTAACGTCGGCTAAAACGGTTTGTGGCGCTATGATTACTCGCAGATACGGTCATTTCATTTACGTAAAATAAATTGCGAATGCAAATCAGGTAGCGAAAGTGAGAGAAAGACATACAGGAAAAGCAGAGAATGCGAGAGCTGTTTTAGCTATTTTAGCTGCACTAGCTCGAGTGAGAGAGAATAGAGACACGAAAAAAGCTATTTTTAAACGGCAGCCAAGTTTAAGGTTCGGTACACCACCAGGCCTTGCTCAACGCTCGGTTGTCTGATAGCGGTGATGTGTATTAGGTACCACTCTGACAAGGGGTTCTCACCACCCACGCTAAAGGTGGAACACTGAGGTGGCAGAGCCGGTAGTAGTGCAGCGGTTTTTCCTACTTCTCCTTCTTTTTTTTGCTACCTCAAGCAAGGTTCGATCCTTCCAACCCGAAAAGCAACACGTAGCGTGACAAAATAGGACAACCCCAGCAATCCTGCGGTGTACGAGAGAGTTTTCGGCGGCCAGCGTAACGTACGCGATTAGTCGTAAAATAACGCCCCCACAAAAAGAGGGTCGGGGGAGGCGATTATCGATCGACCCTGTACAAACAGGATATCCGCTCGTTGCTGTGGCCGGCAAGAGTTTTACGATGACGGCGTAGGAACGCGGCGGAACATCTGGAATACACAAATCCGACTAAACGCCTACCGGCAGCTTGCTTTAGTGAGCCACTAGGGGGCGCTGGTTTGCGTGTGCAGCACAAGCACACGGTGTATTAACTCGTCGACAGGGCTGATCTATGTGGATGGTGTTTTGATACCACACACGACCTTATAAAACCCCCTCCTAAAGGTGCGTCATTTCGGTTTGGTTTATTTATTTTTTTGTGGGAAAGAAATTACTCCGAGACAGGAAACCCCTATTCTCTCCTTCGCGCTTCTGGCACCATGTGTTTGGATGGCCACAGGCAAGGCCACCACCTCACACCAACGTGCTAAGTGAATGTTGCTGTAACTCCCCAACAACAGCTCGACATCGCGTTACATTGCAAATCGATAGCATCAATGTTTCGCTAGGAAATTAACCTTGTCGGAAGCGTGGTCTAGTTTACTGACGGACTTAAAATTAGAACCTCCCGCGTCATGGACGTACCCTACCTCAGAATAGCAGCCCGAGGATAGTCGCGCTCGATGTGATAGAACGCGTCGAAGCGCTCGTAGTGCCGTATGCGTCCCGTGGGAAGGAACGGACAGATTGAACGGATGCAGAACTTTCATCGCCAGTACATGCTCACCTCCACATGCGTCAGGTTGCAGGCTCGGTCCCTCCTGCGCCCTATAAAGCAAGGTTAGGAAATGGGCTGCGAGCCGGTGAAACGTGACAACTTTTCAGCTTCCCAACCGGTGAAGTACAATCGAAGCGTACCCGCTACGGTATCGGGTGGAAGGATCAACACCGACGCAGATGGTTGCGCGTTGATTGCATCCCCCGAGTGGTTCCTGCGATGTGTGTGCGAATTCTGCCACTGTCAGCGTTGATGCTCAGTACCGGATATCGGATGGACATTGAAGGCCGGCGTACCGTTCGAAGGTGCATTCGTTTGATATCCTTCCCAGCCCATCGAGCAGCACGCTATGGAGGATCGGGGTTTGGCGTCCTGCAAGTGCTCGTTTGATGGCAACGAACAATGGGCTCACAAGAGGACGAGAACCTCGTTGAGCAAGTACCTCGTTCACGGTAGCCGGTTTACGCCGTTTCCGGTGATGGCTGCCAACTGAGGCGAACCACCAGGGGGGGGATTGTTCCTCTCGTTTTCGCTTGCTTTCGTCTATTTAAAGTCCACTTCTACATGACCCAGCGAGCGATGAAGCGAGATGCAACGCTAACGTCACACTTGTTGGGCTGACTCGCATGCGGACGTTTCGAATCCAGCGTACCTCGGTGACTCCCTAGACCCACCGTGACGCCCTGCAGGCTCGAAGCTGCAGAACTATCTCTCGTTCGTACAAACAAACATTCAAAAGAAGAAAAAAAGCAAGACATTCCTGCAATGATATGCGCACTTGTCGTAGCACCTCAGCCGGGCCTGAGACCAGGTCCTCGGCTGGTACCGGTGCCAGACACCGCGGAATGTGTTTCGTAATGGCTGTGCGAATCAAGAGGTGTGTATGTGTTCAAAAATAGAGCACACAAACCCCCACGGACGCTACTGTGACCTTCTCCTCCACGTCCGGTGAATAGCTGCAGCGACGCGATAAGCCACCTACCAGACAGCTACTAGAAGTTTGCCGTACAAGCCGTTTGGCAGCACCGGAACACGCCATTGCGCTTATCTGTTTCGTTGCGGTTTGTCGTCTCGATGCTCCGAGCAAGCACGCACTTCGAGTTAGCCGAAAAACAGGTGCACAACCCTTCGGGAAAGCCTTGGCGAAAAGGGTGACGTTCGGTGTCAACACCAGGGTCGAACGACCAATGGACGCCATTGTTCCTTTAATCGCAGCACCACGCGTTATCACCGAAGCAGCAGTAGCAACACCTCGTGTGGGTGGCGCTGATTTAATAACCTCTCCCGTCAAAAATTCTTTCCGGGGCCGTGCACCGACTTTCCGTATTCGGATAGGTGCGCTTCTTTTGGGGGTTGTTGGGTCGAAACAAACGCCGGTGTGAGCGAACGCATCGATACGTCCAGTGGTGCCCCTAAATGGAACGCCTTCCTGAGCTCCAGGATGTGGCTTCCAGCATATGCTGTTTGGCTGGGGTGTGGGTTCGTTGAAGCCTTTCCGACGCTGGCTTTCGACGGGGCAGAGTAAGGGTGGACCATGGGAATTAGGTCACGCGAGCAGGAAGGTGTTGAGCGGAAATGAGGCACCGAGGCACCGAGGCACCTCCACTGCCACCAGCAGTTCGCAGGAGTTCACCGCAAGCCCGTGTTTGCAAAGTTGACCACACTGATGGACACATTAGTGGTGTGCCCGAGTGGGAGGGATAGGTCGTTTAGAGCTGTGAGTGTGTGAGTGTGTGTGTGTGTGCCGAGGATAAGGGAGGGAGGAATGTGCTTGTGTTTGTGTGCCCAGTGAGGAATCAGCCGGAAGATGTCGCTGATGTCGGTGGATGTCGCTCCCTGCAAGCTTGTTGCAATCCATGTACACTTGCTCACATAAATCCTCACCTGTGCCGAGAACCAGGCACAGTGGTAGCCTCTGCCTGCAGCAGAACAGAGACAGTGCTGCTCTACACACCCGCAAACCACCCATGCCAGCTCGTATTCAGCAACAACAACAAAAAAAAAGAAAAACGAGCCCTTTTCCTTTCCCGTACACCGCTTAGCGCGGGCAAGCACCGCACGAGCGCTGATGGCAGCAATTATATAACAGGAGCAGTCTGGCTTAACTAACACTTCACAAGCGACATGCTGTGACTACCGGTGTGGCGCGTACATGTGTACACACCGCAGCCTTACACGTAGACCTGCAGCGCGACCAGATTTTCCGTGAGCAAACGGGATTGAGCCGCTCCACACCGACGTCGGTGCCTCGTTTTGCGCTCTTTTTGTGTTTTATTGTTGTTGTTTTCTTTATCGTTCTTCTGTCCCTTTCTGCCCTTAGAACCGGACACCACGTTGGTTGGAAAATCCACCCACCCAGCAATCGCAAACTACAGCAGCGAGCGCAAAAGCTACACCAAAACCACGAAAGCCCACCTCCTGCTCCAAAACCAAGCAGGAAGCTCCCGGAATAACCAGGGAGTGTGGTTGCGACCGGTTTGCGGTTGCGGTTCGGGGATGCTGCATAATTAAATTGCTGATCTATTCCCAATGTGTACCACCTCTGGTTTCGCTTCCGAAACCGGGGCCCCGGTTTCTACCGGCGAAGGCGATCGGAGAAGAGGGCACACTTGATTTGATTTCCATATCAGATGTAATCTAATTTCCGGCTCGCCAGACCGCCCGCGGATTCGGAACAATAAGCTCCAGGATGTGAGCTAACCAAAAGGAGCAGGTATCTTGGTCGCGTGTCGAAAACACAGGATGAAAGCAAACAGAAAATACACGATAATGGCGGACAACAACTGCTCAGGTGGAGCACTAGAACTAGAGCTCACCAGGACGAGCTGGTGGATTACATACCTTGCTTTTTCACTGGCATTGTGATGTGGTTGATGGTTCCGATCGAGGTGGCCCCAAGGGGGGGCTGGTCTGATCCTGCAAAGGACCTGCCTACACTCGGTCGGTGGTCAGGTCTCGGTTCTCGTAACGGACTTCACCTCCACGCGGGTGCACTGGTCGCTTGAACGCGTCTGCCTTTCCTCCGTAGTACCTTTAAGTCTTTTCTGCTGCCACACACACACACGCGAACACGGTACACATACACACAATGCACTCACATCCGCTGGCAAAAGGGAGTTCGCTTTGTTCGATTCGTCACTCGTGCAGTTGCCTCTGAGAACACGGAGGTGGTTGTTTTTGTTTGGTTCACTGACCACTCGGTCGTTTCACTGCGCCCCCTAGCGTCTGCTAGCAGCTGCACTGAAACCACGCACCCTGAAATGAAGTCGTACAACCCCCCGGAGCCCCCCAAGAAGTTGGAACGATTAGTGTGGATCTTTGGGAGCCAGGATTCGCGAGGCCAGGATGCTCCAGAACGAAAGCAACACCAGTTGAACCTGTCCACCAGCCAGACTGCGTGTTCGAGCCGTCACTGCACCGCTCGGTCTTGTGAGGTAGCGAGAAATCACAGGGCTTCCGATTTCGAGCCGTGGGCTCGTCAGGATGCACGCGTGGGGCCAAGAACGGGCTCCAGAGGGTGCTCACTCTCACCGGCACGTGGCTCTCCCGGGGGCCCATCGGTTGGGCATCCGCTCTCAGCCACTACTATCTACCAAAGTCGGCTAGTCCGCCAGCTACCAGCTCACTCTCTCTATCTCTCTCTGTCTCTCTCGCTTGGTACGGCAAGGTGTACATCACATGTCAGACGGAACCGGAACAGGGAAGGAGCGAAAGGTGTGGGAAGGTGGGAGCCCATGGCCGGTCGCCAACATATCGAACCTCGTTAGGTCCTATCGCTGGACCTAATTGATATCGTTTGCTTCCAGAATTAGGGTGGCTGAGGTGGCGACTTACCGGGGTTCCTCGAATTAGCTCGAGGACAGCTGCTTTTAGCTCGACCTCGCTGGAATTGGAAATGTTTTCTGCTTTTGCTGCCCGGATTCTGCCGCTAGAACGAGCGAGAACGTCGTAGAACCGCGAGATCACTCCGCCAGTGACTACCATGACGTCCCAAGTCGGGAACCGCGCGTTCTCGCGTGAGCCGAATGTTGAAATGTTTCCAACAAAGTAATTCCCCAGAATCGCAAGCTCAGCTCGATTTGTGGAGCAGCGTATCTCAAACATACTTTTAATGATCTCCATCAAGGGTGCGCTTGTGCTTCCGAGAATTAAGGGCCATACCAGCGCACCATTGTGCTTTTTGTGGACGTACCCCAGATTTGCCGCGTACAGCGGTTGCTTGGCAAACGGATCTTATTTTGTGGCTCGAAGTTATCGATTGGAAAAATCATTTCTGCTTCGCTCTACCAAAAACCACCGTCTTTCGCCCGCCTGATGGACGTGGGAAGGCTTCGCGAGGGTTTTCGCGAGGGTCTCCACCCGCTGATACTCGCGGGCGTTTCGCAGAAATAAAAGAACTTCTAACAACAGACATCGTGAGAAGCACTGGCCGCTTCAGGTCGCTGCGTCTCGACACAAAACGGCGCGAACGTCTGCACATGGTTGCGAGCCGAAAAATTTCGAACGTGTCAGCAAGAAACCACCGGCCGGTCGCAAACCAACCGTACTCCGGGAATGGCAACTTCTGCTGACGTACTGACGCGACTGCTTGACGTTCGCAGTGCCCTGGTGGCAGGTGCGATTCGCATTGAATTTTAATTTTAATAATTCATCTATCGCGCGCCGGTCTTGAGCGGGGATTTACGGTGGCCCTGGGGTGGACTTGTATTTCTGAGTTGGATAGGAAGCTCACGAACGAACAGCGGTTCTTCAAGATGCCGCAGCTCATCCGCTGCACGCAACTGCGCCAATCTTCAGGGACCTCGCCACGGTAGAAAGCCGCAAGGGGTCTCGCAAAAATGGTGCCGTTTTGGTGGTGCGAAAAAAATATCTAACCCTGCGGACCACGTGGAGAGCGGAACAGCTGAAGCCTCGGAGGGGTGAGATGGACACCTCACACACCAGCAGAAGGGCACTAAAAATACTTCCCATACGACACCGAATATAAATATAAACACATATCTATATTCGCTCGTTTCGCCAGCGGCTGCAGACGTTTCGGTGAGTGGGAGCAGGGGGGGAGAGGGTGAAATCGATTGGAGTGTTTTGTCCTTTTCCACCTTCCCTCCCCGCTTTCCTCTGACTTTTCCACACTCAAGCTGCCAGCGGGATTATGGGGCAAAAGAAAACAGACTCATTCGGGTTTGCTCAGCCCGGCGAACTCAAACACGCACTAAACCGTTTAGGGTCGAGCGAACGCGCGGGGGGGGATATGGCGTTTAAGTGCACTGGCGGAGGGCGGGGAGGGGGTGTGGGGCATCTTTAGAACACAGGAAAAACGGTGGGGGTTTGAGAGCGGGTTTTGTTAATGCCAGCATAAATCGATTTTAAACGGATTTCCTCCCGCTGCGCCGATTCGCTGCAGGAACAGGGGCCGCGGGGGAGGGGGGAGGGGGGAGATTCCCTCCCCCTTTCCACCACCCCTTTGCCGTGGGATATTTGATAGCCGATTAGAGTTGGTAGAGGTGCGCCTGTCCTCCACCGGACCGGAGGAGTTCTCAGAGGTCGTCGCGTCGGGTTAATGTTTCACAATCGTTCACAGCAACCGCATGATGTATGGACGTATATTTTTTTTTTTGCTAAGGGCGGTGGGGGACCGGGGGCAATTTGTTGGCACACATGCACACACTCACGCACACACGCACACGCACGTACCACGCAGCAGCGAAACAACACCGACACGCAACCGAGCCCGGGGAAGACTTACCGCGCGAATGTCGGAGCGTTGGTTCGGTTGCTAAGATCCAACTAAATAATAACGCCTCTCCGCGAGTACGGTCCTCCCACCAAGGGCGAGCACAGGGGGAAGAGGGAGTGGGGGAGGGGGAGGGGGGGTGGAATCCTTACGAGCGTCAGCGTGTGCGCCACGCTCGCCCATCAAGGATACGGGGCCGCGGTGGGTCGTGGGGGAGCGCACGAACCGCGAGAGCGAACTGGACGAGGGACAAAACCCTACAGGGGGGGAGGGGGGTGGGGTGCTGTGGGAGAGGGTGCCCAGGGACAACCGAAGGGACGACCCAAATCCGAGGAAAGAGTTGGAAACAGGAGCGCGTGAGCGAGAGAGAGAGAGAGAAAGAGAGTGTGTGCGAGAGAGAGAAAGAGAGAGCGAGATAGAACGTGTAGCGGAGAGAAAGAGAGAATGGTGGTTATTTTTCCTAGTAGGCCTATGGTTCCGGCCCGGTCGTTGGGGGAGGATGTAGGGTGAAAAAAAAAGAAAAAAGGAAAATTGAACCTTCCGTTTGATAGCTGCCACTGGTGCTGGTGGTTGTGCCCAAGTTGCAGGGCGTTGGTGGTGGTTGGCTCGCACATGGTGTGCTCGTCGAAGGCACAATTGGAACTGCATTGCGGAACGCCCCGTCGGAAAGGGATAGCGTGGAGGAGTTGGGGTATGGTTGGGCTGCAGGTGCGACAGGGAAAGGGCACACACAACCGCGCGCACCCCCACACACACACACACACACACACACACACAAACGCACATGTACAGACGCACGCGCGCTCGTTTCGACACACACACGCGTTACAGCTGATAGCATACATTCAGGCGCTACGTTCAGTTCGATCGCTAGTCAATCATCGATTGTTCTTCGGTTTGTGGCCCAATGAGCTCGACCGATCGAAGGGAGAGAGGGTGTGTGTGTGTGTGAGAGAGATAGAGAGAGGGGCAGAACACCCGAGAGTGAGAGAGAGCGAGAGAGAGAGAGAGAATGAGAGAGGAAAATAATTAAATAAAAACGCCACTTCACCGCACACGCACTGGGGGAGGTTATTTTTTTTGCGGAAGCCGGGAACGAATTCAAAGCGCGCTTGGATTGCCGTTTTTTGTTGCCCCTTCCCCCCCCCCCCCCCTTTTCGAAAGGGCCGTTGCGCGTATGTGCCCTCAGGAGATAGTGGCTAAAGGCGCATTACAACACGCGTAGGCTCTGTTCGCCCTTTTTGCTGCACACCAAAAATTTCTGCCTTTTCGAAAACTCACCCACAAACACACACACACGCTAAAGGCTGCTTCAATTTTCGGAGCTCGTTTGATTGCCGTGCGGTTGAGTTTTAAGGGGGGCCCCCCCGAAAATGGCGGGCATCCTTTTTCGCCCGCGTGGGCGTATGTGTGTGCGTACGTCTGTGTGCGTGTGTTTTTTTGGTTGTTGATAGAAGTTTTTTCGCCCTTTCGCAGGGTCTGAGCTGTTTGTTTGAACAGAAACAAAGGGCTCGTTTTGTTCGGCTCGATTGACACGTTCGGGACCCGTTGGAACACCGTTTCGAGTGGTTCGCGTTACGCCGGTAACGGTTCTGTTCACTTCATCCACGCGGGCCATGGTTACCTGAGATGGGGGAGTTGAGCTCCCACAGCACGTTACGGGTGTTTTTCGTTCCATCTGACCTCCGGATGTCCTGACAGAGGACCGGAAGTGTTTTGGGAAACGAACAGCGTTACGATGTTGGCCAGCTTCAACCGCGGGAAGTAACGCTAACGGTGTGCAGGACGATGCGAGGATCTTCACGAAAATGGTGTCCAGGACGACAAACCACGAGGTTGGTGGTACAGTTTGCGCGTTTCACAACACCCTACTACATCCGGTGCAACTACGCACAGCTCACACAAACACACGCACACATTCACACGCACGGGAGGGGGGTTTTTTGGCGGAGCTGAACAAAACAAACCACCCCTCCAACCGGAATTGCACGGGTCATGTACCTCTTTGGTGCCTGCTGTCTGCAACAGATCCCGTAGACCCTGACCTGAAGGATGGCAGGTGCGACGGTACGGCGGGTGGCCAGGAGGAGCTGCCAGTAACTCGACGACGACAACGACGACGACGACGACGACGACCTCAAACACCGCCGAGATCACGAGACCACGCTGCTCGTCGCTGCGGTTCAAGTGCTCGAGTCCTGTCGAAGAAGCAGGTGGAACGTTCACAAACCCTCCTGTGCGGTCGTTTTTCGGCGCTACCAGCACGCACTTGGGTGTGAGAGCGAGACCACACGGGTAAGGGGCAAGAGCGAGAGAGCGAAAGAGAGAGAGAGAGAGAGAGAGAGAGAGAGAGAGAGAGAGACGACGTGTGTGAACCACTCACACCGACGCAATGGCGCTGATTTTCCCTTTTTTTTTGGTTATTTCACCCCAAGCGGTCCTTCGCGAGAACGAACAGGACGAAACGCGTGCGAGAGAGAGAGAGAGGGTGAGAGAAAGAGAAAGAGAGAGAGAGAGGGAAATGAATGTGAAAATCACGAGGTAAACGGCTGGTGTGTGTGTGTGTGTGTTGCTAATGGCCTTTTTTTCTCTTTCTGCCCCGCTCACGCTCCCGCGCATTTTCTCATTTTCCCGGCCGATGCTCTCGATTCCGTAGGGTTTCGTTTGCGGTGTTGCATAAATAGACTCTCAGTTTCAATCGAACGCAGCCTAAAGGGCACATTATGCCAGCTTTGCGCAGCGTAAGCTGTCCGGTGGAGGTGAAGGGAAGCCACAAAGGGTCCGGCGAGAAAATGCTGCTCGGAAAAGCCTCCGTTCAGGTCCGTTTTGCCGGGCAGCTGCTTGTTTTTTTCCCTCTCTCTCTCTCTCTCTCTCCTAGCGATGCAATTTTCCACCCCGAAACGCCGAACGTCAGTCATTTTTGGCGCATTTCATAATCGCTTTTCTTTTTTGGGCCAACCGCTCCGCTCCTGGCTCTCAGTTTTCCATGTACTATTTTCAATTAGTTTTCTCTCTCGCACGCACACCCTCGCACACACACACACACACACATGCGTTCGCACGCTTTCCGCTCTCGCTTCGCCGGTTCGTTTCTCTGTTTGCGTCACGAGCCGTAGCTAGGGCGATGTTATAATATCGCACTGTTCAGTTTTCTTTTCTCTCTCCTCTGCGCCCTTCGAGGCCGGTGTTACACCCTACGGCGAGAAAAAAAAACAGGGAGGACAAAAAAAGGATTCACCGCGCGAGCGAGACGGCACGAGGGAGCTTCAGCGTGTCACGGTTTTTTTTCTCTTCTTTCCGTTACCGTTACTGAGCAACTTTGTCGGGTATCCTTCCGGAGCACGTGTGCGGGCATGCATGGCTTCCATCGGAGAGGAAGCCTGACCGAGACATTCGCCTTCCTTCGGGAAGGACACGCGCTTTCCGTTCGGAAGGATATTTTTAAACAGCACGCAATGAGCAGTTGTGCGCGAATTGTTAAACTCAACCACCCGGTTGAGTAATGCTAACTGGGAGGTGGAAATGGGAAATGGAAAGGAAAAGGATGCGGGCAGTCGAAGGGCTTTTATTAGGTCACTCACTTCCTTTTGCTCGTGGCTCAGAGATTCGTTCCTCTCGCAGGGCTGCTCTCCAGCCGTCACCAACACTAAATCACGACCAGGCCGAAAGGACGGCACCAATGTCAAGGGTTTGGCGAAACCTTAGGTGCAAGCGAGTAGAGGGCTTTTCCGGGAGTTTTTCGCTCACCCTACGGACTGCAGCGTCCATGCTGACCGCGGCATTGTGTCGCTGAGCTAAGGGATGGTGGGAAACTGAAAAACCCGGAGCCCGTAGGGTGGCTTCGACGGTGCCGGAACTGAGAATGTGCGATAGGGCGACACATTGCGCATAAGCGAATAACCCCCGAATCGGCGTGCAGGATGCCGAATTGCATTAACGGTTCACGAAACACCAGCCTGGTGGGTTTTTTGATATCGTTAGCACGTCGGGCTTTCGGATGATGGTTTCGGAAATGCGGATGGAAAACATTAAATAGCAGGAATTATGGTCTGACTGAGGTGTGTAAAATTCAAACAATGTTCATGTAAGCTACTTGCATACAACACAAACCTAAAACGATTATGTTTTCTTTTATTATGGGGCAACTATGGGGTATTTTAATATGAATAAAGAGGGAAAACAAATAAAAATAAATAGAAGATAAATAAAACGGAAATCATGAGAAAACACCAAATAATGAATCGTTTTTACATAAAATTGCGTGCGAGTCAAGTAAAAGATTTTTTACATTCATTTGTATGTTGGTTACAAGCATAAAAGAAGAAATATGGTAAGCTTAATATTCAACATATCATGATAATTGTCTTATTAAGAATAGATTAATACTAAGAGGAAAATTATATTTTAAAATCATGTAATTGTTGACCTATAGTAATCAATTGCGTGCAAGCGTACTTGTAAGCGTTACATGCAACTTTCATGGTAATATGTTTTGGTTTATGCTCGTTGATTGAGATACTTCATCACACTGTTGGAAATATCTATGAAAATGGCGTGATTTTTCCATTTTAGATTTATTGTAACTGTTCTTAAAAATCTCTTATTCCGTAAACGAAGGTTTATTTCAAAGCTGACTGTACTTTTCATGGTTTTCTGTATCGTAATTTATGAACAAATTTATTTTGTACAATTATGTCCAGAAGAAAACGCACAGTGATTCAGTGACGCAAATATTATGACATTTAACGATTTCGGCTGTTGTAAATCTGTTGCATTAACGAATACTCGGTTAGATATTAATTTGAATCTTCATAATTATTTTAATTATATGAAACTAAACCGGCCGCTCGTTGTGGAAAGATAAATTCAAGCCGAAATATTGCAGCTTTAACCGAGGTAGCTACGAACTGTCACGTTGGTACGTAAACTCATACAACTCCTCCCGGCTACGGCGGTAGCTATTTTCCACGAATCTGAGTGCCCACTACATTAACCTTTTCCCACAGAAGCCTCTGCGTCACCTGCAAGTAAAGCAACTACCCTCCACATTGTTCGGTAAGCAAACATTCCACGAGAGTCGTCGCAACGCTATCATAACTTAAACAGCCGTTGCACCGGGAACATTCAATTCGGCCATTCCGTCCATCTACGAGCGCAGCTACTATTTAAGAACCAGCGCAATCTCACCGCAATCTCTAGTCGCTGTTCCGAGTGTACTCGCAAGATGATATCCGCCCGCGCCCTGCATTATGTCTTCAAGATCGGAAACCGTGCGAAGAACATCCACTTCTTCCGGGAGATATTGGGCATGAAGGTGAGTGGCTCGAGGTTAGGTGTACGTTAGTTTCCAGACACATAATCGGTTCCCTTTTTTCCATTGTCGTAGGTCCTGCGTCACGAGGAATTCACACAAGGCTGTGATGCCGCCTGCAACGGGTAAGAGCCTTTACCGAGAGTTTCACGCAACGAATCGATTGACATTTCTTTATTAAATTTCATCAGACCCTATGACAACCGCTGGAGCAAAACAATGATCGGTTACGGTCCGGAAGCTTCCCACTTCGTGATCGAGCTGACGTACAACTACGGCGTGAAGGAGTACGCGCTCGGCAATGACTTCGCTGGCATCACGATCCGATCTACGGAGATTGTCGAGCGAGCACGAACCCACGGTTATCCGGTCGAGGAGGGCGCATCCGGTCAGCACGCGACTCTCGTGTCCCCGGACGGGTACCGGGTGTTCGTTCTCCCTGAATCGGTCCAACCCGGTGCCGATCCAGTACAGCGCGTTGGCCTACACGTAACTGATCTCGAGCGATCGCGCCGTTACTGGGCGGATACGCTCACAATGGCTCCGGTTGCGGGTGCATCGACGGATGCCCTGCAGCTTTCGTACGACCAGGGAAAGTTCGTGTTGGAGTTGCGCCAACTTGCAGCCGGTAAAGCGTTGGATCGGGCCAAGGCATACGGTCGGATTGCGTTTGCTGTCCCGCACGCGGAACAACCGCGAATTGACGAGCTTGTCCGGGCGGCCGGTGGAACCGTATTGACACCGCTCATCTCGCTCGATACCCCAGGGAAGGCGACAGTTCGCGTGATCATTCTGGCCGATCCGGATGGTCACGAGATTTGCTTCGTCGATGAGGAAGGCTTCTCGGAGCTGTCTGCTCTCGACCCGGAAAGCAACGCTGCCTTGGATAAGTACATCGCGAAGGATCCATTCCAGGAAAAGTGATCCAGCGTGATGCCTCTGGTGCCTTCTTAACCTTACTAAATGCTCTGCTAGCTTAAAAATCACATAATTGGTTTGTTACGCCCCTTAGAAAGAGGCAAAATGGTTGCGGGATACTGTATCATTAGAGTGGGAAATAAACGAATTGTTAACGATTACTATAGCCTGTGTTTGTCTGCGTTGGGGAGGGAAAAACGCCAGTGCGTTGGGGAGGGAAAAAGCGTTCGGTACTCTCCCTCACCTCTGTAATTAAGCTGCGTCGGGGAATGTGCGGCTATTATCATTTCCACCGCGACATTAGCCGCCATTAGGTGGCTCGCGGAGAAGGTCAGCCGCCGATCGAACTGGTGCATGTGCATCGGCTTGCGTGCATCGCGGCAGACGGCGTGCATTTTTAGCTGCGCTAGTTCTACTTTCCGCTCGATCTCGGCCTTTTTTGTCGCACGCTCGATCGATTAGGCCACTGTCTGATCGGTGGTGCATCCGTGCGGTTGCTGCTTCGGTTCTTTCGCGTAAGATTACCTAACCTGTGTGTGGGGCGGAAGGTTTGAGTGCAACTGGATTCGCATTTCGAACCATTTTGTGAGTTGAAAGCGTTTGTCTGACGGACTGTATTTTCCGACGTAATAGATTGCACGTTGTTCCTGCGTGGTGAACCTGATCGAAAAACTTCTCATAAGTGCCCCAGCAAACACTCAACGACACGTGTCGCCCTCGATCAACCCTTCTTCTGTACGATCAACCGATTTCATTCGTCACTTCCTTCAGAACTCTTCCCGCCATGCCGTGTCGCACGTGTGGCAAAGGTTCGTTCCTGCTGGTGACACCAATCTTGAGCTTGACTCTCGCTCACTTGGGACTTTTTTCTCTCTCATTCTCTCTCTCTCAGACTGTCCATGTTTGCGCATGATGAGCAAGCGCAGTTGCGGCTGCAGGCCATGCGATTCCGGCTGCACTTGCACTTGCAACACTAGTTCAAGCAACCGGCCACAAGGGGGCGCCACTGGACGGGATGTGATAGAAGGCGAGCAGAAAGGTTCGTGCTGCTGCTCAGCCGTTGCCACCGGTTCGGCCGATTCCGATGGTTCGACGGGCACGACCGGATGTGGCGATTCTTGCTCTTGCTAGCCTGAAAAAGGAACAAATAAACCCACCGAGCATCGGTTCGCTTTTCTACCGGTTTGGGCGTTGTCGGGCTTCAGCAAACAGAGGAAAGAAACACCACGAAAGAAATACAAAAAATGGATAGCCTGCACCCTTTTTGGTATTGCTCGCTCCGAAGGGCTGAGTAATCCAACCGCGCGGCTTATCATAGTGTAAACAAACACCCTTCATTGTTAGCCGAGCCCGCACGGATTGTTAAATAAGGCACCACCTTATCAACGGGGCGAGTTTCTTCCTCTTTCACGCTGACAGTTCAATCGCGTTTTGGTGACGGAAACCGATTGGAGAGGATCGTAGATATGGAACCCGGCTGATATCGGAGCACGCTTCGATGTGAAGCAGACCCGCGTTGGGTTCGAAACTCCATCACTTCACACCCTAATGACAATCGTTGCGTGACGTTTGCCAGTGAAGTGGTGAGTGCGTTCGTTCTTCCTAGAAAGAAAGAAAGAAAGCCAGCAGATCAACCCAAAGCCATCTGGTTGCAGTTGATCGCTAGCGAGCGTAGAGCGTGGTAAGAGCGCATGCTCGAACTCCTCGGATGTTAAGACGCTTGCGCGATGCGCATCAAATACATCGGGTTTGCGTGCGCCCTGGTGGGCATCTATCTGTTCCTGAAGCTCATCGTGTACGAACGATGCATGAAGGCAAGCATCAACAGTTACAGCGTACTGGCTGACTTCAACCGCGAACGATCGGCGAAGGATACCGGGCGAATTCTGTACGTGCTGCTGTACACCAGCTTCTTCGAGCAAAGTCAGTGGGGTTTGATGGCGGAAACACTCGGGCCGGACTACTTCCGTATGAAGTACTGTCCAGAGACGAAATGTGTGCTGACGAGCTACCACAATCTGCTGCCGTCTGTGGCTGACTATGACGCACTTGTGTTCCACGTGGCGTCATCCTGGGATCGGCCTTTACCGGACGTTCGAAGACCTCAGCAGGTGTACGTAGCTGCCGTGATGGAATCGCCGGCTCACACGAAGCACAAGCTCGAACTGGAGGCGAACTACTTCAACTGGACGATGACGTATCGGCTCGATTCGGACGTGCTGTTTAACTACAAGAACATCGTCGAGCTGGAGAGTGGTGAGGTGATCGCACCGGCATTCCGTCCAGCCTGGCGGAATGGGTTCGATAACTACACCAACGCGACATTGGAGGCCATCGTCTCCCAGAAGCGCCGAATGGCCGCCCAGTTTGTGTCACACTGTGGGGCTTTATCGGAACGAGATCGATTGGTGCAGAAGATGCAGTCCGCCCGTTTGGAAGTAGACGTTTACGGTTCCTGTGGGCCTCTGACGTACGTCCTTAGTGTCCTATAGCTGTAGGTTAGCTGTCAATCAACACTAACGCACCGTTCTGTTGCAGATGCCCTCGGGGCAAACCTGAGTGTGATCAGATGCTGGACACGGTGTACTGGTTCTACCTATCGTTCGAGAACTCGCTGTGTGTCGATTACGTTACCGAGAAGCTGTACAACGCGCTTGAGCATGACATTGTGCCTGTTGTGTACGGTGGAGCTGATTACAACCGCTTCATGCCACCTGGCTCGTACATCGACGTACAGGACTATGAAACAGTGGATGCACTGGTGGAGCATCTGCGATATCTCGTCGACAACCCGTCGGAGTACGTGCGGTACTTCTGGTGGAAGGAGCATTACGCGCTTGAGGATACAAGCTCATTTTGCGACCTGTGCGTGAAGCTGCATAGCGTGGGCGCACAGGAAAAGGTGCAGTACTACCGGGACGTCAAGACCTGGTGGTACGCCGATGCATGCACCGCAAAGCCAAAGATTGCATTCTGACATAAATCAATCAACCGCAGTGAGCGCAAAGCGTATGTGATCCAAACACGCTTAAATGAGGTGTGTTGTACCCAACGTACTTATTGCAACTATGTGTAAGGACTCTGTGTATACATTAAGCTGATCATCTACTATTCTTACCCCATGATAAACGCGAGGAAATACTTTTCCAAAGCAGGAGACGTATGTTTTAGAGTTAAAAAGCGAGCGCCGCATTCAGTGAGACAAGAGATTAGCCCAGTGGTATGTGAATAAAAAAACATCGGCGCGCAAAAACCCGCCTCGACTGCTTGTTACCACAAAATCGATAGGCCAAATAGTGGTTCCGTTCGAGCCTGGAAGCGCCTGTCATCTGTCACCCTGGTACGGGTGCATCTCAGAATCTCGCACCACCAAACGAGGTCAGCTGCGTGCTGGCTACAGGTACTTTATGTAATGTTTTCGCGTCCGTGCGCTTCACTGTCGGCGTGGGCAGGCGCGTTCGTTCGTCGGAAAAATTGCATGTTATGCAATCTGGCCGCTCTGCTGGATGGTGGCCTCTGCCCGCTGGAATGGCCCGCGAGAAGCCAGACGCTGGAATTGGATGTCTGGAAGAGTCCCGGTCTAGTGCGCAGCCGCTTCCAGTCGGTGCTCGAATCGATCGGCCACCGGGTGCTCCTGACGGGAAGATGTTGTTTTCCGTCAGTGCTCAGGAGCTGCCGTTTTTTGACAGCGAGTGCCCGGCGCGTCTGTACGCATGACAGCGCGCTGGTGGAGATTGTGGTACTCGCGTGGCACTGGCTGCTCCCCGAAGGTGATGTTTGGAACGTCTCAACCATGAAGCAGAACGAATTTTCACCGCTCCGACGTCATCAGAACGTCGCGAGAGTGAACGCTTGCTGTTCTGCGCGTGCGCCGGTTTTCCCGTCCCGATGTTCGCAGCTGTACGGACGAGCGTGCCGAGATCCTGCCATCGGTCAGTTCTTGCCCGAAAGGCTTCCCGTTTGCGTGTTTTTCTAGTACCGTGAAGGTGATTCCCGATCTGGCTCAGGCTCACAGGAGGCTCTGGAGGGCATCGAGATACGCGCACCCACACACGCACGTCAGCCAACGGGGTGAGGGGTTTAGTGGTATTGGGTGGCAGTGGGCCAATGGAAGAGGAGGCCTGTTGTGCCTGCTTCAACTCTAACGCATCCGATCAGTAGTCACACCAACGGACGGGCTGCAGCGAATTGTCAAACTATCTTCAATCCACCCTTGTGCGCGTTGGGCGCAGGAAAACTCGCCCTCCGTCCCCCATCCTCTCCACCCCAACTACCGAACGCAGCACACGTACATACCCACACAAACCTCGAACACCTGCAGACGGGTGGTCGCGTGCGCACACGCATACATGAGTGACTCCGTGTTGGGAAATGATGGGACATTGAGTGTCCGTGCGCCACCTACGGGGTCGTTCAGAACGAGCAGATAGAGGCAGGAAGTTCTTTGCCGTCACTGAGCACAGGGCGTGCGTTACAGTACGGAAGTCGTCTGTTTTACAAAGCCGCCAGTCAACCAGCGGCTGAAGTGTTCTTTTTGCTGAAGACCAGCAGTCAAACCGAGACGTAGCTATCCTCGAAGGACCTCGTTCCCAAATTAAGAACCTGAGCATTTTGAGACTGAGCTGATTTCTTCTCCGTGTACGTTTACGGGGTGCAGTGTGCGAGGATACGATTCCTTTCTTTTTCTCTGAGCGACCAAGCGGTAGTGGTAGGTTGTTCGTTTTTTTTTCGGCCGAACTAAACGCGAATGTTGCAGTGAAGAATCGGTAAAGGATTCCGTCACGTACAACGCTAAGCGGCGCACTCCTTCAGTCAACACCTCGCGACAAAGGCGTTCCTATGCTCTACCGCTCAAGAGGAGACGTAAGTAGGAATCTTTGTATCTTGAAGCTCAGCAAAGCAAAAAAAAACTAACCTAAGGATAGTGGGTGTCAGCAGGGAGCTCCAGCGAAGTCAGAAGGATGTACGTGTGTATACGGGAGTGAATGTGTGTGTGTTTTTGTGGTATTAATTTTTTGTTGCAAATATGCGTCGAATCTTAGAGCGGATGATTGGCAAAATTTTAGAAAATTCTGAGATTGGAGAATGTTCTGTTGTTCAGAACGTCTAGAAGTTGCTAGAAAGTGGAATCGACAAGCGATGCTTTTTGGTGTCCAATTTAGATACCGTGAACAGAACACCGATTGTCATAAAATAGCGAGCTTAATTAGCGCTGCTTTGTTTAAGCGAAAGCTCCGACTTTCTGCATCCATTTTCCGAGGGCGACGCGCGTGGGAGGACTATGCCGCAGGCTGGAGGAAAATGTGTCAAATTTCTCGGTAAAAATCAATAATCCGCTAGCGGCTTGGTCTTCGGGTGCTTGGGGTGCTCCTTCGATTGCACTGAGCGAACCGATTGCAAGGACGATAGTGGGATGATTTTTGCGACGTCAAGCAGGCTTGAAGATGGGCAAGCGGTTCTTGAAGGGATCAGTGTAAAAGAAGAAGCAAAAAAAAGGCCATTTAAACCGACGTCAGGGACGATGTACATGTACGCGATGTAGGGTGGAAAGAGAGATCGAACCCCGAACAGGACCGTGGGGCGGTTGCGCGAATAATGTCGAGTGGTTGGGAAGTACTGGAGCAGGACGACGCCGTGTCGGTTTGTGAAGATGTACCGATGCGTGCGGTCACGTTCGCTTCGAGCATCCAGTATCTTGAGCCACGGCTATGGTAAGTGACCCACGATGGGTAGGAGCCGATCAATTCTCTCTTCGACCAATCAACCTTTGCCGCATCGTTGGCTGGCTTTTCCATCGGTATATGCCTCTACCGGAGACTACCAATTACGGTGGATAATTGAGCGTCCAGACTTTTCCAGGATACGAGGGAGCGCTTCAGGTTCTTGAGAAGATTCCGCTTTGCGGAAGAAAAGGTCGAAGTGTGCTGTTCAGAAAACGCTTGGGTGATGTCATTAGTACGTAGCTCTGTACGTAGCGCAGCAGACTATTCACGTAGTGTTGTTCTACTCCGGTGTTGGTACATGCAGCCTGCATCAAATACAGGATATTGCATTACCCTGGGTCGAGATGGAAATGTTCTGGAAAGTTGCATCACGTACATTAGGGAGCCAAGGAGGATGAAGCGTTTGCCCTATCCTCTCGCAGGAGCTGGTTCGAATCATTGTGCCCGTGTTGAATTCAATCAGCTAAAATTGCACACTCTCCCTTACGCACACAACCGCACACAGCCACACACAGGTGCTAGTTTGGTCGGTAGACAAACAACGTGCACGCACGCGTACTTTCTTCTCCTCTCATCGCGATACGCGATGGCTTGTTTTTTTTTTCGACGGCCCTTTTTCCCTTCGCGTCAGAATCAACCCTCTGGGGTCGTTCGTATGCGACGGCAGCTGCGATGGTGGTAGTGGGTTTTTCTGCGCTCTTTCAGAATTGCTTAGTCGTCACCCTTCACCGTCAGCGGTGGTCCTTTTATTGGGTTTGTGTAAACGATATTTCCTTCCTGCTCGCTGGAGCCTTCGTCCTTCGCTGCTGGTGAAACCGGAAGTGTATTTACACGATACGTAGTGGTCTCCGAATGGAAGGATAAATCAGTGAATCACCGCTCGAACGGTGTCAGATGACTCCCATCTGACCACGGAGAGATGGAACGGGTTGGTTCCGGTTTGTAAGGTGTCTTCCTGTAAGGGTTAAAAATCGTACCACTCGGGGTAAAAACGCCGGAAGTAGTTCGCGTTTGAGAACGCCGAATCGTTTTCCGGTGACCTTGAACTCGGCATTCCCATGGACCTGTGCCAGGTTTTCGATGGATTATGTAACGGACCCAGTGGGTTGCGAACGTAAGCCACCATTTTGGTGTTGGAATCAATTTTTGCCGTGGAAACACACCGGAACCGGGATGGGTGTGGGAATTCGCCCGTGACCGATGGTGGAAAACCTTGTATTTGACACTCCTGCTTTCCGTCTTTTCTAACCCTCTGCAGACGCTTCGATGTCTCGGTAGTTTAGATAATGCTTAAGCTACCCAAAGGACTGAAGAAGAAAAAGAAAGGCAAAAAGTCCAAGAAAGATCAGGAACTCTTTACCGAGGAGGAGCTCGAGCAGTACCGCCGGGAGCACCAGAACCAGTCGGCGCTCAACTCGGCGGCACCATCGGACAGCGAGGACCAGCCGGGCGGTAGCGAAAAACCTGAGAAGCCGGACAAGCCCGAAACCGACGAGGAATGGTCGAAGTTCGCAGCGCTCACCAGTGGCGTTGACTCGGTGCTCAAGAAGACCCAGGGTGACCTAGACCGCATCAAGAGTACATCCTTCTTTCAGAAGGTACCGACGCGTGTTGAGCAGGAGGCCAAGGAGCGTGAAGAGCGTGAACGGCGCGAGCAGGAGGAGCGCGAAAGGGCAGCTGAGGCTGCGAAGGTTGAGGAGGAGCAACGGGCGGCCGAGGAGCTCATCAACGCAGTCGTAGAGCTTTCGGAATCCGAGCCCAATTCGGAAGCGGAAGAGGACATCTTCGACACTGGCTATATCGATGCGATAGCAAGTGGAGAGTTACCGATCGCGTACGTACCAGAGTCACCTGTTCTTGAGTCGTTCGAAGGCGAAGACCCGTTCGACACCTCCTACGCGGAGAAGGTTATAAAAGGACCGGAGGTATCGAAGCGTGGCAAGAAGCTCGTGAGTATCGGCTCAGCTGTCGAGGTTCTCACTGGGCGAGTTGAAAGTGTCGGTACTGGCTCAACTAAGGGCAATCGACAGCGGCGTGGAATCCAGAATTTGCTGCTTGAGAGCTTTGACGAAGGTGATCAACGCCAGCAAGGTCGGGGTGACGGCGAACCTGCGGTTCCTGAGCAAGACGAGCAAGCAGTTGTCGAAGAGCCGCAAGCCTTCAGCTTGCTAGATGACTCCGCCGATCTTCCGACAGATGTTCCGATCGATCTCAGCGTATCACTCCATCTGAGTCTCCAGAAACAGCATCAGGAAGAAGAAGATAACCGTAAGGCACAAGCTCCGGCTGGCGAGGCAGAGTCTGCGGTCGTCCAGGAGCTAGATCTAGACGAGTTTGACGATCTCAAGAATCGCACTCCAGCCCTTGCAGGGGACGACTTTGAGCTTCTGACTGGAGAAGCAGAAGGTGAGTAGCGGTTCTTCTACTGCAATGTAGTTTGTGATGTTTGATTTCACTCGCTTTTAGGTTCCCGAGCAAAGTCTCCTTCAGCAGGTGGTTTACTAGTGGTTAATTTAGACGAGTTCGAAGACGCACCAGTAGACGACCCATTCGACACCGGTTTTGTTGAACGTATTCTCCCCGCCACCGCGGTCGAGGACGACGAGTTTGATCCTCGAGCCGGTGACGCTTCCGACGACGACTTTGACTTTGATCCACGAGCTGCTGAGCGTGTTGAGCGGGCAATCACACCTGACTTGTTCTCCGCAGACCAGCCGGGGTCATTGCAGGTAACTTCTGGTACTGGCACGCTTACGAAAGACCTGCTATCTGGTAGCAGCTCGGATCTAGCAGGCATCGCACACGCACCCCTTGAGTGTACTGCAGGTGTATCCGAGTTGGTAACGTCCGGTGATCCGTTCGACACCTCGGACGTCGAGTTCATCGTTGCACCGGGGAAGACCGAGCTAAAGTTCCTAGAGGAGGAACTTCTCACCGACCAGGCGGGTCTAAGCCACTCGCTCAGTGATCCCGACTTCGATCCACGAGCTGACGGTGACGATCAGGCAACGTCACACGAAGATCAGCGCACTGAGGAGGACTTCCAGTCGTTAGCACAACGCAAATCTTCGCTAAGCTTGCACATCGCTAACGGAGGCGCTCTTGGTGGAAACGCGAACCGAAGCAAGTCGGTGGTGTTTGCCGTACCAACACCGGACTTGCTGAAACTCGACGGAGAGCAGTCGCTGACGAAGAAGCCGTTAACGCCGTACTATAACCGTGAGCCATCCCTGCCGGACGTTGAAGCTGATCCGTTCGACACCTCATTTGTACCGTCTGTGGCACCGACACAACTTGAGCTGAACCTGCTCGAGCAGGAGCTCAACAACGCATCGCTGCACCACAGCCTCTCGGATCCTGAGTTCGACCCACGAGCCAGTTCACCGGCGTTAGAAGTTCACTCGGTCCGGTCGGATTTGCTAGGCGTGAGCGGAGAAGAGGAACACCTGCAAAAGGTCTTGACACCGGCACGTGGTGGTGAGCCAATCGAGGCTGACCCCTTTGATACGTCCATCGCGGTTAATTTGCAACCAGGACGAGCCGAGCTGAAGTTGCTCGAGGACGAGCTCATTCCGCCACCTGTACGAGACGCTAACGCTGTGTCAGATATTCTATCGGACGTTGCGCAGGAGCCAAGCTCGGTGTTCGTAAAGGTGTTAACGCCTCAAGCTAGCTGCGGATCGCTTGATATCGGTGCCGGAGTTGGTGGAGAGCCCGAAGAGATCGATCCGTTCGATACATCGTTCGTACCCAGTCTGGGCCCAGGCCGAACCGAGATTAAGTTGCTCGAAAGCGAGCTCATAGACCAGTAGAAGAATACAGAGACAACAGCGGTACGTCACGATGGCGAACCCCTTCCTAATGGATGATGAGCCGTTGGCGGGTAACGCGACTCCGAACCCGTTTCTGTTTGGCGATGACGGCTCTGCTGCCGATGAGTCGGACAATCCCTTCTTGGCGCAAGGTGGCAGTAACCCGTTCGCGGATTTTGGAGGTGGTGGAGCTGACGAGGATGTCCCGATGCCTGCCACAACTGGCATGGACCTGTTCGGAGGTGGAGACCCTGTCGTCGTTACAACTGGCGCGCAGCTGTTCATGGCGACTGATCACGTGCTAACATCGACGGCACCTGGTCCGGAGTTGACGATGGCGGCCTCCATGGCACCGGATAATGGAGCTAACGCCAACTTCTTCCATACCACGATCAACGAGGAGGACGATCTGATCATTCCGAAGCCCACGCACTTGCACTTGGGCGCCAACACGACCGCCGCTCTGATGGATCCTGATGGTGCTGGTGGGCTGTACTCAAGTGAAGACGAACTCCAATCCCGGGGAGGCGGAGCGAGACCGCATAAACCGATCCCGCCACGTCCGATCCCGCCCTCGCACGCTACTCAGCAGTTGATTAGCTCGATTGCCGATCAGCTGGACCAAACCAGCACGAACCTTCTGCAGAAGATCCCGGTCACGCGCACGCCCAGTCCGGTATCGATGCGGGATCTTCATTCACCTAGCCCAACACCTGGTGATTTTGGAGATCTGATGTCGAGCGGTGCCGTTGAACCAGGCTCGGTTGCTGCCAGTGACAACCCATTCGCGGATGAGGCAGGAGTAGGTCCGGGATCTGTCACGCCAGTGCAGAAGCCACCGCGTCCACGGCCTCCACCACCGAGACCTGCACCTCCAAGGAGTTCGCTGGCATCTTCGCCAGTCAATCCACCACCTCCAGTGACGGGTATGGCGACGACCACGCAAGAAGCGGACCTGTTCGATCTGTTCGGAACAGGTCCAACACCGAAACCGGCGGCGCCACCGAAACCGCCTGCTCCGAAGACAAAGGAGGACATCCTGTCGTTGTTCTCGCAGCCAGCTCAACCCTCGACGGCCGCTATGGCACCGCGTCCCTCGAAGCCGGACCTTCTGAGCGACGACTTGGATGACCTGCTTGGCGGGATGCCGGCGGCAACTGGTGGTGCCGGGTCAGAGGCAGCGTTTGTACCGAACCTGGCCGAGAACCTGGCCACGGTTGTGCAGCCTATTGCAACTGTACCAGCTCCAAGCGCGGCAGTTGTTTCAGCTCCTCCACCAAAGCCACCACCACCGGTGGTTCAGCGTGTTCCTCTGGAGCTGGTGGAGGAGCCTGCCGTTGAGGAGGTCCCGATGGAAGAGCCCCTATCCGAGGACCTCCCAGTGCCGACCGAAAGCTATATGGAGCCTTCTCCTGAGATCGTGCTTGAGATGGCACCCGCATCAGATCCGAGTGATGCAATGCGCTCGGAGGTGTCGTCAGAGTATAGTCCGACTGGTTCGAACATCACCTCTGGCAATATTCCCAGCTCTGTCTCGGGTAGTATTGTGAATCTGCCAACTCTCGACCGACCTACCCTTGGTGGGATGGAGATGGAAATGGACACGACCCTGGAGGATGGCACAGGTGTGGCGTCGATGCCGCTCGATGCGGATTCCGACTTCAACCATCTGGATATGCAGCCTCAGCAGCAAACGGGTCTGTTCGAGGAGCCGACGGGTGTTACGGCGCAGTACTACGGTGAACCAGTGCAAGACCAGCTGATAGGGGGCACTAATGGCACCACGGTGAACCCCTTCGCAATGGTTGAAGACGACGAACCGGTCGCGGCAGTAGCACCCGCAGTTGGTGGTTTGGAGTACGCGAATGAGTTGTTTGGGGCGACCAACCTAGCGAACAACAACACGATGGACCAGCGGGAACCTGACGCGTTCGACTCGTTTGCTGCCAAGTTTGAGGGCAAACAGAACAGCACTGGAGCCGGTACAGGTGTCGGTGGAATGGGTCTGACGGGAGGAACTGGTCGATCGGAGAACATCTTCCTAGACGACAGCGAACTAGGCGTTGGAGGTGCTGTTGGTGAGATTGATGCGTTCGGTGGTGATGCCTGGGGAACAGGTGCACCTGCGACTGGTGGAGGTGGGTTCGATGACGCGAGAGGTGATGGATTCGGCAACGACGATGGCTTTGACGATCCTTTCTTGAGCATGCAGGCTCCACCGGCACCGGAGGTAAGCTTGTAGAGTCCTTTTTCTTGCTTGCAGTCACTACTAACGACGGCTACATTTCAGGGAACACCCTTCGGAAGGTCACACTCGCGTGATTCCGACGAGGGCAGAGAGTTCAACGTGGTCATCCGGCCGAAGGAGGGTGTGGAGACGAATTACTCGGCGTTGGCGTTGGCACCACCTCCAAAGAGCCCGCAGACAGCTTCCATCTACTCCGGTGACTCGTCTCCGCGTGTCAATCCGTTCGATCGCAGCGAAGAAGGAGAACCCATTCCTGTTAGCATGCCGGATAGTAAGTATAGTCTGAGAAGGACTTCTGAATGGGGTATATTCGGTAGATTGAAGGCTGCCAAGAGTATTCCTTTGTCGCGTGTGATCTCTGGAGCGACCTTCACTATACATCTAATATTTCAGAGCCCCAACTCGAGCGCACCGACTCGCAGGAGACACCTCCAACACCTCTGTTCGACGAAGACGTTTCGCAGCCGTTGGAGGACTTCCCGCGTGTGATCTACCACGGGGACGGCTGGGAAATGCAGCTGCGCCAGCCGAACAAGAAGAAAATCACCGGTCAGCGGTTCTGGAAAAAGATCTTCATTCGGCTGGTGTTCCAGGGTGACAATCCGGTACTACAGCTGCTAAATGCGGCCACCGACAAGGAACCGTTCCAGGAGTTACCCTTGCAGGGGTGTTACTCGGTGTCGGAAATCGGCGCGCAGCAGTACGATAACTTCGGGAAGATTTTCACCATTAAGCTGCAGTACGTGTTCTACAAGGAGCGTCCTGGCGTGCGACCGGGCCAGGTGACCAAAGCGGAGCGGTTGACGAACAAACTGAGCCAATTCGCGGCATACGCCATCCAGGGTGACTATCAGGGCGTGAAGGAGCTTGGCAGCGATCTGAAGAAGCTCGGGCTGCCGGTGGAGCATGCGCCTCAGATCTCGCAGCTGTTTAAGCTCGGCTCGATGAACTACGAGGACATGAAGCAGTTCTCCGTGTGCATCGAGGAGGCACTATTCAAGATGAACGTGCACCGAGATCGAGCACTTACGTACAAGACTGAGGAGGTGCAGGTGACGGCGGTGGATGAGCTGTACGTCGAGCAGGACGCCGAGGGTCACGTGCTGAAACAGATCGCACGTGTCCGGTTGTTCTTCCTTGCCTTCCTCACTGGTATGTGGAGAAGTGAGCTCCAATCTCAACCCTTCCAGCTGTTCACGATGTTGATTCTCGTTCACAGGTATGCCAGACATCGAACTCGGCGTTAACGATCTGTGGCGTCAGGGGAAGGAGGTGGTTGGCCGGCACGATATCATACCGGTGGTGACGGAGGAGTGGATCCGGTTGGAAGGTGTCGAGTTCCACAGCTGTGTGCAGCAGGATGAGTACGAGCGCAGCCGCACGATCAAATTCAAGCCTCCAGATGCGTGTTACGTTGAGCTGATGAGATTCCGCATTCGGCCGCCCAAGAACCGTGAGCTACCACTGCAGCTGAAGGCGACCTGGTGCGTGACTGGCAACAAGGTGGAGCTGCGTGCGGACGTACTGGTGCCTGGTTTTGCGTCCCGCAAACTCGGCCAGATACCGTGCGAAGACGTCTCGATTCGCTTCCCGATTCCGGAATGCTGGATCTATCTGTTCCGTGTGGAGAAACACTTCCGGTAGGTATCAGAATGACTTGATGGATTTGGATAATGGATTTGGTTAGAAAGGTACAGGCTTACATATATTTTACTTCAGGTATGGCTCGGTTAAGTCAGCTCATCGACGTACTGGAAAGATCAAGGGCATTGAGCGCATCCTGGGGACAGTCGACACGCTGCAAGAGTCTCTGATCGAGGTAACATCTGGACAGGCGAAGTATGAACACCATCATCGTGCGATCGTGTGGCGATGTCCGCGACTACCCAAGGAAGGTCAGGGCGCGTACACCACGCACCAGCTCGTCTGCCGGATGGCGTTGACCAGCTTCGACCAGATTCCGGAGCAACTCGCCCCATACGCGTACGTGGAGTTCACGATGCCGGCAACGCAGGCCTCCCATACCACAGTGCGCTCGGTGAGCGTCCAGGATTCAGAAAGTGACGAACCACCGGAGAAGTACGTCCGCTATCTGGCCCGACACGAATACCGGTAAGCTCCCACAATGAACTCTCCACCTGCCTCAGTCTAATTGATCTTCGGTTTATACTCGCAGGGTTGGTATCGAGCACACTACAGGAGAGTCGCTGAATCCGTACCTGGCGGCGACAACTGTTTCGAAGCAGCCAATACAAGAGGAGCAACCGATGGCGACGACACCGATCGCACCGAGCGATTCCGATTCCGATTCGAACTAAGCGATTCATTCAACATTCCGTACACCGGTGATCGTTTTAAGCTAATCTGCGGGAATAAAGCTTGCAGAAGAGAAGGTTTACAATATTACAGAATACTCACACTAGTCCCCGCGGGGATTCTAGCTACTACATATGATACACCCATGTGCATACGAACGCATGCACTTGCATACAATATAGATACATGCATACTTATAGCTGTTATTGAATTATATTAGTTTGACAATAAGCAGATACAAGATAGATAAAACAGACAGGCAGTTTTAGGTTCTGCTCGTCGTTCTCACACTCGTCTGCCTGAGGTCTGGCTGTTTGTCACCTTACTCTAGAAGGCTCTAGTGTGCTGGTAAAGCAAAGCCGTTACCACAAGCAGACGTGTGGCTGAGCAGACGGCAGAGAGACGTTTGTGCAGTCAGCAGCAGCAGCAGCAGTAGCGAAAGCACTTAGCATATACAGCCGTGACCAAACCACGTAGCGTGACCGGGGAGTGATGCAGAGTAAGATATTAGGCAGTGCTGTAGAACGGAATTACTCGTTCAGCGGCAACAGGCCGGTTGTACGAGCGGTAGAGCGCTGGCTCTTCGGGCGTTAGAGAGCCATATTTATCGTTGTTCAGTGCTCCCTAAGCTTGGGACGTCGGAGTCCTGCTGGTTCCCATTCGTGACCCCACTCGGTCTTCTGCCCTCCCCCGTTCGGTGAGCGTCTCACTGTACATACGAGCGTCTACAGTCTTCGGTTTGCGGCTTACTAGCTTCTTGAGTAGCATTACGGCGATACACGCACGCGAAACAAAACATGTACAATGTATGAGGTAATTGTATCGATTAATTCAAGAGTACGACGAGTATTACTGCCCCGCGCCAGCCATTCCGGGTTCCACGAGACCGGCTCCTGTTGCTGGCAGGTCCAATTTGTTGAGTCAGCGCGTGCGAAGGCTTCGCGTTTTGTCCGCAAAAGGGGCTTCACGGTCCCGCACACTAGTCGTTTAGGGTATAGTTTAATTTAACACAACCGATGGGCCTTGTGCAGGACTTCCAGGGGTTTCCTGTGGGCCTGCGGTTTCGTTACAAGCTCTCATGTGTACACAATCAGTTAACGGGTTACGTTTGACATTTCGTAAGTATGTTGTATTCGATTCGTTGCGTCCATCCGGAATGGGTTTTTCGGTTCGTACGGAGACATATCATTAGACATTTCACCCTGGCGGGCCAACTGTGCGGGTCTCGCTGCTAGTTCCTTGGTTGTCCACGTGGCAACACCTTTATCTCCGCTGTTCCTAGTTCCCTTTCTACTACAGAACAAAAAGGCCGAACCACAGCTTTACGGGGTGATAGTCTTTGCCCCGTATTGCGCTGGTCCGTGCCATACTGGCGCTTGGGTTCTCGATTTTCACGTTCCGCTCGCTCATGTTCGAAGGACCAGAATGAGAAGCAAGTCCCGTGCGACGTTACTCCGGTTATGACGGCTACTGTTGAAGCGGATCGATCGCTGTTGTTGGAGGCGGATGTGTTACGGTTTGTGATGCGCTGGGAGGAGCATTAAATCACTATGCAAATATATACGGTTCGTAAGATTAGATTACTTTGATTGAGCAGTAGAGAAATATAAACAAATGATACTAAACATAGTAAAACAAGCGAAACATAACACAAAACATACAGTGACACAAACAAATAGGCAACGTAAATGTAATGGTTGACTAATATTGAAATGCTATTGCTATCGGTAAACTCTAAATAATAACTAGCGAACATAACAAGCAAAATACAACCCGAACGAAACTTATTGACAGCAGACTAGAGATTTACAGTGAGCAAGCGGAGTAGTCAGGTGGGGATGGCACGGCATGCTGATGATATCGCGCAATAAATGGTAGGTCGAAAGTAAATTTAAAAAGATCGAAGCGAACAAAAAAAACCAAAAGACGAAAAACGAGAAAACAATATACATATATACATAGTTATATTATATATAAATGATGAGAAGAAAAAAACACTAGATATATATATGAAGATATACATAGCATATACATGCGAGACACATAACGGACGTGTTAATGGCAGTTGACGAACGTGTTGATGCTTGGAAACTTAAATTGTTCGCCGAAACGTACGGCAGCTTCGATGCAACTATACAAGCCTCGAGGGGAGGGCATTCGCAGTGCGAGAGTGAATGAACGTAATGGTGAACTCCGATCCTCGAAGGGCTATTGATCCACACAAAGCAAACCTAGCCCCAAGCAACACAAACGAAACACAGTGACAGCTCAGTATTTCCCAGCTAGCCGATACCGGGTGTTTCTGGATTAGAACACCGTCGGTGTTCGTTGGCCGGCGTAGATAACCAAACCACACAGTAGCGAGATGTTGAAGGAACGATACAGCAAAGCACGATGGCAAAATAATACCTGCTACGTGCTCGGGCTCGGTCATACTGCAAGAAGCAGACTCTCGGCGTGAAGCCGCGTAGCAGAGTAGCGCAAGGGGAAACAAATATTCATATATACATATAGACATCCTTCACCTCAGAGTGAACCCTGGAGCAAACCAAACCGTAACAAAGCAACCAAAAAAATATATATATTATACATGTGAACCCCAGATCGTTGTGACATTGGAATGGGTTGGAAAATGGCGGACGCGCGCATCCGGACCGAGCCTGCGGTATGACAGCCGAGTGCGGGTCGGGTGCGGATCGAGCGCAAGATGTAAAGCACGGTACGGAGCGGAGAGAAAGAGAATCAATAACTTAAATAAACTCAAAGTGTTATACAGACTATACTGGTATGGTTTCTTGGGGTGTGGGCCTAGTTGGCGCATTGCGTGTTAGTAGATCATGTTAAATAAATTTTGGGGTTAAATCGGCTCTGGAAAATATGTTAAAGGAAGTTTTTAGTATCAGTACGCTTTCTGAAGACTGCAATACTGTGTGAAATGAATCTTTACTACTAGCCTTTCTTTAACTCTCAAGTTGACAGGTAAAATTGCTTTGAGAAACAGAATTTCACAGTATATAATTGTTGCACACGCCGAATTGTAGAGCTTTTTGATGGCCCTCTTTTGAGTTGGACGGTTTAGATGTTACCATTATCAAGAGCTTTAGTTGTCAGCCTTATCTTAGAGGTCTTAGCAGTCATGGTTTACAATTGGATAGAGTACTGTCTAATTCCCAAATGGAAGGATGTCGAAGAGCGTTGGAGAATTAACGTCAATTCGTATGGATCAAGCATTCAATGCTTCAGAAGAGCCAGTCTGAGATCTGTTTCCGCATGTCTCTTAATGGATTAACAACGGTCAACAGTGCAAAAGCGTGTTAAGTTGGGTTACTCGTCTGATGTACTTCCTTTTCTCATGTAGCATCACCGTCACACCGTCCACTTCGGGGAAATGCAAGATTTATTGCGCCAAGTTACGTTTACTTATCTTCACTATAAAGCTCCCGCCATCATGCTGATGAAAGCGACATGTTTGTCAACACCCCAGAGCTGTCACCAGTTCCAGCGTTGTCCAGTGGTTCTGTTCTGCTTTCGTTATGATCAAAAACCCAAAAGAAAAACAAACCCCATCGCCGATGATATGTAATCAAAAAAGTGCACCGGTCGGCAAAGATTTAACTGACCATTTCCGCACCAGGCAGATGCTATTCAGGATGGATTCCGACGATGCGAACCAAATCGGGCAAATAAAGCCAGCCCGGCCGTGTTACTGATAAGAGCCGATGCCTCCGTAACGGACGTCTAATAAACCCGCCCTAAAAGGGCATTTCATCGAATGCTAATTTTGCGCCCCCTGGAGCATAAATCACGAGCGAATTCCATCATTCATCCCGCCAGCATACCACGGCGATGGTACTTCCGGGATGGTGCGATAGTGCGGCCCAGTTTCCTGTGGCCTCGACGAACGGGAGGCTCAGAGCGATTTGTCTAATGAATGCGGAAACAAAGCCAACAGCGTCTCGTACCCTCGCTGTAATGCTTCCGTCTGCTTGATCGGTTTTCCCGGTTCGGGAAGGGGGTTTTTCTCGTTTTTCTCTCCATCCAGAGCGCCACAGCGATGGACACTCGAGCCCGCAATGCACATGGCGCTCTCGCAGCTTCTCCGTCTACTTCTTTAGTGATGGATTAGATGTGTTCGCTTCGATTGGTGTTGGTGGGGTGTTTTTTTTCCGGATATTCCTCCCCATATGCAGAGTATTCGGATGCGGAAAAGAAGCTGGAAAAGGCGCTTTGATGCTATCGCTATCGATTGCTGCGGGTTCCTCGTTCAATAAGGGCGTTCGTGTGGGATTGGAGTTGGAAAAACAAAATGAAACTGTATTGGAGATGTGACGTCTCTCCCAAAAACCCGCTCAATCGATCATTAACGCAAGTGATCGTCCGTCATTATACGCCACGAATACTTCTGTTTTCGTTCAATTTCGTTGTGGTAAAATGTGCAAAATTAATCGACCCCAGGTCGAGGAACAGCAAACCGCGAGAATCAAGTTCCAATAATACAGTTGCGTAAGTTTGTGTCAAAAAAAAAAACAAAAATACACACATATACGCAAGCTCTAGTAGCCATTTCGACGGACGTTCACTCAATCATCGGCGTATCCATCGCTAAAGCGGGCGGCGAGAGTAAAGCTAATAAAAGATTTATTAGCGGCTCCTTCGGTCATCGAGCAATCGACCCTGGGCACGTCGGTTCCGGACGATGGAGGCACACCCCAGCAGTTACTTCTGCCAGCATCACGAGCGTGGCGTGAGTTTATGCACTCGCAAATGAGCCTGAAACCATGAGCTGGAGGTAGTTGGTGCGTGTTGCAGAAGTGGGAAAGGTACGGAGCAGAGGACTCTCATCATCTTCCTCTTGACCCTGGGCTTGGACTTTCGTGTAAGAGCGATTGGGATGCGTCACCATGCCTGACAGTAGGGGTTGGAGATGAGAAGTGCCCCTGGAAGGATGGGAAATAATTTATGAGCCTGCCACGGGAAAGGGAGCCACGTTAGGTCGGGATGAATTAGTCTAATTAATTTGGCGTACTCGTCGATCAGAGCTCCAGAATCCTTGCTAAGCTTGCAGAGAAATAGAGAGAGTGAGAAAGAGAGCGCAAGAACCTACTCTTATAGTAACTAGGCTGTTTAAAAAAGCAAATGGTGGTTCATTCAAATCAGCTTGGCTATTTAATCAGATGATAAATTGATTGTCGGTATTTCAGTTGAAATATCAAACATGCAAGCAATAGAAATAACAGTCATTAGGGATCAAGCAAACTTGAGAGGCACTACACAATGTCTGAAGAAGATAAAGTAAATGAAAACGATGGACAATTTTTGCTACTTACAAGTGAAACGAAGCATCCTTCACGCGAAAATACTCTTATGTTTGGTTGACTGATTCAAATGTAATGACGTTCAAAATAGTCACCGGCACTTGTCGAGCCGAAGTGCCAGCGTGTCCTGAGAAGTCCTTCGACACAGATCATCTTCACGAAGCCTTTTACACACCTCACCGTACCGACAAGAGGCGAGTAGGCAAATGGAAAGCGGCTACAAAAAAAAAGGATCCTTTCAGCGGGCGTGTCATTTTGTGTCGCCTCAAAATTTGAGCCTCTTCCGCGCAACACTTCGCGATTCGGCTCACTTACGCCCCTCCCACTCTCTCTCTCCCCCCCGAACCCCAATTTTCATCCCTCCCACCCTTCGGAAACTGTGCACCCTTTTTCGGTTTCATGACGCCATGTCAGCTTCTTTCAAAAGGATGCCCACACCGCTCGTCGTGCTTCCTGCTCGATGTCCGGTTGCGCTCTTGAAGGTTCCGTTTTTCTGAGCCGATCGGAGCCAATGGAAATCCCCACCCCCGTAAGGACGCGACCGTGGGAAACAATCTGCTCCCAAGCGTGGTGGAAACGGGCTCGAAATCAAATAGCAACTTTCCGTTTGAAATTCAAATGCACTCTGCCAAGTTTTGTGTCGCTCGCGTCGTCGAGCCGAAAAGGGGATGCTTGCGCTTTTTGCCGGGTTTGCCGGTCCCATCCCTCCCTGTATTTTCGCCCCTAAGGTTGTAGTGCCTGCTTAAAAGAAACTCTTAATACCACCGCCTGCAAGAAGAAACGAAGCGCCAGCGCTCGGGGGAAAATGCTGAAGTTTGGGTCTACTTTTTAAAATTATGCTAAATGAACACTCCGGCCCGCCAAGTAGCTGGCTTTCGCTAGGTGAAGGAGATTTGGCAGGGAAGAGTATCAAGGGAAGGGGGAAAACTTTCTCCTCCCTTCATCTCTCACCCCCCCCTCCTCCTCTTCCCCTTCCTCTCCCCCAACCCGGCCCTCTCTCACAGCTGCAAGGAAAAGTGCATTCACGGCAAGTGCTCCAATTAACGTGCGCCTCCCGTGAGCCTTGTTCGGTTTTATTTTATTTCACCCCATGAAAGCCCAGAACAAGGGGTTGTCACGGGATGTATGAGGGAAGAAGGAGGATCGGGAAGGTCGAGGAGGTCCAGAGCGGGTGTTGCGCGGATTCCAGCTACACGTGCGGCCTTACCTGAGGCTGCGACTGGTGGCAGGCTCGCGCTCGTGCGGGTTTGCCGAGAGCTTGATGCAACTTTTGAATGTGATTTTCCAACCCCTTTTCCCCTTCTCCCCCTTCCATGTCACCCAGCTACCTTCCCCGCCCCTCTGCCAGGCCTCTTGTGAAAACATCAAGCATGATGAATGACGAACCGGCAAAGAAAGAGTTGGCGAAGCGTTCACTGGGAGGGAAAATGCTGGGTCGGGAAAAGCGAACTCGAGATGAAAACGGGCCTGGCATGCCGTCGAACAGCGGGGGCGAGCGAGCGTACTTAGTTAAAATTATTCGCACTTCTCTTTTTCAAAGGCCAGTCCCCGTTTTCGCCCGGGTGACCTTTCCGCGCGATGGGTGACGGGTGCACTCGTTCACTGCACGCCATCCCTCGCTCACTCTTCTTTCTGTGGTGCTTGGGAAAGTCCGCGAGTCGTGCTTCACGCGTGAAAATTCTTTTTCACCGTGCGCGTGTGGTGCGAGCGTGCGAGGGGGAAAATTCCTGCCATCGAAATGTGATGCGCTCATTACCGGCCCATGCTGGAGAGTAACGTGATGATTTGGGTTTAAAATACAGGCTGATTCAGGCTGGGGGGGGGGGGGGGGCGAGCTACAGCATTTTAAGGCAATTCTTTAAATGGGGGAAATAATTACAGAAACATGAAGGATTTAAATTATATGTCGCCACTACTGGTTCCCTTGCCGTCACTATTAGAATAATTATAATAACATGCACTACTTTTAAAACATATAATATTAAAAATCTAGAAAATAATTTTAAAATACCCAGAAAAGTTTAGATTATGATTAACGGATGGCAATTGACTGAAATATAATTTGAATATGTATTATGATAAAAGTTGTGTGAATAATTTAATAAAAGAAAAATAATTTCTAAATGCTCTGTTGTATATTTGAGCTCTGTTATATGTACTTGTCGAATTAAATCACCCTTTAAAGTTATTAAGAAGTTATTAAAGAATGCTGCTGATCATTTTAAAGGATTATACTTTTACTTTTACTTGTAATCTTTCAACAAGCAGCACTATCTCATAAGGTTATTGTCATCCAGGTATACAAAAAGAACTGTTATACTTCTAAACGTCATTTATTATTCCTCAAAATACAAGCAATAATTGGTTAGTCGGTGACTTGTCCCACTGTGCCGTCAATGGTGCGAGCATTTCGAGCATATATTTGAAGTCAGTCAGCATCGAGAACCCGTGTTGGTGCTCCATTTGATGCTTGTAGAGGTGCGAAATAAGAGGAAAAGAATTATCTGCACACTATCAACCAACGAGCCTTTTGAGGGGCAAAAGGGCTAAACGCGAACGGGTGGCCAGATGACAGGCTTCGGCTGGATTGTGGCCGGTTTGTTTCCTTTTCAATGGGGCTGGGAGAGATCGAAATGTTCCCTCTGGCTGGTACTCGACTCCGCTCTACCTCGCACGTATCCCCCAAAACGGATCGGTGAAGTTGCAATCTAATGAAAGACCTGTAGTAGCCCCATTCAGCTTTGAGTACCGAAGCTGTTTGAATTGTTTGCGTGTAGAGTGGGGCCTTAGCGGTGAGAAAGGGGGGGGGGAGGAAGGGTTTAAAAGGTGGAAGAAGGATGGGCCATGTTGAGAAAAAAAAACAACCCTCAAAAACACACGCTCCGCTTTGGGGTCGGAGTGAAGCCAAATATTTGAGTTTTTATTCGAAATAAATGTATACAAATTTGCACAACTACGCTTACGACGGCCCCCGGCATGGCAGGGATAGGGCGGATGGTAGGGCTCGAGGAACAAGTGGTTTTTGTGCGAAAATGTGCGTTCCTGCAGCGAATGTCGGCATTCGGTGTACGGGACCTGGAGTGGACCGGATTCGGAATTTCAGCCAGCAGGAAGGGCATCATGTTTGAGCTGGTCTGTTTGGACGTTTGGCGAGAGGACGCGAATGGAAAGGGTAGACAAAGGGCAGACGGTGCGTTATGCGTCGACAGGCGAGTACGGCGAGATGTAGGTTAATTGTAAGCCGAGCTGTGGCCCTTCCGGTTAAGCGAAGAGCATTTTCAAATTTCCTCCCCTGAAAAGCGGTGAAAGAGCGCTTGCGAGAAGAGTGTATCTTGGTTGAGGTGGGCCGTATGACATAACAGGCACATTCGGTATGTTTTCTCACATCAGCAGAAGGAGAAAGAGAGAGAGAGAGAGAAGCATGATGGCCTAGGGCAGGCAGAGTGGTTGGATAAAGCATGTTGAGGCCCGAAATGTGGCGCGACAATGCATGCCCTCGACAAGGAATCGATGCTCCGGCGCGGCAATGGACTTGTTTCCGTATCGATTTCCTGAACCGTGTGCCAAGGACAATCAGGATGCATTGGAAAGGGTCGGAAAAATGACCTCCCTTGAGTGTGGCACATCGAAGGTTACAAACCGTAAAGGATGTCGATGTTGGCACTGGTAAGAAGCGTGGGTTTTTTCTCAATTGCAACGAGGAACAACTGTTTGCAAATGAAGCTGAAGATTGAGTTGGAGATGGGTATAAAGGTTTAGTTTGCCTGCTTATTTTTCACTATAGCTCTTTAGTGAGTTAGGCGCATCACAGACGTCTCATAAATCGCTCACGGTCAAGAGCTTTTGTCATTTATTTTGTCAATGAAATATACCTCTTTGAGCCATTTATATCTCTTGGCTAGCTGAATGAAGCCAGTTGGTGAGGTTTAAGGTTTCTAATGGCTTACAATTTAAAGAAAGCACCTTTAGATAATGTTCTAAGGATGTTCTCAGTAGTTCTTCAACTAGTGTGAATAGGAGTTTAAACTCATGCTAGTGCTAGCTTTGGTAGAATAATTTTAAGAAATTATTCCTCAACAGAAAAGCTCAAGTATATAACTGCATAATATTAACGTAAATCTCACAGAAATAAAACATTTATCAAAAGCAAACTGCTCGCAATATACAGACCTCTGAAGTGCGTCCCTATGGTACACCCCAACCAGTACCTGGCCGTTACTGCCGACCGCAGCAGAAGCTGCAATAATTTTGAACTCCTTTTTCTTCGAACAATGCTGCCTCACCGGGGGCCACCGGCGCAAGTTTGTTTGAAGTTCGCCATTTTTTTCACTATCCGCGAACCCACCGAACCACGATGCACCCCCCCGGAGAGTGGGAAGCGAGCGCGCAACGAGCCTCATTAAATTTTTCCACTCACCGAGCGGCTTTCTTTATTCCGTTCGGTTTCGTTTCGTGCAAAAGGGGGAGCAAGAAAAAATGCTGCAAAAACCGAATTTCGTCCCCCGAGAGCGAGCATTGTGCATGTCCCACGCAGAATGAGCTTTGATGAGACGCTCGGATGTGGTGGGTATGGAATGCAATCGCAAACGGGAAACGCACATTGGGCGGACACCTTGCAGCCGTGTTTATGACACAGGACGGGTATGACAAGCTTAATTAAATTTAAGCCCTGTTTTGTGTTCATTTGAATAGAGCGCCATGGTAAAGCGCACCTTACTCGGAGGGCCAGCAAAAGCTCTCGGGTTTAATAAGGGGGTTTTGAGGTGTTTTTTTTAAAGAATGGGCCTCTGTACATCAGAATAAGAAATGAGCACGAATGCAGCCTTCACCTGAAGGACCTTTATTTGGAAGGACCAAAGAAGACTTGCATAATTGTTAGGGGCTTTTATTTTCGAGGCTTATAAATTGATGTAACCCTGAACCAGCGGGTATAAACGACAGTTTATTAAGGATAGGTTGTAATAACAAGCTATGTGTTAATAACAGTGAGATAACATTTAAGGCGTATTTGAATTAAATCTGGTCGGGTCTTTCGGACAGCTTTTGTTGTATCTTAGTTTTCTTGCTGTTCTTTCGTGTTTTTTGTAGATATAGTGTAGATGAGCATGCAATGAGGGATGTATGTTCGAGTCAACATTTTAAGGGAATGTGTTCCTTTACCATCACTACGTCGCTCTTAAGCAACACTTCCGTACAGTGCCTGGTAGTTGATCCGCCAACGCAGCGGCTTTTCCGGTTCTCACATACAAGAAGCCGGCCATCTTTCTTCCCCGCGTTCGTGAACGCGACTTTGGCGAGCCAAATAAATTTAAGTTAGCCATAATCCGCAAACAGAGAAGAGAGAAAAAAAAAACTGTCGCCGGAAAGTCCATGCCGTCGCAAAAGCCACCGACGCGCGCAAGCGAACCGTAGCTCATTTTGTGACTCGCTTCCGAACCGGGCGGCAAATGCGCAAACAGCCCTCGCGACGCACAAAGGTACGGTTTGCTGATAAATCCCGCCCGGTTCCCATCGCGAAAAAAGGGAGTACATAATTTCCCGCTTCCACATTCTTTTCCACCCACGGGGGCGCAATGGGGACGAAGCTGGCAACTTTTCGCCTTTCCCGTTTCACCCTCGCGCGAGTGCAGCCAAAAGCTAAGCACCACTTTTCCTATTTATGTCCGCCCAACCCGCCAGCCCTGGCCAGCCCGTTCTTTTGCGATGGAGGCGCCACACATATGTGCGCCCGTTTTGTCAATGCTCCCGAGCGGCATCGAAAGAACAAAACGGTGGCGAAGAAAAGGGAATGAAATAAAAGAAAACACCCAAACGGAGGAGTAACGGGGAGACACATTGAGGGCACATACAGAGTGTGCGAGTGAGAGAGGCGAGAAAAAACCCACTCCGGAATGCCGCGTGTGCGAATGGCAGCGAAATAAAGCCGATGGAGGCGCCCAGTACTTCTCGTGCTGGAGCTCATTAATATTCATGAGCAAACACATGTCGCGTTTAATAGTGATATGTGTGTATGTGTGCGAGTGTGCACGTGTGTGTGTGTGTGTCCGCGCGTGGCCCTTTTCACCAAGGGGTCCCCTCAGCCGCCTACACCCCTCGGGCCAGGTCTATGATTTCGCGCTTCTGTTTCGATTTTAGCTCAAAATTTATTTATATTTGGCGAGCGAATGTTTTCCGCGGCTTTTCCAGCTGCTGAAACGCAGGCGGCTTCTACCAGAATGATCTCTCTCTCTCTCTCCTTCTCTCTCATTCTTGTCCGTGTTGAGTGCAAGTGTGTGAGTGTGTTTGTGTAGCTCCTCACCCATCATTCGCATTTGACTGCCTTCCGACCAAGGTCGCTTACGAATTCGCTCACTTTGCGCAGTTTCCGCCGTTGCAACTGTTTATGTTGATCGTATTTTCCCAACAGTTTCTTTCGCCACTCACCCTCGTGGCATTTTCCGTGCTGACTTTGAGCAAATTCGTCTCCGCATCATCGTGCGCTACGGAGCGGAGAGTTGATGCAACGATTTAGCTTTGCCAATATTTGACGTTCGAAGCTTGATCGCGAGTGGTTTTTGAGCGAGAGATCGGCCAAAACAGAGGATAATTTGCTCTCTTCTGCCTCCATTTTGTAGCGGGCCATCCAACCTGTCGGTGATGGTTTGTTTGATTTGTTTCGCCCCATGTTTGACATGTATTTGGAACGGCATTTGCGATTTGCCCGAACTGATGGAAGCTCGCGTAAAATGGATGGTAAATGATGGAAAAGTATCGAACTCGAGGCCAACGAGCTAATTGCAGATGTGTGTGGGTTTATACAAGGTCACTATAGGCTCAAGGTTTAATGGTTTTAGAGTAAGCGCTGTTTGCGATTGCAAATATAAAATGAAGGCTCATTCAAAATGTTGATGAATGAATCAATCAATACTGAAATGATAGCTTATAAGTTATGTAACAGCGACGGCTATTTCAATGCTATTTCTTTTAGATATTTTTACTGAATTGATGTTTGAATAAATAATAAGAAAAATGTTTGGAGTATATATTAACAAAATAATTTATGGGCTATGATTGTTTATAGGTTTATGATGAAAAATTTCTGCTGTGAATAATGATTGAAAACAAGCTTTTTTATACAACTTTATCTCTAAATTAACCCTTTTTTGAACTCCACTTTACGTAGTCGAGCTGTCGAAGTACTTCGAGTTAACAATTAACTGTGACTAAGAACGACATCGGCCATTTTTTACCCCTTTATAGAGGCAACTCGTCGACAGATCGCTGTCAGCTGTGGCTTTGGAAAATCCCCACATCGCCCGCGTCAAACGCCGTTAAGCATCAACGTTTTTGTATTGAAATTTAACTTTTTCGCCCAACTTTTCGCAAAACCCTGCTGGGAAAAGCCGGGAAACCCGGGAAAGCGTGCGCTTCCGAGCAAACACCTGTGGGAAGAGATTAATACTTTCCCGCCCATTCCCGTGGTGGCATTACAGGATTTACCGGGATTGTTTTTCTTCTCGCTCCACCATCTGCTTCCAGCCCTTTGGCGTTCTTCTGCTTCTCGTCCTTTTCCTCCCAACCCCCCTCTCCCCTTTCCTCATTCATCCTTTTTACCCAGTTCCCGCGTACCAGCGACTCACCCAAGTTTATGATTAATTAAAATTTTATCCAATCTATTGCCCGCACGGTTGGCGCCAAACCATTGGCACTAAATTTAGCGCCCTGTTTCATCCTTTTGCGTCCATTTCCACATTCCCTCTCATCTAGCTTCCCTCGGTCATTCGTCACTCTGGACTTGGATCAAATGCAGCCTTAATCAGTCGAAAACGCGCGCCGGCAGCGCGGCCGAATGAATGAAAGCTTAATCAGAAAAAGTTTGTATTTTACTCGCTGAAAGGAAACTATAATTTCGCTTCCTTCAACGCGCCGTCCACAGGCCCATCCTGAGCCTTTTCAACCCCTCCACCACAGAGAGGTTTGGTTCGCTTTGTGGAAATGTTACTCCCACCGGTTGGATGAGCGATTTTTTTCCACTTCCTTGCAATGGAGCGAACCACGTCCGTTCGGGCCGGCCATATTTTTTTTCTTTTCGTCCTTAGATGAGGCGAAGGTTGCACCAGCTCAGCCTCCCCGCAGGTTTCGGTCTTGGTGCAATCATTATTCTTCAGCTCGTTACGATTATCCTGCCCAATTATTATGGTTGGCAGGAGCGAGAAGCCTTTTCCACTCGGTGCCGCAGATTGGGCGGGCCGAATTAAAGCCTGCCGGACGCGGTGGTGTGTTTAATTTTTTTTCCTCCTCTCAAGGCCCGGTGTTTGGGGGAGCTGTATGAGCGGAATTCATGCTTTTGCTCTAATTGAAAGATTTCAGAAAGCTTGCGGAAAAATTGTGAAACGAGTGGATGGGTGCTCGAGTCCGGTTCTATCCAACTTCAAACCTTCTCGCTGCACCAGGGGCATAATGAGCGAGCCGCAAAGCACTGGGGGAAAGTAAAAATTCTGCTCGAACCGCACGGCGTTGCAGAGGAAAATGAATTTTAAAAGCACACGCAGAAGAAGAGCGGAGAAAAAAATGTGGTACATCTAAAGAAAACCGGCATACCGCATCAAGCGGAGGTGGACGTACGGTTCGTACGCAGCCAGAAAGGGTCAAAAAATGATGGCAAGAAAGTCCAAATTTAACAAAAGTCAGCCAGCTGGTGGAAGTGAGATCGGAGAGAGAAGCAAAAAAAAAGGGACAACAGGGATTGGGGTAAAAATCATTCCTTTGCGAAGATTTGGGGCGATTGGACTTTGGTGAACAATGCGTCGAAGGAACCGCAGTGGTCGAGAACAAGTTGGAGCGAGAAGGAAAAGGAGTCATCAAGCAGATGGAAAGTGTGGGATGAAAATGCGTGTAGAAATGAGAACAGAAGAAAAAAAAACAAAAAAAAAACGCAGCCCAATATGCATTCGACGGCTGGCGTTGCTTTGCTGTGGTGTTAGATTGAGAGGCACGTTCTTGCGTCGAATCAAAGGATTGAAGAAAGTAGTTTTGGGTTTAATTTCTTAATGCAGCTGTGGCAGACTTCTACGGGGAAACATGTTTAGAAAAAAGGTTAAAAGTACGGGAAACATATCAAAAATTAAAGTTTTAAATAGAGAATATGTTTAAACTTAACAAAAGAATTGTGTGAATAGGGTTTTACAGTTCGCTGAAAACATTTGATCTCAAACAAGTCATTCAGCTGAGTACATATTTTTATTGCTAACAATTTTATCATTGATCCTCAGTATTAATGGTGTGCATTTATTTTGAACCTCAATTAAAAAATTGGTTTGTGTATTGAGCATCTTTTTCTCATTTAAAAATTTTAATTTACGCAGCAACTCGCTTCATTTGGAACCACAGTAGTGCTCACCCAAATGCGAAAACTCACGTGGGGTTGCATTAATATGTAATAGTAGCCTGTTTCACGATCAAAAGGCTTCATTTGATCACGGAAAACTCCCCATTCATTGCTGATACCATCCGATTTGGCTCTGCAAATATCGATTGGAACGTTACATTTGCATGCATTTGTCCCGGTTTTCCTGCTTTTTTTGGTATTTAATATTTCTCCCCTATCAGGATGCACCATCCCCTGGGATGCGTGTTTGTACGGCTTGTTTGTCTTAACGCAAGCTATGTGACACCTGATTTAATAATTGTAGCGTAATGTAATGAACGGTCGGCCGGATGGATAAAGGGAACCGAGAGTGAAGGAGAGAGACAAAGAGAGGGAGAAAAAAAAACAAACAAACAATGCGGGTCAGTGAAAAGAGCGCAGCGCAATAAAAGATAGACAATAATTTCATTAACGCTGCCCAGGGATGGGGTGAGCAAAGAAGAAAAAAAAATTAAACAAAATGCACGCGGGCGAAATCAATTAAAAGCGTCCTATCGCCCGCTCGAATGGTGAATTATTTAATGCCGTTAAATACCGACTGTTTGCCGGTCAGTCGACCGGTCTACGGGTGAAGATTTCGACCCCATGCCCCACCCCAAAAAGGACCCACGCGCAAAGGGCATGGAAGCGCACTATGAAGCAGTGAATAAATAAAGCTGCAACTGAAACCGTACGCTCTCGGAGTTCGGCTGAATAACGTGCCTTCGTTGGGTTGTGTTTCCTTTTTTTTTCAGCACCCACCATGGTGGTGGTGGAAAAAAGGCCCGGGAGGGATAATCATAATGTAATAATGAAATTTATTTGCTTTCCCACGCCTCCCCCGAAGGGCCGATAAATAAGGCGCGAACCCCGGGTGCGATTGATACCCGAATCGAGCGATGGGGCATATCGCCCCTTTTTTCCTGTGGGGATGGAGAGGTAGGGAGTACGAGAGAGAGGGGGTGGGGTGGGGGGGGGTTTCCTTGCCCATTTGTGGGTGGATATAATTTTCAAAACTGTTTACCACCGCGACCGTCCATGTGAGGAATGTTCTGATCGTTGCCCAGTTGGCTCGATTCGTTCGCAACCGACACTTCCGTGTGCTATTCTAAGGATGAGTGGGGGTGTTGTTGCGGTGGTGAGGAAAAAGGGCAAAGGATATTTTTGCCCATCGTTCTGACGTCTATCGAAGCGACGGTGCGAAGACGATTGTATTTTTGGTACGGCGATCGAGATGATCGGGTTCGCAAACGGCAGGTCCTGTGGGCGGTGAGCGAGATGGGGCGAAATATGGCGGAAAAGGAAGCAATTACACCCTCTCCCCCCTCCTCCCCACCATCATCTCCTACTTCCCCCAACACGCCCTGCAGCCCTCTCGTACCATTCGGCAGATTGATTCGATCGAGGCGACGGTGGTGCGGTTTTGCTTTCGATTCCCGCACCATCGTCCTTTTTCGTCCTTGCGCCAGCCCCCGGGACGGATTCGGTGGTGAGTTGTTTACAATTTATCAGCCCGAACGAACGAAGGGATCAAAAATCAATTTCACCCGTCCCGCTGCGGGATGGTTCCGGTTCCGTGCGAGGGGCTTTACTGCAACGGTGAAGGTCCGGGAATCCTTTTGCCATCTGCTGGAACGGAAATGAATCACTGGATTTAACGATGTTTTGTTCTACTGCGTGTTGAGCCGGCACGGCGAAGGACGCCCACGGAAGGGCCACGCTTTTCGCGCTTTTCCTCGCTGAGAGCGAGAGAGGGCTTTCGGTGCTCTTTCGCTTTTCTATTTTGGTGCGCTTTTGATACCAAGAAGTCATCTCGTGCTGGATTGCTAGTGCGTGTCATGCCTGGCATTCCGATGGTTTCGATTTTCAAAGCGCTCTGATTTTGTTTCGGTCAGGCCCCTTCGCAGAGCTCCTGTTATGTTTTATATCCAATCGAAATTTCGTGGGTGGCATTCTTCGTTGAATTCTATTCTAGCTACCGGGGCTCTAATCATCGACCATATGAAGCACCACTTCGGAATCCCTACCCAATCGGCATGGAGTGCGTTTACTGGAGGTTTTCTCCGAATCGCTCACAGCGCTATCTAGCGGACGCCACCCAATAGCTGCCAGCAGAGCTCGACGGGTGGCGCGGAATGGGCATGAGAGGATTAACTTTGGGAAATGGAAATGAAATCAGCTTCCCACAGCCATCATTCCTCACGCAAAAGTTCCACCGGCAACGTCCAGCATTGCTCGTGGCTGAGCTCCCTCTCGGCTGGCGTAATTGAAGAAGGCGACCTCTCCACCTGCGGCGGAGTCCTTCTTTTATTGTACCAACACCCGTGTCGCTTACAGAGCCTGCCCGATGACGAGGGACTACGAGAACGTCGATGGGGCGTTCCGTTTGAGGCTCATTTTTATGGCTTGTTTCGGTGGGATTATTTCATCCGCGTTCCACCAGCACGATCCCACTAACCGGAAAAGTGGCCCCCATTTTGGGCCTTCAAACTTGTCCTGTGAACGGTTCTGGCGCAGGTTTGGACCGGGAATATTTCCTTCCCCAAAAACCAGAATCCGGAAGCGCTAGGTTTCCTGTCGTTCGGTGTAACTTGTCTTCGATGAGTGCAATTTTGTGGCATTCCAACGCCCGGCGTTTGGAATCGATGTACCTAACAAAATTTTGCAGAGACCCTTCAGGTTCCTGGTGTCGTTTGGCTTATGCTTTATTTTTCTTCTTCCATCAACCGCATGCGAAATGAGTGCGTTTGACGTTGAGCAGCATCCTCAACGAGTGTGATCTTTCAATCCCACCAAAATACCTGTCCAATGTGGTGCTATTGAAGAACCCACCCAAGTCCGCACAGGCTCCAAATGGTCGGCTGATGTGCTGGTGAGTGCATAAAAAAATATGTATTCCAAAACCAGTCCCCAGGAGCTTGCCAGCGTTCCTGAACGAAATTCACCGAAGCTTCCACGTCGCCTTAAATATGCACATATAAAGAGAGGTTTTTGGTGCGCGATAGAAGCCACCAAGCGGTATGGCAAACCAGGACACACGGACGTGATGAGAGTCGCCTTAATTATGGCCGTAATCAAAGATTAAACAGCGTCGTTCGCTTGTGCCGCCCGATCCGGCGCAAAGGACCCGAAAAAGGTTTCACTCGGTACCGTCGCGCTCTCATTCTTCCTATTGCTTCCTATCTCTCCATCCCACTTTCGGTGGCGTTGTGTCGTAAATTTTGTTCTCTTCCTGCTTCGCATAGGCTGGAGCTTTCACCTTTCCCGGCTGGGAGCTTTACCCGCAGAGAGGCTTGCAGGGCTGATATAATTATTAATAATATTAATTATCTTCTTGCCTCGCTTCCACGCCACGCGGCTTGCTTCCATTCGGGGTCTCTGACGTAAGCTCGAATGAAACGAAAGCTCGAGGATGGGAGGAAAAAAATATCGCAAGAAATAAAACACAACTTTTGCAGCCTCCACCTGCACGTGGAATATCGCGGAATGTTTGCGTAAGGAATATGCAAATTTTATGACGCACGGGAAGGAAGCGTGTAAAGCACGCGCCATTAAACGGGTGGTCGGAAGGACCCGGACCCAAGTGGCAGTAAAAGTAACGCCCCCAACCTCTTCCTCTTTTCTTTCCTCTGGCCCCCCGACAGCCAGTGAATGGGGCATTAAATTCTAACGTCTGCATACGGTGGAGAATTTTTCGTTACCTACCATCCGCTGATCGATACCCTGGATTCTGGTTTTGTGCGGAGGTTGGCTGGCTGGTGAAGGGGGGTATGAATTACGTCTAAGCGCGCGCTCTTTCACTCTCCAGCAAAAGGGGGGGGGGGTGAGTTTTCAAATCTACCCCCTTTAAAAGGGGGGGAGGGTGAGTGAACATATAACTCAGCCGTTCATTCGCGGCACAAAAGGCGCTCCCTCGGTGGAAGGCGCTTTATTGTGTGCTGTTAGGGCGTTTCGAAGAATGGAATCCCCTCTCTCAAGTCCACCCCCTTGGTTTACGGCGAGAAGGGGGGGGGGGAGGGGGGTGCGGGAGTGAGGGCGATGCACCAGCGAGGGACCGAGTTGCCCGAAAAAGTCAAACACATAATAAGCAACTTTCCGTTCGCGGCGCTCTCGGAGCCTCGCCTGGGTTTGGGTTCATTATGAGGGAAAAGCAAACATGCGCTCGGTTCTACCGGTTTCCGTCCGCTCGCAGCTAATGGTCCGCACAATGGGCACTGGGGGTTGAGTATGAGGGGGGGGGGGGGGGAAAGGGGAGTGGGTTACACACACTTCGTACGAAATTATGCGGCAAATTGCTCTATCAAACTGTTTGCCATTAATAGTACAAGAACGGCGACTAATGCCGCTCGGAAACGGGGGTGGAGCATGAAAAAAAAGTGGAAAAGCACAGCCATTCCGCGTGAAAGTTTCCCAGCGGTCGGCGTGGTGGGTAGAAGAGAGGAGAGGCAGCTGGAGCCCCCCCTTGAGAGCCTATAAGAACGAAGATTGGGAAGTGTGGAAAAATGCACCAAGACGGTTTCGATTTTGGTGCGTTTGCGTGTGTGTATGTGAATGTAAATTTTTTTTGGTTTTTTTTTCAATTTAAAATTTCCTCTCCATTCCTTCCACTTCCACCCCCCTCCTCCTGGCATCAGAATTTTCACGTCCAAGTAACGTTTCTTTGGCGATGTTTTTCACGTACGCGAGTGTGGAAACTGCAAAATTAATAGCAAGCGCACGCGGATCGTGCGGAAAATGCTTGCTCATGTCGGTTTTCCCACCCCTCGCCCACCCTCACCGTCTGCAGCTGCTCCACCGTGTGACCGGAAGCGAGAAATAGCTGCACTCGAATCCCGCGGATGGTGCACGTTTGCTGCAAGTTTGTACAAACGATCGAAATCCGGCACACAAAACCCGCCTGTTCCTTTTCTTATCGCCGGCGGGTTTGTCTTGCTGTGTAAAATTACTGGAACGACGACAGTCTCGCCGGCCTTCATGTAGAGGGAAAGAAGAAAGCGGGAATGTTGGATGGTGCCGTGCACGCGGATCTTCGGCACGCACCACCCACCGGAAGGCAAACATGTTTCCGAAACTCCATCATCTCTTTTAAAAATCATTTAAAACTTTTCCATTCGATTTGCCTCCGAACGGACCACTTGGATGGAGTGTCGGATGAAGGGCTGAATGAGGGAAGCTGGAAGGAGCAAAAAGGAGACGGTTTGAGATGTCAGTATGCACATTGGATTGATTGGATTTTACTAAACGTCGCTGCATGCGAGTTACACATGGGTGAGAGATTTCGTTTGCTTTGAGTATCCTTTTTTTCTAGCTATACCTCGGAAACTCATGGTGAGTAGAGGGAAACAGTGAACGAGTGTTGAAGAAAGAAATGGTTGGCACCTGTTGAGAATCGTACCATGAGTAGGAAATTGCACATTGCTTCGGTTGATGAAGCGATCCATCGTGGGAAATGCGGAAACATTCGTGTTCGGAAGATGGCAGCCCGTGATGAGGGTTGAATCGTCGTTCGGCGAAGCTCTCGTTGGGCTGGTGGTGTTATCTTCACTATTGGAATGGTTATCGTTTTTCTTAAGGATGCGACTTTTGCGTAAGGGTAACCAGGTTGGAGATCCAAACATCTGTTCCGTGTACAATGGGCTCGTATTTTCTGATCGGGTTAGGTATTCTGGAACGAATTTTGAACATTCTGCTCATCAAACATGGTTTACTAATTGATCTTGTTCGAACTACTCAAAAGCTAGCAGGGTTTATTATTTTAGACAGCTTTAAATGATTTTCAGGAATAGAATAACACACTTGTTTCGTTTTAGTAACACCCAGTAAGTAATATCTGGTATAGAGTCTTGTATCTAGAAGAAGACTAAAAGTGCTCAAAGCTGGAATTGCTGTATGCAAAAAAGCAGCTCTTAAAGTAACGTCACTGCAAATAAACGTGATGCTTGTTTAAACATGGAATCTTGAGCATCTCGCCGAGCATCGGGCATAAACTGAGATACGAGAGAGTTGTGGTGCTGAACAAGCTTGCAGTGGCATTATTTTTTTGCTCATCTAATGACATTGTACATTTGCAACTTGTTCCTGCTGATTGTTCAATTGATTAATATTGTAGAAGACCCGGTCGCATGTTCGGCCACCTGAGACGAGCCGTTTGACCCAAGCTGACCTGGTGCGGTGCGCTCAAGTTGACGGCTGAAACAACAACACCTGCCACCCGAAGCGATCGAACCTGGCAGGGGATTGCGGCCATCAGCTCGCAACATATTCATTGCCGCCTATGAATGAGTAATGTCCCGGGACGAGTGCCTCACTCTAGCGTAAGGAAATTGCAGCAAGTCTCTTCTTCCCGTTCAACCCTAGCTACGCTTCACTCGAAATGGAGACCGCGATTCGAGTTGGCTGCACCCGAACGACCGTCAGTCCCCCGGTGCGTTGATGTGAATTTTATGATCGATGAGCCACTCTTCGAGCGAGTTGGCATAGTCTAAAGGGGCACCGTCGGATTGTTTTATTTTATTCCTATCTCCTGTTCCACCACACGCCACCGAGCCACCGAGAGGAGATTAGAACGCACACAATGCGTTATTTATTTACATTGCAACCGGACGTCATTTCTTCGCCAGAGGGCGCTGCACCGACGGGGCATTATCCTTGCGGGAGCACCATGCGAAATGGATGCGATCCCATGCATGAATCATGCGTTGGCCGCTCCGGCGACATTGGCGCAGTTTGCACCTGAACCGTCAGTGTTCGGGTACGTGCCTTAACGTGCCTGTTCGGGGCTGGACTGGTTGGGTATAAATCTCAGACGCGTGGGTCGCACGCTTCGCAATGTGAGGAAGTCACCCTGGCAGCAGCTTGCCGGAATGGGTTTTCTCCTGACGGTACACGAAGGCACCGTAAGAGAGCAATAAATATTGTGCTGGCTCGGAAGTCTCCTTCCACGCCCAGGGCCACTCACTGAAGAAAGTGAAGACGAAGCGGGCGAGCGTAAGAATCGTAGGCAACCCGCGGGGGCAGCACGTCATCCGCGAAGGGTGGTTAAATTTTGCCCGGACGGAAGGATTTGCGGACGGCATCCGATTCGAGGTTTCCACTGCAAGCATTACGTAATTATCGTCTTGTTGCATACCAGTGGCTGATAGGGTGGCGGATTCGGGCTCGGAAACTCTCAGGCTCGGAAATAAATCTTTCATCCCGAATCCCCGGCAAAGAGGACCTCCCTGGAGGGTGATTCATCGTGCCGTGCTCGGAACCGGGACGCATCTGTGCCTGGGTTAGCCAATGGACGGCGAGGTTGTCTAATAAATAAAATTGGACAAACCTGTCCACAAAATCGACCGTCGAGTGTCGAGGTCGCATCCGAATCCGTTTCCGGGTTTCCGTTTGGGTGAAACCACACGCACGAACCCCGGGCGAGAGCTGAATAGGGGTGATGGGTTGGATAAAAACTTGCCGAGGAATTTAAATACCAAAGAAATTCACCCCAAAAAGGTTGCTGGTGGTGCTTTGAAAAGAAGCCATACTTTGTCTGCTTTCTTGCACATGCTCGGCTTCCGAGACGTTCCGTATTCCAACGGCTGCTTTGAAAGGGCTTCCTCACGGCAAAACCCTTAGGCGGGTTCGTCATAAAATGGCGCACAAAAAGCGCCATAATGCCGCGTAAAAAGACGAGCGGCACACGCGCGAACCCAACCTGCCTGAGCCAATCCTTCACTGCTGTCGCGGCGGGCTGCTTTTCAATTTGATCCTGATTAACGCCTATCGACGGTGCGGTCGCCTTCGCCTGCTGATTTTGATCAGCTCCCGAACCGCAATCGCTTGACACATCACCCAGTGGGGTGGCGATACGCGAGATACTAACCCTCCAAAATTATTGACAACCATCCTTCGGGTCGCGTTGGCAACGAGACGTTTGGCAAATTTGTGTACCCGATTTCAAGGCGGCTTTTGTGAGGCGCATTAGAGGTAGCGAGCTGGGAACACACCGAGCAGCCGCGGGGCTAAATGATGAGGCATTTGATGATGTCGTCGCTTTCCACAGCTTCCCGCTTTCCATCAGCCCGCATGCCGCTGCGCCAGTAAATGGCGGAAAATGAGAAAAATAATGAGATCAAAACCCTGATTCGGTCCTTTCTTTCAACTGCTCGGCTGATGCGGCTGGGTTGGATCTGTGCGTCGGTAGCGGTTCACGCCGCCTGTCTCGTTCTCGCTCTCTTTCCATCACTTGTGCTTGTCAAAGCGATTTTATTTTCCATCCCCTGCACCGCTCACGATGGCCGGAAAAGCGCCTTTTCATCATCGACGAGCGACGAGCCACGGTGGAAGGAGAACTGACAGTTATTAGAAATTGTAATGAATTCGATTTGCTCGCAACCGCTCGAGACGAACCGCCGGCTCCTACGGCGTTCGTTAAGTGGATGAATTTGTTTTCGGATGTATGTCGCCTGTGCGGGAGAGCGGTTTGCTGTGTGGAAACGCTCGTTCGCCCTCGTTAGGGATGCATTTATTGATTGTTTTATCGCTCACCCGACTCCGCCCAGTAATGGAGCCGCAGATTGACGCGAGCCTGGCAGCTAAGCTAAACAAAAAATGTATATAAAAACATCGCCTGCGAAACATCCCCACGCAGAGTTTTGGTCCAAAAATTGTGCCTCCATCGGTTCGGTTTTCAGCGCGCGCTGCCTGTCGGAAAATGCCTCCACGCGGTGGAGATGAAAGCGCTCAGCAATCGATATGTAATTCCGCTCGCTCGTGGTGCACCCGACCGTACAATAATTGGAGATGTTAATGGGTGGAGGAGGGCTTCGGGAAAATCGATTATGTTACGCTGATGGGTTCACCAGGGCCACGATACGGGCTCTAATGAACGGCTCCATGGTGCGTTCGTTCCGGTTTGGGATTGCGCTAGGAATCCGTGGCGTGTCGGGCGGATTGCAGCCCTTTCGGGCGCACTAACGGTCGTGATTGCAGAGCCACTGCACGCGTAAGATTTGATGGATGGCCGGACCGATGCGATGCGATGACACCTGTACCTGTAACGACGGCCACCGATGCTCGATGATTGAACAAGGCGCAACGGTTGCCGGTTTTTCGTTCCACTGTTGTCCCTTAATCATCCACACTGCGCGTGTGTTTTCTTTGTATTATCCACCCGTTCGTAGCGTGTTAGTTGGAGCCGAGTTTTCCCGTAGCCGACGTGGGTGGATTGGATTTTTTCTCTCCTTCTTTATGCTAGGCGTGCGCCAACACAACCACCCGGGGTTCTGCTTCGTTCAGTGGAAACAATTAATTTCCCGTCGGGTCCCTGGATGCATGGGTATCGCTTACAACGATGGTCGCGCTCTTGGCTCAAGCAAATCAACCTTCCGTCTAAGCTCGCCCGGTGCATCTCCCGCTCGGATGGTGCTTGTAACGGCAACATAAATAACATCGAATCCACCAGCAAGCCCTCAGTGCACGGGAACAACCGCGAAACCGCGTCGGAACGCGAGCGGTAACAGTTTTTGGGCAAAACTTTGCCCACCCTTTTCGCCGTCGACGGTACGCTTCCAGACACGTTTGCATTAATTATAAAATTGATTAAAAGTTTAGTTGTTACAGGACCGGCCATCGTGCAGCGGAAAGCTCGTGTAAAGCGTGTGTGCTGGTACAACCACGCCCGGACCGTGTCCGTTTGGCTATCGTGCGCCGTTTTTGCTGCACATTTTTGCCGAGCGTTTTCCCGAGCTTGTGTTCTTGCTGCTACTTTTTTTTTTGACGATATTATTTTTCCGATCCAAGTTATCTTAATAGCTTGCACGCGATGGTTTTTTGTTTTGGCATGTACGCTAGTTTGAGTTACAGTTTTCGGTTTGTCTCAGGCTCGCGGTCGAGCGAAAGCTCGCGAGTGAGAGTTTTCCGTGTAAACAAGCGCACCCACCGATGTTCGGCTGTAGAACGACCGGACACCGAAGGGCAGGCGTGAGCGAGTGAACTTTACACAAAAAAATAAACCCTCACCTCGTGTGGGTATGCGTGTTGGTTTCATTTCGGCTACCTGCTCTCCTAGGGGGCTTTCTGGTTGAAATGCATCAACAGGAGCGGGTTGAATAGGTTGCTGGGATTTTTTTTTCGTGTTTATGCCTTTTGAATTTCCTGGTCCGGTTGTAGCAATCATCAACCACAAGCATGCACGAGCGACTCGAGACTTTGAGGTGAACCCGGCAGCAGTGAGCAGACGGTCGAAAGGATTTTCGGCTCTGGTTGGAATGGGTGTAAGCTGGCGTGCGAAATTTTCGTATGGGTATGAATTTAGCAGGCTTCTTCACGTGAGTATGAGTAACGGGTGGACTATGGAGTGTATGGTGTACATTTTGTTAATTAAAAGGCGATTGCGAGAAGCTGATCCATGCTCAGGTGAAGGAACCTGAGTGAAGTTGGATTACACATGCAGGATGAATATGCAGCAGGCGTTTTGTCAATGATTTCGCGGTAAAATTGGCTTGTTGGAGAAATACTAGTATGCTGCAAAAGTTTAAACCGTTCATTTCGGTCTTTAATTGAGCTGAGAAACAATTTTCTAATAAAATGCCGCTTGGGGAAAACGTGAAAGAAAAACAAATAGATTTCTACTTTTGTTGAAAATATTGCAAGAATGGAAAAACAATGAATTTCGGTTCATAAGGCTACCATCAACAGGGAGCTTTTGAGTTTAATATTGAATTATTATACATCTCTCGAGCGTGTAAAATGCGTTATTTCAAATGCACACATATTTCGCTTAAATGTAGGCAAACTTTTGTTCGAATGTTTGACCATTATCATTCTCTAAAGCGTGAAGATTGACTGTTAACGCATCGTATACATCGGCAGCATGGGTGAACTGATTATAGGCTCGATGTTTGCACCCATCCTAGCTCGACTCACCATCGACAACGTGTTTTAATATGCTGACCCGACCCTTAGCAACTCCGGTGATGGTGAGCTTTAAGTGGAGAACAGCTTGAATCAAGCAGCTAGCAGTCCGATTAAGCTGGACACAGCGTGACCGAGCCATGGTGGGTGTGGTACGTAAATTTTAAAGTTTTCAAATTCAGCCCTATGTCCGTTTCGATCCCTCCAACTGCTCGAGATCGTGCCGAGTGGACAGGTGACCATCGGCTGGTAGGTGAAGGAAGCATCGTTAGAGCAACGTAAGGTCCTTGGCCCAGACGAACGGTAGCCCAGTGGCTAGAGGATGCTAACGATGCTCACCTGGCAAAAGTTGAGCTCTTCAGCTCACCAACGACCGAGCTATATAAGCTGTTTGAGCGTGTGTGAGTGTTTATTTTTTGTGCTGAACCGAGCAGTCCATATTTTCAGCGTTCAAACTTTTGGTCGAATTATCCCCCTTGCTGCTATATGCTGCGGGCCCTGACGGAAGGGACGTTCCGGTTTGGTAGCCCGCTTCCCATTCGAAAGATTTCGTTCTTGCGCTTAGTTTGTTCGGGTGGACTTACGTCTTTTTCCTGCTGGGCGGTGGAGTAGAGCTTAATTTTCCACCGGCACGCATCGGGCACGGTTGGGTGAAAATTTAAAGCATACGGATAAAGGGTCATTGCTGCGAGCAGATCGTGATGGGATCTTTGCCGACGATGGCTGCCCGGGAAATGTGCGATTCCGTTAACGTAGCCGCACTAACGGGATAACTTGGCACGATTCGCAAAATTTCACCCGTTCTCGCAACGGTAGCTGCGCGTTACGCAGGATCCTTCCAGCTCGTTCGCTGACGGGGTAGGCGCCTGATTAAAGGCGGGCTGAATGTGAAATCTGCGCTGATAATGGCCTTTAGTGAAAGGAACTACCTTATTATGGAAGCGTTGGATGGTTTCGACATTAGGCGCTGTGTTTTGTTGGTGCGGTTTTTTGCCAACGCCGCCTTGGAGTGGATATTGTTTGGTTAAGCTTGGAGATGGCTGAAATGGGAACTTTTCGTAGTTGGTTTTACAGACTTGAGAAAGCGGTGTTCATAACTGCTGAGCAGAGCTTGAAGTGTGCGGAGACCGATTAAAACGGAGCTTTCTGAGTGAGTTAAGGAAAGGTTCGTATGCTAATGCCTTTTGGTATGCATGTACTGTTTTATGATTTATTTCTTTGAGGCTTTCCCTGTCTTATTAATCGAAAATAAATCTTTTGTACACAGTGAAAATTCGTTAATTGACCACTAAAAATTCCTACATATATAAAAGCTACTGTTTGCCTAACTGTAGCCAGAATCTAAAACATTGTACTATCTGTTAATTTTCATCAAAACACCTCCCTTTTATGGCACACTTATTTTTGTAAGCACTGACCACTGAGTAGCATCGGTGACTTCATGAATATCATATGGCGAAATACCGTACGTGATCGTAGAGGCTACGTTCACCTCCAGCAAACCACGCACCATCGTTCGACTACCTGTTCAAACCAGAAATGTCATTACGAGGCTCGTCCCTAATTAGCGACGGTTCACCTCAAAGTTACGGCTCAATCAGCCCACAGCAAAACCCACCCACACACGCCGGAATGCGATCGGACACGGCTCGGAGGATAATTAATTGGTTCGGTATTTGCGGATCGCAACGATGCGCCAGCCGGTGTCCGGTTTAATCCCACTCTGCTAGTCGACCGATTAAATCCGCAACCCGTGGCTCGCCGGAACCCGCTTAATCGCTCCGATTTAATGGCATTAACGCCCGGTTGGTGCCATGAGCCCGGTTTCGGCTTTAAAGGTGCACACGGGAAGAAGCGTTGCGTGCGATCTAATCACGGCAAACCATCCACACACGAGGCTGGCTCTGTTCGGGAAATGATTGAGTTAATTATTGGTGTATCCCTGGCATGTCCTGGCCACGCGCGACGTATACGAAGGTAATTATATCGGCGACACCGAGCCGGAAGTAATCGGAACGTAACGTAACGTTCCGGGGGCGCGTGCGAAAACAAAACCACGCAACGAACTGACCGCCGGATGGCAGATGAACTTGACACAAAACGTGCAGCCGTAGATGATGTCAAGCAGACTCAGCACGATCTATACACACGCCGGATCGGTCACGTAGCGGACTGATTGTCTTTGATGATGTCATCAGGCATGAGAAGCACCGAACCGGTAATGACTCTGGAACGGTGCCATCTCGTAGCGCCGGTAGGAACAAATGTCATTCTGACGGTTTCGGTGCCATCGATGTCAGCTCAATCCGTGGATCGGCGACGAGCGCAACGGTGCGTCGACTTTAATTTCATCTCCCAAACATCTCTCAAACCTTCTCCAAAGGCTTTGCCCTCGGTACCACCCGGGTTGACCTTTTGCCAGACCGCCAGACCCTGTGGCAGTTCGCACCCGGGCATGTCTCGTAGAGCGGGAAATCCTGCTGCTGGGCGTTTGATTGGCCACGCCGTTTGGGTTCACGGAAGGGACTTAGCGTTTCATAGGCCGTGCGTTAGACGAGACCCGTCAGGCTGATAATTAGACCGGTCACTGTCAATTGTTTTCAAACCCGGCCACGGTGCTCGACGTCGGCACAGATTTGATGGAAATTAATTGACCAACTGCCATTTCCGCCTAGCCACCATCACAGGGGGACCCGTGGTGCTCGGTGGACTAATTGAATTAGTTTCCGCAGGTGAAGGTGTGGATGTTCGGTACCCGTGAAGGCGTGCCATTATTAGGCTGAAAATCAGGCCGTTCGTCTGCACAATGTAAAAAGGGCTTCTATGCAGGCTTTAGATTAGGCATCCATTAGCTGTGAAGTTGGAATTCGTTGATGATTTACGTTACCAGATGCAGCGTGATTTTTTTGGAAAGGAAGTTTAAACGTTGCTGTTGAAATTAAAAATTCATTGGGATGTTTGAAGGTAGTAAAAAGCTTATAGCCCGTTTAATTACCCGATTTTATTTACGCGGAATTCGTTGTTTCTCGTGGAAAAGCTAACTCATTTCATCAACGTACAAAAGTACCTACTTGGTTGACTTACGTGTTTGGCATTATCTTTCTTTCTCCACACATTATCCGTTTGGGACTATAAAGCTTTTTCACCTACTTCGTAAGAGATATACACTACCTTACTGTGACAGGTTGCCTAAAGTGCTTCCGGGGTGACGAGATAATACAGTGAGCTCTCCTTAAGCCGTTCTAAGGGCTAGTGTAAGTCCGCGGATATGGCTCTTCACTCATCATGCTGATGATGTATCATTTTAGTAATTTAATTTCACCTCGAGGGAACGAGCTGAGTCATTTATCAAATTGGATCAACCTGCTCAGCCAGCGATGGTACCGCCTGGCTGTGTGCCATTCGAGCAAAAGGTGATGCCGCGCGATTCATTCACTGGAAATGGCCCAGGCAGCGCTGGATGCTTGCTCGAAGCTGTGATTTTAGGCGGTAATCATTCAAACTGAACCCTGCTACCAGGGTGTCCCCGATGTGGCACTCGTGAGCAAGCTTCTGTAAAGGTAGCATTAAAAATGTATGTGAATTATTGAGGATGGGTTAATGTTAAGGCTTTTTAGGCTCTCTACCGTAGTTTGTTTATGAAACTCTCCACGGCACTCGCTTGATTTGGAAAGTTATTTTAAATTCCTTTAGTTAAACCCTGCACTTAATGATAGTTTAACTGGTCATATTTTTCATCCTCATGTTCAAGGCACTATTCAGGGTTGAGTCTCAAATTATTAAAAGCTTAATTAGTTTTGCTGTTTGCTAAAAGCGCATATATTTTTCATTTCATTCCCTTATCGATTTAGTATAGAATAAGTTCATTTTCAGGTTAGTTTCGTTGTTAAAATGATCCAGCACCTAAAATACTTTAAGTGTAAGAATTGTTCGGGTTATAGAGCAGCTCTTACAGACGTGCTTGCATCATAGCCTGCTTGTTCCTGTGATCTCATATGCAGTTCAAAAGCTTCTATTCCATTAATTGTTCTACAAGCGTTATTAGGTGTTAAGACGTGAGTCTCATCGCTGGATTTGAATGTAGAGAGGGCAATAGATCAAAACGTTAAAGGAAAATCGTTTTCAAAGCTATTAAAATTAATCGGTTGATGGATATGATCTAATTAACAGTCACAAATGAGAGGATTCATTTTTAGAAATGCAATCTAAAAGAAGCATTTCGACACCCACTTGCTACCAAAACAGATAAACCCGCGTGCTGGCTGATGTTGAGAACGCTCAGTGACCACAAACAGAAACAGGATGGATAAAAAAGGACTTGATGATTGACGGATCTTTCGCATTTTAGCGTTCTCAGCTACCGTTTTCCGTATGCTTCTTTTACGCAGCCCAGAGTCGGGCCAGTGATGAATAAAACATCTGAACAGCTCACTGTCTGGGCCAACAATGCGCATCCTTTAAGTTCTCGCGCTCTCCTCCGAGCTTCACGCCTTAAAAGTACTGCCACCCACGCGCTGTGAGCCAGCTTGAGAGTAAGGATTGGCAGTGTTTTCTTCGAGCGGCGCAAAAAAAATCAAGAAATCTGGATCCCGGATAAAGCATCCCTCGCGCCCTTTTACATCCGGCGTGCAGGAGCCAAAGACACATCCTTTTCCGAGCGAAACGAACGCAACAATGCCTGATGGTCGAAGAAGCTTCTCCTGTTCGAGGCTCGTTTTGGGCAAAGTTTGAAGTCAATGTTCACCTTCTACTGGCCGGACCTTACACGGACACGACAGTCTTAGATGTGGGTGTATGATTTTTCCCTCCGTTTTCACGCTGCAGGTACAGCTAGGGCCTTGTGTTTCTCTCGACTGAGGTTTGTGGTGGTTTCAAAATAAATAACACACCCAAAGAGAGCCTCTTCAGCCCACCACAGTCCGCAGGTCGCTTCTTTCCGCTGGCTTTTGGAAGGGCTTTTGCGGCAGCATGGCAACGCAAAACAAAAAAATAAATAAAACGAGAAGAAAAGGAAACTTCTCGTTGCTCATTCTTTCGGAATTTCATCGCCGAACCAAAGGGCGAGGAAGGTTGATCCAAAGCGAACCGGGGGGAATTATTCAGAGGAAAAAAAACGACACCCCCTACCAACTGCCACGTGGCCGCTCTCGGTGGAAGGTTTTGCGTCTCGAAAGCACTTCAACTGCCCCAGCCCCAAGAGCCCTTCGGGTTCCTGTCGCATGCGCCCGAAAGGTAGGCAAGCTGCACGACAAAAGCGCTACCGAGCTGGGGTATATATTTTGCTCGTCCCGTCGTATTCCTTTCTATTTGGTGGAAGAAAATATGCGCAGTCCCGAGCGTGGGTGAATGGGAGTGAAGAGATCTGGGTTGGTTTGATATCAAATTTGGCTTCCTCTGCTCCTTTTCCCAGCATCGTCACGGGGGGGGGGGGGTATCGATGCGCAAGGAGCAAAGAAGAAAAAAAAAGGAAGCAAAAGAAGGTGGGAGCTAAACAATGGAAGGTGATATGATAAACGGAAAGTTGTGTTTCATAACGATTTGCTACCGCGATTTCGGCGCCAATCCAGGCCGCTGTTCGTGTTTGCGTTTGTCTGCGTTTATTTTTTCTTTTAGCTATCGCTACGCTCGCCTGTTTCACAAACATTCGTGGGTAAGAAGCGATGTGTGTTGGGGTTTCTTTTTTTTCTCGCACCCATGCGTGTTGGATAAAGGAGAAAAATGCATCCATTTCCCGTGCCGTTGCGGTGTCATTAATTTCCATCCGTCAAACCTGCGTTCTCGATCGATCGGTTGCACGGAAGGATAAAAAAAAAATAGCGCACGAAACCAACACGCCATAATTCATCGGACCAACGTCCATCAATCAACCACCGTGGTCGCTCGCGCTGGCACCATAAAAAGGAGGCTTGGTCGTGTGTCTTAAGCGGTAAAGAAAGGCCAAAAGAACGCCTCGGTAACCGGACACACATCGGGGTACATTTGATTCAATTTATGGTTGGCAAAGGGTCGAAAGGGGTTGCGAGCCATGCAAGGCAGCGCAAAGGGCTGAAGCGTAAGAAGCAGAGCCCAGCAGAAAGGACACGCGTTGGACAAACACAAGGACACGTACTCGATTTCAGCGGGCATAAATTATTCATCGGACCGACGAGCGGCCGGTTGGGTCGAACCAGGCGTCCGAGACGAGGACGATACTGGCACGGAATTGAGACCGGAAGCGGTCAGGTCCTTAACACTTGTAGCAAGATGTTGCTTGACCGGTTGGTCCAGCGGAAATGCGTGGGCAGCACCGGGCGATGGGTCCTAAATTATACATGAACAAGAAAACACATTATCGTTCGCTTCCCGGAGGCAGCACCGTGTCCTTGATCCTGCGTTAGCTCACCAACAAGGATCCCAACCGTTGCCAGAGACACTACGGATGGCTTCGGTTGGTTTCCATCCACGCCCGGCCCAAAGCACCGAGAGCCCCCGAACCGGGACGATTTATTTCCTCACCGTTGCCTGTGGCCAAGTTTTTGAAGGATAATTGAATTGCGCTTCCATTGCTGGTCGAGCGAGCCGCCCGAAGAAGCATCGGGAAACCCCGCACAAGGATGCTGAGCTCAATTTCTACTGGCTGTTGTTTTCCACCCAGCTGCAGATCCAGGGGGAGCTCTTTTCCACGCTGAGCTGCAGGTATTCTTTTTGTTTCCCTTTTTTTTTCCCCACACCCACTTGCCGGGCTTCGAGAGCCATTGAGAGCGGAAAATCCCGAGATCGAGCGGGCCACAATGCAACAGGAGCCTCAAAAACCTGGGCCTGGTTTGCTACCCGCAGTGCAAAAATCAAACAATGATTGTTGGGTGTGTTGTAAAAAAAATTGCGGCAAGCTAAAACAAAAATGTGGCATGCAGCAGTAGCAGCAAAAAAAAGAGACGAAAATCAAAACCCACCAAACCATGCCATCGAGGGCGTTCCGTTGCGGTTCCGGCGCTGAGAGACAGCAGGGGGACATGTTTATGGTTATCAATTTTTAATAGAATATCAAAATGGCAAACAACCCACCCGGATTGAGCCACCGCTCGCACGAACCATGGGTAGGATATTTTACCGTGAAATTTATCGTCCTAAAGCGGCGCTACGTTTGCGGTACCAAGCGGGCCGGATTTGGGGCTGGTCAAATTTTCGCCCTGCTTCACTGTCCCTCTTTTCAACGATGCCACCATCGAATGCGTGCAGTTTCGTTCGGTTGTTGTCTTATGCTCTGGTGTTTGAACAGCTCCCCCTTTTTTTTCCGAGCCCTCTTTGCTCCAACCCTTCCACGGACCGATTGTCGGGGTGAACCGAAGCTGGTGGCAAGGATTAAGTGATTCTCAGCGCCCCGTATTGTCACGACGGCGAAAAGCATGGCGCATCGAAAAACGGGCATAAACGGAACATTTCGCAATCCCTACCCCACCGGCACTGGTTTTGGAGTGGGTGTTTGATTGATGTTTTTTTATGAAGTGTTGCACTTGTACGCGATGGGACACATAGAAAACTAATATTTTATCGACAAACAGCGAACCCTTAGCGCTGGGTACATGTTGTGATACTTTTTTTTTTCGTTTTACTTCGGGTCGCTTTACTTTATGGATGAACTGATGCCGGATCTGGCCAGCATCCGGTTGGGCTTTAAAACGATTCGTTATGGTTTCGACCCACCTATCGATCGTGAATTATGGGTACGTTTTCGATTGCGATTGGCTGGAGAGGCTTTGCTTTTTTTTTATCGCTCAATGTTCGCTTTTGAAATCGATATTTTGAAATTGTGCATTAATGAGGACATTTATTTCCCACACCGTTACTCGTGAAGGGTGGAAAATTTGTTCAAAATTGGTCCCTATTCAATTGCATCATAAGTACCCGACCAGCATTCGATTGGTTTCGGATGCACCAGGATGGTTTACATCGGTGGACATGAAACTAAATTGAAATCCTCCCACGACCCGCCAGTTTTGATGAGGGTGAGATATTTTATAATATCTATTATTCCGCTATAGTATTCCGCTTCCCACTTCAGCTCGCAATTCGCGTCTGCACGTTTCTGTGGAAATTCAATTCGTTTCAGCCAGTTTCCGTAACCTTTTAACGGTGCGCCTTCGCTAAAAGCGAGCCTAGCAGTGAAATTAGACTGAGCGTGTTGCATAACACACAGGCGAATAGTGTTTGCGAACCGGTTTTTGCGTAGCGACACGCCCTTCCCACACCACGTGCTCCCGGTGAAGTGTGTGTGTGTGTGTGTGTGAATTTGAAATAATTTGTACGTATACAGCTGCTTAAATATTCATGATGATTTCACCATCCCGTTTATGGTGCCGTTTCTGCTCCCAAGTTCATAAACCATTGGCTACTGGCAGCGTTTCAGGCAAAACCAACGACGGCTTTCACCCCCACCCACCCACACACCCACACACCCAGCCACCTAGCCACCCTCCTCAGGTTACGCTTCGGCGTCCTTGGCGCGCGTGAGAAGCGACATTATTTTCCTAAATGACAAACCGAACTCGGGCGCGTTTCGCGCCGCCAGCGTTTTCCCAAGGAACCGTTCCACTTTTATGGCGCCACTGATGAGCTGCTAACCCGTAAGCCGCACTCGGTAGGAAGCAGCCGTAGGTAACGGGAAAGGGCTGCGAAAAAGCGCCGGTGTTTGGTGAAAAAAAAAAGATCACGGCGTGGCGACGGGTTGGCCACGTGGTAGACGTGAATATATTTTACAATTTTCACACACTCCGGCGCACCATCGGTTCCGAGCGGTTCCCGCGAGCATCTTCCCGGCACACCGTGTCTAAGACGGTGCCATTTAACGCTGGCAGTGGAAGCAAAATAAGAGTGGTGGTTGAATTATTGAAATGCAAATGCCTCATACAGCAGTTTTGTGCGAGGGCGTGCCTGGGAGCGTGCGATCGGATGGCAAAGTGAAGTGCCTTAAATGAAATAATAAAAGTCCCCCAGAATCTCCTCGTGGGCGAAACGCGCCACCGAGGAGTTTCGAGGCGTTAGAGAACCTTCCTCAGTGGTCTGGCGTGGAATTGATGGGGCGCAGCATGCGGTGAGAGCAATCGCAACGCTCGGCACCACCAACTCACTGGCGAAAATGGAGTTTCTCATTTCCCACAGAGAGCGCCCGAATGGTAGGCAAACTGCTTCATTAGTGCGGCCGTGTGAATCTGTATGTTAATTTGCGTTTAATTTGAGGTTTCGCTGCTACCAAGCCCGCTCAAAAGCACGACGGGAGCCCTCAGCGTTGGGGAGTTCATCTCTCACAGCCGCGGCGTAAGCGTTGGAGGTTTAAATTATGCTACGCAACGTCCGGCCACCCGATGCACGGTCCGTTTACTTAACGCTGCGTAAATCCCCGTCCGCTCGCACCTTCTAATGGGTGCTGCTGCACGAGCGTTATGTGGTCTTTTTCGTTTGTTTGCTAAAAGGACCCAAATGGTCCTGGAGCAGACTATGGGAAACGGTTCTCGCGAGCCGTTCATCATCCGGCCGTCCTACGGAGGTTTCGATGCGGCGAGGATTTGACGCCCGATTGCGCAGTGATTTAACAATGGGCCAACAAAAAAAATATCCACCCATTTTCAAGCCCCACTATCGGGCGTTCGAATGGCGAACGAACGATTGGAAAGCACCGGATCATCTCGTCGACTTGGTCGGTGTAAAAACGACTGGTTTTGGTCGAAGAACGTACAGCTCGTGCTGCAGCGAAATCGTGGCGATTTTAGGCCCGCACAGGAAGCAGGATAAAGAAGGGAAGCAACAAAAAAAAATACTGGAACCTCCTAGAAAGTGGCTGGGACCGGAAAATGCGCATTTAATTTGGGAAGATTTATGGCGCTACAACCGATCCTTGTCATGAGGCTTTCCTTTCCATACCTCCCACGAGCCGAAAGCAAAGAGTGAAGCCAAAAGGACGAAGGCAGCGAGCGAGAAGAAAGTGAGACTAAATGCTACGCCTGCCATCGTGCGCTCGTATCGTAAGCATTTGCGCGCGTTACTTTTTCGGCAAAACTGCTCTTGGCTTACCGACGCTCCCGGCCCGAGCTTCTCGCCATTGCGCCAACCAAAACGCGGCAGGTTTGCGCGAAATTGCGCCCGAATTGCTTCAAAGCGCAAAATATCCTGGCCACGTCCCAACGGGGCGATTTTTTGTTCGCTTTTTTTTCGGCTCACGTCGGCGTTCGAGATGCCACGCGAAATGTCGTCGCTTCCGCCCAGCGTCAGATCCTTGCGCTAGCTAGCATTCTAAGAGCACGAAGCGGGGTTTCGAAGATTCCCATCGCACCACGGGGTGAACATTTTTCCTCGAAGCAAAAAAGAGAGACCCCTGGTGGCGGGATAAGTAAGTAGCTTCGATTCCATCCGCGAGTGGAAAACCAGTAAGCCATTTCCTAATTATTTACGCGGTCTCTTCGGTAGCAACGCAGCAAAACCGATCCGGATCCGGGTGGGATTTGAGCCCCGAAATCGATGCGAAGAAGTGCCAGGAGAAAGAGGAGTGAAAAAATAAAATCAAAACACCGTGACCGCCGGCACGACCTCAATCTTTTTTTTCCTTTCCACAAGGGAGCAGCTCGGTTAGGGATGGCTTTTCTAATTAAATTCTACCAACTATCTAGAACGCTCTCTTATTCGCCTTCTCGTCGGTGGGCACGAGCTTCAGGAGAAAGTAGCCGTCTAGTGGCACTTGGCGTCGAATAGATCGTCGACATGGGGCGCCGTCCTGATTCACTAGCCAGGTGGTGCCCTAAATCGACCGCACTTGAAACAATGTCGGATGGAAAACGAGCGAGCAGCACGTCGAGGGGTGTCGATTGATCGTAACATGCTCTAGCACGAGCAGCTTGAGCTAACGGCATGCAGAGATGGGGGAAAATGTGTCCACTCATGCTCGAGGACTTTCAGGTAGGTTAACGTGAAGGAGTTTTAAACCGTTTCGTCTGGTTTCGTTGGAGACGATCGGTTGAGGAACTACCGAACAAAACAGACTCGCGAAAACAAAAAAAAAAATCCCACCGCGTGGTTGGGTGTGAGTTTTTGGGATTTTTCTCAGCTTCCTGTTTTAACCCCATTCATCGCAGCGACCTTTCTCGCGCAGCTTCACACAAAATAAGCGAGAAAAGCGCCACCGGACATGTGGCTCCCGGGCAGGGCGCGTTCACCCGTTTGTGGTCGCAGTAATTACCCACTAATTCCGGCATTATTTATGATGATCCGTGGCACGTTCGTACGGGAGCGCGCTAGATAAGGGCACCCCGGGAAAATTGAGGAAAAACAGTAGAAGAAGAGAAGAAAGAAAAAAATGGCACACCAAACTCCACCGGCACGTCCCGTGCGCGAAAGTTCGCGTAGCTCTCGGGGGCAGCTAAACTAACCCCCAACACGATGCAGGGGAGTTTGTGAAACAGCGAAGGAAAGGAGCAACAAAAAAAAAGCACGAGAAATAAAAACATATTCTCAGCCTTGCTCACTTCTTCTTGCCGGTGGCAGCGATAAGGTCAGGGATAATAAATGTGCGGTTATGTTTTTTTTTTCGATTTACTTTTCGGAAACACCATTTAATGCCGTAACTCGCCGGATAACTTGTTCCGAGTAGCTGCCTGTCACACAGGGAAGAGAGCGCGAGATAGAGAGAGTTGGAAAGTTGGAGGAATTGGTAAAAAAATTGTTACTTTAAGCTTGCGTTGCAAAGTGCTTGAGTTTCGGTTAAACGGCTCTCGGCCCGTTTATGAAAACGATCGCTTCGTCGCGGTTTTAAGCTGATTTTTCGCCTACCAACAGCTCACCCACAAATCGACGGCACGCAGGCTAATGGAAAGCCTCTTCATCATTTATGAGCGCGTGGAAGGCGAAACTCGACGGCAAAACAATTACCAAAGCAGGTCCGGTAAGAATCCGTACGGTTGAAATTGAAACTAATTAAAACAATCGTACCACCGAACGCGCAACTTTCTCAACCACCCGAGTGGGGCGAGGATTTTTCTTTGATTTTCCAAAACCACCCCCCCCCCCCCCCCTTTTCCCTTTCTTCAGACCATCGTGCTATGAAAATCCTTTCCACGTGCTAATCAAATCGTACTCTTATCCCCGTCCAACGGAGCCGCGCACCGGCTCGAAAATTGGCTCGCGGAAATTGAATCCGACGCCCGCGCCCGACCGTTTTAATCAGCCAGGAATCAGCCGTCCGTCAGCAGGCAAGGAGGGCAATTAAATTTTGCCTTCTGCCCATCACCACCACCGGGTGGCTGGGCGAGGGTTCGATTGGGCCGCGAGATAATTCAATTTGCCAACCGGGAAAGCGCGGCCCAGCTAATCCGTTCTCGATTTGTAACCGATCCCGTTGCGCTGGAGGGGTCGTTTATTAAAATCAGACATTCATGGGTGGCTGAGTGGCACCGTTGGTGAGGTGCGATGAGCCAGAAGGTCCTTGATTGGATCCTAGACGAGTCCTGGAAGCGGTGTCGTTGTTCGTTGCAGCTGGTTGACGTGCTTCAGCGTCAAAGGATGGAGAACATGCGCTTTGTTTTATTTTGTTTTGTGCACAATGGTACATCAGGAACGACGGTGAGGACAATTTGGAATGTTCCTGTCAAGATGAGTTTCTTGAGTCTCCGATTGTCACGCGTTCTAATGTCGGATCGTGTTACACTCACGCTGCATTGAGTTTTGGAGGTGTTCTGTTACTGTATTTGTAGCGATTAAGCCTTAATTGACGTTAAATGATTTAGAGAAAAGAAAAGCCAACTGATTCGCAGGTTTTTTTTTAAATTTGTTCACCTTCATACTTTATAGATTTTTCGTGACTTACGCTTAATGATTCCGTTAATATAAGTTTAAAAGCAAACTAAAAGATACTCATTTATTTGGGAAGCAAATTAGTTTAATCGTTAATCAATTTCGGTTTCATATTTAACGAACGAAGTATTCACAAGCATGTCTGGATGTGCCTCTAAATGAAATAAATTAACAAAATAATCAAATTTGTTCGAACAGCGTTTGATAGTTTATTTATTTTCTCCCACTAAAACCGTCATTCGAGAGAAAACACTATCATTATAGCCTCCCCCCCCCCCCCCAAAATGGGGTTGCACAGACGAGTCGCGAGCAAATATCGCTTGTTTGTCTCGGTTTTGAAAATGCGCACGCCACGGCACAAAATCGATAGAGCAACTCCAGCCGTTTCGACGGAAACCCGAAATATGCACGTTTTCGTCAGCATCAAAACTCGATTAGTTAAAGCGTGCGAGTAATTTTAGACCCAAGCTCGCTTCCACCGACAGCTGAACCCGGTTCAAAGGCATCCCGGGTGGCGCTCGGAAAATGCAACAAGAAGCAACCGCGCAGCCCGGAACAAAAGTATAACTAAATTGCGTTCATTTGCGCGAACTATGTCCCGGCTGCCGGCAGCGTGCCTTTCGCAGCAGTTTGGGTTCGCATTGGTTTAGCCATTTGTTTAATGAGCAACAATTATAACTTCAAAATGGTACAAACGAGCCCCAGCGCAAGGTACGACTACAATACTTATTCTTCCGGTGGCCCGCGGTTTCCATCAGCGGACCGAGCTCCGTGTCGGTAGCATTACTTCGAGCCCCTGCCGTCTGTGCTCTCATCCCCTAAATGTCCTTCGGGACGCAGCCGCGGCCGGTTTTATCGATTGCACCGTGAGCCGCGCGATGACGCGCTCGGAACCGCTCATAACGCTCTATGCGGCTCGTTCCGAAAACACCGGCATCGGGAAAATGCGCGGGAGAATGCGCGTGGGAAAGGTGAGGAAAGCTAATTTTCATACCACGATAGTGCCACTCTCGCGGGAACCACGCTACGGTACGGTTTTTCCACCGACTCGCAACGCCCCCAACGGGTTGGCAGTTTTCCACCATTTTCGCCGATTTTGCTCAACGCCCCCACTTCAACCGGGGGTTTCGTGCTGCTGCACGCGCGGTGTTTTTGGGGGGTAGGTGGATTTTGGATCATGTGTTTTTTTTTTGCTGTTGTTGTTGCTGCCGTTCCCCTGTGCAATCACCTTTTCGGTCCCCGAGTGGACGAACCCACCGCCCGAAAGTAAAGGGATTTGAAAATAATCACTGTTGCGAATGAAAATGATCTGCAGCTGGCTCGCTGACCTAGCGGTCGGGTGTGGGCGTATGTCGGTGGACATTTTTTTGCGCCCGCCCTTTACCAACAGAGGGTGGGTGATTTTTTTTCTCACCCTTAAAAAAACCACCCTCCGCTCCGGAAGGACGTTTTTGGGGTTCCGACGGAACCTCGAAGCCAAATGGGCCTGCCGAAAATGGTTTCCCTGTATTTCTTTCGTTCCCTACCCCAACTCGACCTACTGCGTCGTAACGAGCGCTTGCATTCCAAAGTAGTGGTGGCGTGGGGGAAGGGGGTGAGAAAATGGCCGCCCGGTACCTGCGGCTCGTGATGTAATTGCGATGTTAATTTATTTTAAAATTAATGTCGTCTTTAGCATATGTCACGGTTAATATCTGCGCACGAGCACGCGAAGCAGGTGTTGCGGCATGGGAAGCGAGTGCGGGAGACGAGTGCAGTGGTATGGCTGGCTTTCCACCGTTTCACCCTGCCACGTGACCCACCGAGCTGCTTGCGTCCCTGTGTCCTTGCGAAAATGGATTCGGCTGCCTACGGCAAGTGCAACATTTCCACCCTCGTCTGGACGCGGTATGAAAATGGAACAATGGGCTTACTGGAAAGGTCTCGAGGGGGTGAAGTGGTGGGGGGTGGGGGAGTGGGGGTGGTAGCAACATGGACGCAAAGGGTGCGCGGCTCGAGAATGTTCGAAATCTGCACGCGCAACATAATTTCAATTGCAGGCCCCATCGCGGGAAACCTTCGGCACATTGCAACCCCCCACCCCCGTTTTCGTGGGTGGTTGTTCGGATCGTTCCAGAGAACAAATAGGGGTAGGGGGTGTTCTTCCACCCCACCCGACTATCCCACCAACCCTACACGTTCTCGCGTAAAAGGCCGGCACTGGTCCTCCAATAATTGTTCGAAAGCGCACCGAACCGAATGGTCCACCATGGGGATGGAAGGGAGGGAGGGGTTTGGGTTTTCCGGGTGGTAATGGACACGGTGGAAGCGGGATCAAATAACTAGAAATTGCAGCCCCACCCCCAAACTCACACCCCTTTCTGGGAACGCTTTTCCGGCGGAATGTCGGCACGATCGGCCACATTCCACGGCCGTTCCATGGAAATGCAGCCTACCCTTTGCCGTTTTCCCACCCCCTCCTTCTTTTTTGTGGGCTCGGGCACAAGCCCAGAGGGTGGGGGAGAAGAGAGAGAGAGAGAGAGAGAGTTTGCAGTAACGCTGGCAACGGTTACCGCGTGGGCATGATGTTACATTTAATGGTGATATATTATTGCCCAGCGTACACTGCACCAAAACTGGTACCTCCTCCACCCCTTTTGGCAGGCCCTTCCTCCCTAACCCGCCCTTCCCCTCCACCTGTGAGTTCATGGAAACTCGAATAAGGGTTGTTGCGGTGTTATGTGCTAGCGTGCCAGCGTCAGAACACCGTCGGAGCCGCGCGATCGAAAGCCCGTGTAAGGTAATACAGCTGATTAGCTCGCCTCAGCTTTTCTCTCTCTCTCTCTCTCTCTCTCTCTCTCTCTCTAACATCGTGATCACCGAGAACGCCGTCAAAGGACGCGTGACGCCAGCAAACCCCCTCCGGTGTGGAGCCAAATTGGCGCAAAACAATTTCACCGTTGTCAAAGCAAGTCAATTAAAGTCCTGTTTGCACGTTGCTCCTGCCACAGGGTGGTTCGGAAGCTCCACTGTGGCCGATGGCAGCTCGCAGACCGTCATGGGGTGGGATTTCACGCAGCATCGCTGGGTTTTAGCCAAGGGAAGCACGCATCGAGCGTCAAAGCACGGTGAGGATACATCCAACACACGGGAATCTCGCACAGGGTGGCTCAAAAACGAGCGGAATGAATGTGCAAAATGTGCGGGAAAAACGGGGAAAAAAGTGCGAAAAACGGTCACCCTACCTGTGTGAGAATTCCACGCAGGAATGAAACCGTCATCGCGTTGCTGCACGGACGCGGCAGACGACTCATAGACCACTTACTCGGTTCGTCCTAGCATTGTCACAAAACAAGAGAAAAAAAATCAACCCTTACCAGTCAGTTGCGACCGAAAGCGACCTGACGGAGGTTAACGGAAGAATGGCAAATGCCAACAAATCATCCATTTATCGGGTGGCCGGCTAAAAGGGCACCACAGGCACGGTGAACCGGGACGACCATTCACTCAATTTCGGATGCCTCGCCACATGGCCGTCACCAAAAAACGTGTTGACGTTGAGTTTGATGGGGGGGGGGGGGGGCGGAATTTTCCACCACCCAGCAATGTCCGGGGGGGGGGGGGGAGCCCTCACAAGAGGGAAAGCGCGCGGTTTCCTGCGAACAAGCTAATCAAACGAACCATTTTTCCCAGCCAAAAGCCGGCAGCTGAAGGGGTCTCGCGTGTCGTAAGGGAAAAGTTTTCCTTTTCCCCACGAAATGATTCCGCGGGTCGTGTGGTTTGGTTGGCAGAGAAAGGGGGGGAGAGGGAGGGAGCCCAAAAGCGAGACAAAAAACGCGAGCGGATCCTGGGAAAGGAGGCACGAGACGGAGGCCATCTTTACGATCGGCCATTATCGTTGATAAATAGCTCGTTTCCTGCACCGATCGTGGCGTTTTACCGAGCTTTTCCGCACCGTGGGAAGGGCGCACCGGAAAAAGGACACGATTGAGGATGATGAGTGTGGTCGGGTGTCCTTTTACGCGCGTGGGGGTAATTACACTGGGAGGAAGAAAAAAAATTAAAACACCTACAAAACACACTTTCGGCTCGAGGCGGGAAAATGGCGATTGAATTGCGCAGAAAACAATGTTCCGAGGGTTTGGGTTGACAGTGGGAAAAGGACAATGCGGCGAAGGATCGGTGAAGTGGTATTTGAGAGAAAAAAAGAGGAAAAGGAATTTTGTCCATTTTCCCACCACTCCAGAGAAATGATAAAGGATATTTTTTTTGCTGTGGTGCGGTTTTCGTTTCTGTGTTTGGCTTCCATTCGGTACATTGTTGTAGCTAGAAGGATTTTTGATGCTTTCATTGCTGTCCTGAGTAGTGACAAATGTCCTCCAAAGTCCTCCTCTGCAGGCGTTACACTCACAAGGTAGTTCTCATCCGTCACCAGTTGCGTGTTGATTCATTTAACCGCTGTTGAAAAAGAAACGAGCTTGAATTTAGTCTCTCTTACCCGTTTAGCTAATACTGTTATTTTTCCACGAATATCCTTGACGTTAGCTTGCTCTAAGGATCCATTAGCAGCTGATAGTATCTCCCGAATCCTAAACCGGAAGCTTATTAGGCCACTAATCGGCACCTTACCACCAAAAGCGAACCCAACCCGTACGGTTAAACCAACGAGCCCACGAAACCGGATGTCCCTGAGCTGAACCATGCTACCGAGAGCCTTGCGCAAATACGTCCGGATGCAGCAATGCGGGCGCGATTCGCTCGGTAATGGTAATAATTTATCATGTTATCTTTGCCGGCGGCTTTCCGACCTTTTCGGGTCAACGCGGTCACGTGTCGCGCCGGTAAGAACGCGAGGATAAAACGAGAAAGTGGCCCAAAATTATTTCGTGATACAGCTCATCTCAAGGTTGCGAAGGGATTCTTTTTAGGTTGCGGGCCATATTTTCTTGATGTTGTAGTGCGAGGTCGCGGGAAACGTTGGTTTCGTGAGGTGGTTTTGTTCTCCTTTACTTTTCGTAACGCGTTTTAATCCTTCCAGCAAGTCGAGCGGGTGAGTAACGAACCTGAACCGCAAACAGATGGCCCGAGAAGCGTGTGGTTCTAATATTTCCTCCTCCACAAACGTCGAAACGGTGTCTAGTGGTCAAACAACAGCAGGGATGAGACACGAGCCGTGAATAAAAACGTCTAAAATACACCCGCCCCAGGTTCTATTTGGGTTTCACCGCCAATGGGTAGGTTAAAAGCATGATGAGTGAAGGACTGTTGGAAACGGGCACAAAAAAAATCCAGAAGAAAAATCCTTGCTCGAGCGAACGTCGGGCAAAAAAGGACAGAAAAGGCGCTAGCGCATGAGAAGCAAACACCTTTCGCTCATGCTGAAACGGACGGCAAAACATATTTTAATTAAAAATTTCCCTATTCTTCCTGAGCAATATTTTGCTTTCTTCTCGCCGCTCGGTGCAAGCTCGGTAAAACGAGCACACGAAAGATGTCCGGAGACGGAGCAGTTGAGGAAAAAAAAACAGGCAAGCTAAGAAAAACAGACCGGCAATGGACCACACTCACGCAACCTACGCACGGCGGCCTCAGGTGGGAATCTAAGAGGCGAGCGAACTTCGAGGCGACCGGAGATGAGAAACCTGCCGGCGTGCTGTTCCGCCGATTGGAGATGTCCTTTCTTGGTCGTAGCAAAGGGCCACCGAGCGCTGTAACAGAGCCGGGAGCAAGTGAAAACGGTCCCCTGAACCGCCCTTTTAATGATCAAATGGTGGCGGAAGCGTGCACCCGGCGTACGAGCGCCCGGCGGCAGTACGATTTTCTTGAAACCAAGCTCAGTAAGCTCACGAACGAGCTGTGGTTCGCTGGTACGCGCTCACCTGCCGGCGGTGGGACTCGCAGCTTGTAATGCGCCGTCAAAAACAAGCGCCCATTCTACCCCCTAGAGGCTGGGGTATTCGTTTGAAGCGTCCTGTGGATGGAATGTAATTTATTGCGCTTTCCCGAAACGCGCCTGTTCGAGCCGCGGGGTGAATGGGAATCGATTCGTTCGATTTAAAACGCGCTGGTTGGGAGGGAACTTGCTGGAGGGTTCGCTGCATTTGTGCGTAATTTTCCAGCGAACGCAAACTTTGTGACAAGACAATTTAAGGAACCGAGCATGAGCTGGGAAGTAGGCATTTGCTATCTAGTTGGAAGATAGAAACCTCAAGCAGAAAGCTAAATGTATCACACAAACAAAACGGTGGAGGTTCAAAAGCACTACTTTAGCACATATTTTTTTAGATACTTTGGAGTTCACGGCTGGATGATAACTTCACAACCTTGCGCCAACAAACAAAACCTGCATTTGATTCGAAAGCTACCATGGAAGAGTATTTTCGGCTATCTCATGTTACACTGACAGAAATGTAACGTTACGTAAAGAAAGCAAGGAAAGCATTGTATCCAATTTCAAAAGCAGCAAACGAACCATTCAGGTGGATAAATCTGGACGACATATTTGTTCGGGCAGAGTATTGCTGCACAATTCGAGTGGAGCTCGGACGATAGCCGTCTTTTTTGGAATTGTTTGGGTCGAAAGGCAAATAATGGCAGGATATGCACGGCAGCTTTCCTACCTTTTTGGGGCGCTCTCGATGAGTATTCAAGCGCAGCAACAGAGTAACATTTCCGAGAGTTGCGTGTGCAAGAGCTTCCAGATCATGGATCTCGTTTGTCTTCTTCGAGCAGTGAAAAGAGCGCATCGTTCAAGGCGAAATAATTTGTAGCAAAAACACGTCAGCATTCACTTCAAACCCGCCGGAAAGCCAGTTCGAAGGGAAACGAGAACATACTCTCTATAGCTCCGGATCTGCTGAGCTGGATCTGCGTGACTCAAGACTTTTCGTAATCAATTTTCATTTTCGTTTCCAAACTTCCGGTCTCGCTGGCTCTCAGCCCATCCGCTGACATTCCGACATCGTTCGAGTTTGGCGTCATCTCAGCGTCGGGTGAAGTGTTTTTTCATGTGATACGCGCTTGGGGACTCTGGAAAACCGCGAGAAATCCATTACACATGCAACCCCTTTTTTCGCGCTGCTACCGCTTGGATGCCAGCTTGGGAGGTTCTGGTTCCTCGCGGCCTTGCGTCTGGAAAGGGGCTAAGCTCGAGCCTCCCGAGTGCGATACGTATTTGAGTTTTCCCACACACGAAGAGCTGGTGGGAAAATTCGAGCGTCGTGGGTATAGAGCGGATGAGCGTGAGACGTCCCTTGGGTATGAGTACAGGAATGTTGCGAGAACGCTGCCGCTCGGAGGTATTAGCACACCGTAGGGTTTATGTGTTTTTTTTTTCATTCTTGTATCCACCTCCTTGCCATCCTGCCGGGGAGGTTTTCCAAGCAGGCTCGTGTGAAAGTGTTGATTGAATAATTTTCCGCTCCGAAGCTACTGTATCCGTTTCCCCACGGCTGTATCTGATCCACTCTGAACTTTAGCGGTTCGCTTCCTACGCTTGCCGTTTTGCTTCGCTTTACGCTGGAAGAGAGCTAATTCGGAGCTCGAGGAACTGGCTAGCAGTCAGGAGTGGAAAGAGAGCTTTCAGATGCTGCTTTTCGTTCACGTACTGAAGAAAAGACAATGGCAGCATAATGTGTGAATAGTCAGCTATGCACAAACTCTCGCATATGCCTGGAAAGTATATAAGCCATGAGACACATAACGAAACGCTGGAAATAAAGCATTTATGCGTGCAACATTGCGTCCCACAGTCGAGAAGGTTGCTGATGAGCAACAGAAAAAAAAATGCAAACCATCCCATGTAAGAAGCGCATAATACGCGAACAGTTGGTTTGAGGTATTAGTTCCTCTCATGATAGGACTCAGTAAGGGTTGCCATTGTTGAGGCTCAACTCCGCAATACCGTGTGGATTAGTCCCAACTATTCAGGTTCGATTCAAAGCGAGAACTCGAGCCCTTGAACGCATCTGGTGTGCTCCATTCGAACGCTGTCCCTAGTTTCCGGAACCATGCTGCGAATAGACCGCACATTGCCTAGCTGCAGGTTCAGAAGCTGGTGAGCTCAGCCAGGTAGTCGAGCGAATCTCGAGAGGACGAAGAAGCGGTCAAGAAGCTGTACGTCTCACGGCAGCCGGGCTCGAGGGTGGACGAAATGAATCGTAATGAAGGAGCCTGCCTCTCCGATGAAGCCCGACGAGTGCTCGATGTTCGGAATAACTTGTTGCAAATTCATGATCCATTCGCATCGACGCAAATACCCAGCCGCATGCATATTCCCCAGGATCCGCCCGACAATGGACGGTGCCCATCCCCGGTCCAGCAGGAATGATAATCAGTTTTGCAGCACATAGTTCTTTTGTTGGAATCGAAAGGTTTGCTTCCTTTGCGCTAGGGGCGATGAAGCCAGGAGCGCAGTCGTTCTCGTTGTTCTCGTTACTGCCACTTGCACGGTTCCACCATCGCTGCCGGGGCCTCGATGGATCGCTTACTTGCTTGTAGAAATGGTAACTTTTTAATTAATTTAGAACCTTTTGATTGCAGTTCGCTGTAAAGCGGCAGCGTAAACAAATGGGGTCCATTTCCGGCACCAGGCAGGCAGCTGGGCGATGAAGCATCGGGTACACCGGTGTTGGTGCTTTCTTCGAGTGCGCGCTTGGATGCTGCGAGCGTTATTAGGATGCAGAACGGCTCCAGTCACTCGTCGGAAGCAATAATGATCTTTTGGTTTAATTGCGATTTCTTCTGCACTGTAGCCGATGAATGTTTGCTGCTGCCGGGCGAAGATATCCGACGAGAAAGTGCAGCGTTGGCGTTGATGGATTGCTGACATTGATATTGGTATCAATGGAGGTGTACATATTAACGTCGGGATGAGCCGACGGGAACGAAGGGCTGCGTTTATAATTCATCCATTGTTTTTGCATAATTGGCATTTTGTTCATAGAAGCTGTGTGCAATTCATGAATATTATAGTTCATAAAAATTCCATGGACGTTTTTCTATTGTTATTTCGCATTACAAAGCAAAGGCTTCTATTAGCGATGATTGTTTTACCACGAAAAATGCATAAAACATTTGCTGGAAACATTCTCATACCGGTATTTACTTTTAACTTTTATTCCAGTTGATTGTTTGATCAACATTCCGAGAAGAGCATCTGGCTAAAATAAAAAATAGCACTCAAAATCAAAAATATTTGAATTTAGCAGCACCCTGCGGTCGTTTTTGATATGTTTTTTATTGCGATTTAAAATAAAATGTTGGAAACTCATTCTCTGAAGTGTCTCATGCAAACTGAATAAAGCTTTAATTGGGATCAGTTTTTATTTGATTATTCGAAGATAAACCAGCTGGAATAATCTATCAATTCGATATCAATATATGAAGCTTTTAAAAATGAATTGATGTGTTGCCTAACAATTACAGCAGTACTGACTTTGCGCTTTTAGAGAAGTCAATTCCTGTCTCTGTTCGATCGAACAACGCAGAACCTACGAAACTAAATGTCAACCCCATCCCATCACCAGCACGACCGTGGCTACTTAAAACACGCCGCCTTAAACGTGGGTGACTTGTGTCGAGGTATGCAGAAAACGGAGGCAAACAATCTCGCCATATTATTTCGTCAGTGGTACGGTTTCGTCCACTGGCCCAGCTTCAGTCAACCACCACCGTCATAGCAATCAAAAAGGGCCACATACCCCAACCTATTCACCATTGCTGCCAACCGGTAGGGTGTAGTTTAGGGGTTGCAGAAAGTGTTGTTGATTTTCCACTTTACATCCCTTTCGGTAAAATTTAACGGTCCCGTTTTTCGGCAGTCTCGTCTTCTGGAAGCCCCCGTTAGCGTTATGCTGGTTGCCTACGCGAAGTTTGCTCTACCCGGTTTGGGGGAGAGCATCGCGCTTGGTGAAAATCATTCCCGGCATCGAGAACGTTGCGGAAGCGGGCGCAATTTGGACGAGCAAGCGCAAACATCCGCAGAGGGAAATGCAAAACCAGCGTACCTACGCTTTCCATTTCGCACCCCATACGCCGAGAATACCTACTCTGAACCGGTAGGAACTCGGCGTTCGAAGGAGCTTCTGAGAGTACGCGTGGAGGCGCAGTCTTTTTATCTTTTTAATAGGCTCGAGTGTGGGCTTTAAGGTGTCAATACCGGGCGCAATGAGCTGCTATCTGAAATCGCTTGGAGCAGTATCACGCGGCGCCTTTTACCATGCCACGGGTCGTGAAGGCTGAGTGGTACGCGAGTGGTACAAACAGCACCAACGCCCGGCGTCGCTAAACGGCTCGGTTGAAGAGATATGAAAATACTCGATTGATGGTGACTGCGAATGTTTTGCTGGTGCTTGAGAGAAAGGTATCTCACTCTCGAAGGAAGCGATGATTCAAGTGGAATAGTTTTTATTCAAATAAAAGCATTTCCTACGATGATGGCTCTAAAAGCATTCAATTTGTGGATATAAACTCGTGGTAGGATCTACGAGCAATTCCAAAAATAAAATATTTCATGTGATTATCATTCCATGTTACTCGCTGTAATTTTGCTGAAAATCGTAATGAGTATAGAAAATTGCTGGGAATGCGCCACACACTGTTCTGCGTATCATCTCCATTCTGTGAAGCAAAATACATATTAAATCCTTTCGAAAGAAACCGTCATCACTATCACATGCTTTATGCAACGTTGTCGATTGCAGTTGAGCGTACTCGGAATGACGAGTGCTTCTTTCATCTCTACTATTCCTTGAATCTTTCTGATGGTGATTTTATTTCGCTTTTGCCCAGCGTCAGAATGTGCCCTCCCTCCACTAAATAGCATGTTTGTACGTTCTGCGAGCCAAATTTTCGCCTCGGGTGTGAGTGCGAGTTTTTACGTCCTTCTCGTGCAATCAGTCCATCGAATCGCTTTTAGAGCTTTAAAAATGGCAGTCCACAAAACTAGTGCGACATAAACGGGCTCCGACGGGTACGGAAATGTATTTCTCGGTTTGTTTGCTGATTGTCGATATATATTTTTTTGTTATCATCATGTTTGTGTTTGTTGCACCTCCCGTCTTCAACTGAATGTTACATGCTTGTTTTTTTCTTGCTCCAACTGGAATCCAAAATACACCGTCCCTTGAAGAGCTTCACAGAATCCTGCGCACCACAATCGCCTTCGTTTGCATCTTTTTTTTTTCTTCTCTCCTAGCAGCTCGTGCTAACGTCTTCTTGATTCCTTCCAAGCTGCCGCTTTCGGAGCATCGTTTGATTCCAACTCGACGCCACGTGTGTTGTGCTACATTTTACGCCAGATTGTCGTTTCATTTTTTGCCTCCGAAAAATAGCTGTGTGGCGAATTTTTATCCTCCCTTCCTGGGTGTACCTTTTTTTTTCTTCGCATTTTCGCCTGATGCATTCGACAGCACGAGCGGTTCGTATCGTTCGCTGCCGAAAATAATTGATTTCAGTTTAGTCCGATCGATCGGTTCCCAAGCGTGTTTGAGTACTTTTTGCGCCAATTTTCACCATCGTTTCCTCGGCAGGTGCATTGTGTGTGCACACAAACATCGATACTGGCAGAAAGCGGGTTTTAAAGGTGGCGAACTGGCTGCAGAAGAATGGCGTGTGTTTCAGACGGAAGGTTGGCTTTCCATAGGTCGTCCGGAAATGTATGAATTATTTTCAATGACAGTGAAAATTTTTTCCTTGGAACAATTGAACAGATTTGTGTTTTTTTTTTCTTTATCCATGAAGCAATTTCGGCTTAATTACTTTTTATTTTATAAAATTTTACAACAGAATAAAACAGACAAGTATGTGGTATGTATTAAAAAGAGAGTATCCTCACTTATTGCAAAAGTGTACCAAAACTATGCTCCCCCATTAACGAAACTATTGTAAAGTCTTGTTCAACAGTGAAAAAACACCCACAAATCTCCTCAAAGGACAAAGTAACGCATCACCTTCTACGGACGTACCGTCGAAGGACTAAAAAACTGTCTTCCAAGGCAGCCGGTGCTCATCCATCTCACATCGAGCCCCACCGAGACGGAGTAGCACCATAAATCGCACCCATCGCACACAGTTAATATACTCTCCCTCTGAAGCCCCAAAAAACGTCACAAAGATGGCGTCGAGTGCGTGGGGCACAGACACGTGTGCCGGCGACACGGCGCAGGGTTAAGTGAGCCTTTAAAAAGTTCCACTCGCCGAGCTCCATTTGTCTAATGTTGCCAGAGATTTGCTTTTCTGCCACATTATTTTTTTTTTTGCGGGACGTTCTCAGCCGCCCGGCTCCAGGACGTACCCCATCAGTCAGCTGGCGTGAGTCTCGCCCGGCAAATGGCTTCCATATTTGAAGTTTAATTGGAAGAATTAAGGCAACTTAAGTAAGTGCCCGAACCGGGTGCGGACGCGTTATCCCGTGCGAAACGAACCGAACGAGCGCCACGAAGACGGCCAACTTTTTCCCACCCCCGGGTGGCGAAACTTTCTACTCACCCACCCCAATGGATCTCGGCTCGGTGACACCATCCACCGCGATCGAGTCGCTTCGAACGCACCAGCCTCGTCTGCTCGATGTTGGACGAGCGGATCGTGCTACATCATGTGAAATATCGAATCAATTAGCCCGTACGTTCGAGCCCTTCGATAAAGGACGCTCCGGCAATGGCTCAAAAGGCAGCCATAAAACGCCCGAGGCCTGGCGAGAGCTGAAACGTTTTGTTTGCCCCCCCTTTTTTTTTTTTTTTTGGACCATCCCAGCTCGGTTTGGGTGGAATTTTGGCAGAGTAATGAGACACATTTTTGGTGCGCTCGCTCGCCATTGTGATGTCGTAAGCATATCGTGAGCATGATTTATTTCCGGTTCGATACGCTCCCCCCCACCCCCTCCGATTCCTCCGGGTTTTCCCCTCTCCACCAATAAAATCATTTCCGCAGCGTGGCATGGTAGCAGATATGGCAAAAAAAAGGAAGCACGTAAGCGCTCCAAAACGAGCTCGAACCGATTTTGGGATACAGCCGGCGTAGTTGTTGGAAGAAAAGCGAGATAAAAAAAAAAGGTTCCCACTCACACCGAACCAAACCGTGCCCGTGGGATCAATTCCCGCGTCTCGGATGCGAAAACCAGCGCCGGGACAGGGATATAATTGTTGAGGAAAGCTTCCTGCGCCGTCCCAGCGACCCCAGCGAGGACAATAAATTGGAAACGATGGAAATTGGCTCCGGAGGAAGGATGGACGCGATCATTAAGTGCCCGCCGATGGGAGGAGGGAAAGAGCGCTCGAGCACCGGAAGCAGTGGAGTCGGAAGGGACCGATGCGACCAAGATTGAATTAAGATCGAGTGCGCAACCTATCGGAAGTAACGGCAGTAAGTTAGCGAACGTTACGGCACTCAGTGGATATTAAATTTTAATGGCTCTCGGGATGCTTGGCTCGTCGCCCGTCCCTGGGTGGAATCCGGTCGTGAAGAAGGCACGCGTGGGTATGTTTCTAGCAAGACAAGCAAGCCCAGCAACCATACCGATACGATGGTGAACCATTTTTGTACAGCCTCTCCTACCGGAAGCGTTGTGCGGCGAGCAGCTACTTCGAACGAACATCGTCCAGCTTGGGGTTGGTCTTCTGCGCTACTCAATCAAATCGACACCGGCAGACAAAATCTGGTTAGAAGCATACCCAACCCACCATGGTTTGCTTCTTTTGGTAAGGAAACAACCGGCACGACCAGGAAAGGGTGAAAGAAAAAAATATTTAAAATAAACCGATAGTCTGACAGGAAGCCGCAACCGGTTCGAAAAAGGGAAGTGTTTGCTCCCGTACCGTTCGTGTAGCGCAGCAAATCGGTCACAGAAGCAACGTAACAGGCTGGGTAGCAGAGTGTGAGAGTGAGGTGTTTGAAATAAATTTTAATAATTTGTAAAACAGACCCAACGTGGGTGCCGAGCTGAGCAGTGCGAGTGGTGGGTCAAAGCAAGCGACGTTCAAACTTTTGCTGCTGGTTTCTGTGGCGGCACAGGACTGCTGGTGAGGTGCACCCGAGACCGCAGGGTCTGGAAGGACCTGCACCGTACCGCAGTACAGTTAGACACGATGTTGGTAACATTGTTAGCAAATCATAGCCTCACAAAACGACCACTCGGTAATCACGTTGCGTTCAATTACGCGCCTGAAGATAGGCAACCGGGATGGCATATTGGGAAATGTTTTTCGCGCAGAGTTACCGGCCGGTTTTGGGTGGGATTTCGTTACAAACACGAAACGATAGCAGTACGACGATTGGTCGAGAATCACCAGTGAATGGGGCAGCTAGTGGTGCTAAAAATAATCGGAAAAGCACAAAATAAAAGCACAAATATCAGGACTTGCTGGCCCTCCGCCTGGGCGCCTCATTACGTTTAATCTTGCACAATATTCTTGCGCTCGTTCTGGGGGGCCGGTGAACGGGAACCCGGGTGCCGAGCAAAAGCCACGGGTGGCGGGGAAATAAATGTGAGACAATAAATATCTTGTTTCCAATTCATCTTCGCACGACGGACGGATGCATCGTTGCAGCGCAAAGGGTTCATTGCAAAGGGCCAGAAGTTTCCTTTCGCTCGTTTCGCTTACTCCGCTCGTTGCTTTTCTACTTGGCAACGAGCAGCGGGAAAGCGCTCACCTAAGTGAAGCGATCGCTACGCTTTCTTATTCACTTTTGACAAAGTACGATTTCGTCCCGTGCCAAGCGTTTGCCCGCTGGTATCGCGTTGTTTGCTACAAATGGGCTCTCCGACCTTTTTCCCAGCTCCACAGTGCCGCTCTTTTTGCTGCGAAAAGCTGCATTAAAAACACTTTCCTCATTTTCAACCCCACCTTTGAAACGCGCGCTCGATAGTTTTTTTTCTTTCTTCTCTTTGGCACATACACGAACAAAAACGGTTCAATCTCCTCCATGGCTTTTCCTCGACTAGCGCCCTCTTGCGGGCAGCTGCGAAATTGTATTGGGTTCGAATTTTTGGGGCTGAAAAATTGTGGCACACCACAAAACGCGCCCCGCACCCTGAGACGCGAATGGAAGCGGAAGTGAGCCATTTACCGGGCACGTGAAGCGAGTACGCGACGAGCGAAGCCCGGCAGCAACAGCCCGCGTGAGTTCGCGCGCGCAAAACCCCTCCCCGGGACCGAACCGGCGAGTGAAATTTATTGGCGAAAGCTAATTACATTGGGCATTATCATCAATTCTGGCCCGTACCGGCGGACGAATGGAACTCGGATGGAACTCTCATTTTCTCGCACACGTTTTTGGCCCCTCCCACGGTGGCGTTTCACTTTGCCCGAGGCGGGCCATTTTGGTGGCGGTGACTTCGCCACCGAAGACAGAAGCCAGAAAAGGGAATTTATGTCCACTCGCTTCCGGTTGTGCGGGAAATCGCTCCACCGGGGTGTGGTGTGGCAACGATGTGGGTTGACGCAAGGGGGAGAGTATAAATTTGACATACGTTCTACCGGAGGGCAGCCATTTCCGGCGTGAAGGATGGGTGGGAAAAATACGCGCACGAAGCGTGGTGTTTGTGAAGCGTTGAAGCGATCGCTTAGGTTGCGATATTTATGTCGCATGCGGTGCAGGAATGAAACAAACAGCGCCGAAATGAATGGCGATTGATAGGACATTTTTCGGTGGCGGGTGGATTTGAAAATATGTATTTTTGATTCGTTTCCTGACGAAATGAATGAGAAAGTTGTGCCGGTGAAAACTAATTTGTCTCAGGAAATTGGTGTGCAGCAAGAGCTAAGCTATACACTAGTTTACTATTGTAGTAATTATATACGATTCTTGTTATGTAATCTACATGTTTGTGTTCTTTTTTTATATTATTTTCTTCTTCTTATTGATTGGCTCGACAAACCGGCGTACGATCAAAACCTACTTTGGCTATGCTTAGAGTCAAGGCTTTCAAAGACTTGGAATTTCTCGAAGCTGGATAATAAAACTCCTGCGTGCGAGGTAAAGCTCAGAAGAGATTCGATCCCGATACTATCGTGTCTTTGTACCGCACGCTAACGCTTCGGCTATCGAGCCCCCGGCTATAGCTACTAGTTAACTATTGTAGTGATTGTATTCGTCTTTTAGTATGTAATCTACATATTTATTTTCTATATTTGGTATTATCTTACTCTTCTGTTAATTTCCCATTAACTTTTAATGCAATGATTCTTTTTTCTACTATCTCTTGATGTTGAACAATTCTCCATTCCAGAAATAACTTTTTGAGATGCAAATCAAGAGGGAATATTTTGCCTACACTTAAACGCCTTGTTTGTTGTATGTCATCTTATAGCTCTTATGAAACAAATTTTCCCATAATTCTGAATATGCTTCATGACACATTTTACTGATACATTTTGGTAACAGTTTTCCCCAAGCTTTTCATTTTTTTTCTATCCAAATGAAAATGCTCTTCGCCATTTCCCATGGGCAATTTGAGGTGTATCATGCGAGCCTTTGGGCACAAGGGTTATTCTTCTCGTTCCCTCCCAACCATCCCCCTACTCCTCGCGGCCCTCATTCCCCCCCCCCCCTATTGAGATTTCCACTACCCCACCCAACCAGCTCGTCGTTACCATCTCAAGGGTGTGTGAACAAAAGAAAGACTAAGAAAAGAAATCCCCATCCCAGTACCAAGCACCGCGGACAGATGATTGATGAGGATCGGCGCTGTGGTGGCGGGCTGGCTGCGCTGGGATACGGTGTGAGTGTATGATTTGCGTTTGATGTTTGATCCTGCCCCAGGACCACGTGGCACTACCAGGAAAGGGTTACCAGGATGGAGGCTGCGTGTTTTTCTGCCCGAGCGATGATTGCCGCGGGAAGCTGTAAGATCAAATGATTCCTTTGGCGCTTGAAATACGGCAAAGGTGTGAACAACGGGTGGCTCGATTGAAAGAGAACCCCCCCCCCGGGTTGGTTCCATCGGGAGCACGTCAGCGTGTGGGGTATTGATTTGTGATCATAAAAAAAAGCGAACCTACCCGTAACGGGTGAGAGCATGGGTGGTTGGGAATTTACCACGAAACATCACGCCGTTGTTTCGCCGAGCTGTTGAGGGTTTCTTCTCCATCCATCTCCAGCTGCTCGACCGGATTGTATCGGCTGATTATTTGCGTGCTGACATGTGCAGAAACAATTTCCCACCGTGTCTCCTTTGATGAGGCAGGATCGCTCGTTTATCAAACTCGAACAGGTGAGCGACCCGACGCCCACCCATCTTACCTTACCACTGGAGATGTTCCGGCGCAAGTTTCGCAAACAACGCGACGCGTCAGCGTTTTGTGCGCTTTTGTTCGGTGAAGTTTTCCTTCCAGCTCGAGTGAGAGTGTGGGTGGAAATGGAAGATTGAAGAGGAACCACAGCTCCATCACTTCCTCTCCAAGCCATGGGCAACCACCAACACCCACCGTGGATGAACGGAAATCCCATTCGATACGATACGTCCACCGAAACGTGTGCCCGGCGGGTTGCATATGCTTCTTCGAGCACAATGTGAAGCGTCTCGTGAGATTCGTGCGAGCTGTTATTGTTGTTCTTTCTTTTGGCCCAGTGAGCGCTTTGATTGCGTGTTGACGATGTATGTTGTAGCAGCTCAGCATCTCCTTGTCGATCCCCTTTTTTCTCGTTTGGTTCGAACCCGCGCGACTCGAAGGAGCTTACGATGCGGGTTCATTATCCGAACCGGAACTGCCAACCGGCTCCTAGACGCTAATGCGCTAACGATGGGCAATCGCTGTTGGGTTGGGTTGCTTTTGCCTCGATTCAAAAAGGGGTTCCCGCAAGGGATTGATTGAGCGCTGCTTTCTGGTACGCTATCGGTAACGTGTTGTGTATGTTTCCTATATTATGGCGTTTGGTTTGGTTTCAAAGAGCTTTCGCGATCGTTTCCGGTGATTTTTCTCGGGAAAACTTACAACCGATGATGCATATTTACGCACACTAATACACGCAATCGCTCATGGCATTTTTGTGAGCTATTTTTGAGATTTAGTCTGCTAGTCGTTGACACTTTGAGGCCTATACTTTTGCAACTCACTCATAAAAAAACGCATCGACAAATGGCTGCAATGCGGCGGAAAAAGGGAAATGCCTCCAGTTTACTCTGAGGATGAGGTCAGCTTCACAGCAAGATCGCACGGTGTCCTTCACTTTCACCGGCGTCCCTTCGAAGGACGGTCATTTTGGTGCATTTTCCCGGCGCTGCAGGTGCAACGAGCTGACGGGCTTCATTTCTCGCCCAAACGAAGCGTCTCAAGCCCCAGCTTGCTTGAAAAGCACAAAGAAAAAGGCCATCCTGTTGAGTGTTTGACCTTTCTCGCGGGGGCAGTAAGAGTGGCGTTAGCTTTTTTTTCCATGCTCTCGTATGCTTCACCTTCAAACGCTCCTATTCAGTGCGCTTTCTACGCCTTTCCCTTGCTGTTCGGCTTTTGAGCCAGTAAAATATGGATGAGCAACAGCTTCACCTCAACGTAGAAGGACGTTCGAACATGCTGAGAGAAGCAGGAGGACGGGCCAGTGTTATGCAGATGCGTTTCAATGTGTGCATGTGTTTGAATGAAGCAAGAGAAGAAGCGCGAGAGACAGGCTGTGTGGGTTAACAGGTGGAAAAGCGGTGAATGTGGAAAGCTAAATGAAATACCACCGTCCACATTATGCTCACACCGGGCGGTGTTTGTTATTTCCAGTTGGCCTAACCTTGACCAGCGGCGTGTTACCACCTGCATCCCGCGTAAACCGGTCAAACGAACGCTATACGCCTGAAGGTATGCAAGCAATTTCAAAAATGAAACATTTTCCATGGCGCATCACCGTCACCGTACCCGAAGGGGATGTTGGGGGGGTGAAAGGAGCTGCAAATCCTCACAAAGAGAAGCCTGAGTCACCCGAGGTTGGGGCTGCTGCAAATCGGGAAATGCATATGAATAAGTGAAACGAAAACATGTTTGTTCGGTTACGGCCAAGGTTGGGGGTTCCCTTTTTTTTTATGTTTCGTGCTAGCCTCGCCCGAAGGATGAAAGGGTCTGGTCTGGGCGTGCTAGAGGATGGGTTGGAAAATGGGGAGGTAAAAAAGTGCACCCACCAAGCCATTCTCATCCTTGCTCCTTGTTGGAATCGCAAAAAAAACGGGACGCTCTCAACGAGACACCGTATCAAAAGGCTGCACGTTCACACCGGCCAGCGAATGTGCTCGCTCGGGGCGTCGGATCTCGTGGCGTTTCCTTCTTTTAGCCCGAATTGCGGACCGATTCGGAACCCGTTTCGGTACCCACAATGAAGGCAGGCCAGCGGTATCGGTCCGGGCATCCGAGTTACATCTCATAACTGCTCGGCTTGGTGGACTCGATCTGGGTCGCGAACGGAACCGGAGCAAGATCGCTTTTGTATTTATTGCCCTCGAACCCGCCCGGGAGCATTAGGATTCAAATCAACGCTGACAGATACCTGGCTTGGGCTGAACAGCGAAGACCAACCAACCTACCGATGGTGGCCATGTTACGTGTCCGCCTTTTCCCGACCTCGCTAGGACCTCGGCTTTCTCTGCCGATCGATGTGCAGCACAAATTGAAATCGAATGCACCGTCAGATTGCATTGCATGTGCTGCTTTCGAGCATGGAGCAGCTCGTAGCAGAGATATGTGAAGGGGGTTTTCCTTTTGCCACACGGCTTCTCGATTTTCTATTATATTAAATCCATCTCGAAACTCACTCGCGATGGCACGTGGTTCGTATCTTTTTTGGTCGGTTGGTGCGTCGCACCGCGCGTCAAATAAACTTCAACCATGGCGGTGACGATTATTTACTTTGATTTTGACAGCGCTACATTGCGCGTGGATGGACAACGATACTCCGGAGCAGTAACGAGAAAACAAGAATGCTTCATCCAGCCATAGGCTTCCAACCAACGTTCGAACCATTTGCAAATCCCTTTAATGCATGGAAGGCAAATTTGGGTGAACGGACGCTGTTCTGGCTGCCCAGTGACTCCCCGTTCGGGAAAAGGAATCAGAAAAAAAACGAGCTGCTTCGTTCACCAGCAAGCAGCAGCATAAGTAGCTTACAGAAGTTAGAAACTGGGAAATGTGACTAGCCAGAGCGTTCAAGAATGTAAGCAGGAGAAAGCAGAATAAGTTTTACGTTCTTTGACCAGCCGAGGTTTGCAGTTTGGTCACAGTCGGTGTCATGGCAGCAAACAAGGCGTGTTCTAATTCCAAAATCTCCTAACTTTTCGGAAGCTTTGGCTGCTTTGATGTATTATCAGAGTAATGGTCTATTTACCTCACATGGGATGGGTTTACACATGTACATGTAATTGTGTACTGGAAATGTATTCATTAATATGGTCGTTGTATAAAGAACATTGCTGGTGAACATTGAGAAGAGAAACAATAGTCTTCTCTGGCAAGATACCTACCACACTAGCACTGTTTGGTAATAATCTAAACATGTACGCATGTTATTCTATTATTTTGATCATTTTAGCTCCTTGATTAACGATTGAAGCTGTTGTAAAAGCCGAGAAGCACATCAAACATAACGTGTAATCCAGAGAAAACGCTTCCAAGAACTCGCATCGTCCGGTATACCATGCTGTTGCGTCTTCCGCCATTACTTTCTCCATTTACCTAGCCATTGGCAGCTGGTTGGTTGGTTCGATACCGCGAAACGTGAACACCAGCCCCAAAAGAGCCGGCCTAATAGCCCAACTGCCACTCTCGATGCCGGCTGAACTTGAAAACTTTTTTTCCCCATCGTCCCCAGCACACCGGCGGCTCGAACGGTACGTGCCACGAGCCGATCGGACCGCTGCAGCTGCAGAATGAATAAATTAGGAGAAACTTAAACAAATATTATCGAAGCAACAAATCTAATTCAATTCGACGCTCGTAGCACCCCACCGCGTGGCAGGCGCCCGGGAAACGGTTTCTAGATTATTTATCTTACCGAAAGTTATGAATACCTTCTGGCAATGATTAAGCGGCTGGTTGTGGCCGGCTGAGGGCAGCACTGTGGTGTGTGTGGGAGCCGCGCGTGGGGGAGGTGTGGCGTGATCGGGAAATGGAATTTCCTCACCCCCACTGGAAAAACCGGAAACATCGGAAGCGCCAGCGCCGGGACGAATGTCCGCTACCGATATCCGGAATTGATCGAAAGAAACCTTTACCGGGTGTTGGAGCACGACGTGGACAGAGAGAGAGAGAGAGAGAGAGAGAGAGAGAGACGGACTAGTGCCGCCGGTATTTGCTTGGATTTGCTCGAGATTCGACTCGAGAGTGGAAAGTTTTCGCCTTTTCCGAGACTAGACCCGCACGGAGAAGCAGTTTGGAGTCGAGATGAACGAGACGATTGGGATGGAAGCTAGATCCTTCCGAGCGACGTCCCAACCAGGAGAAAGGATGGAAAAGGATTTACCGTCGGATGAAGTTGCCGACCGGATATTCAATCCATCACGTTCTCGCTTCATTGGCAAACACGTGGCGGGCGATTTTTTGAAGTTTGCAGTCGTAGCCCGTCTGGATCGGGTTGCGTCCTTGCTGCGGGTATGATCAATGAATGTGTGTTTGTGTGCGTGGGTGTTTGCGAAGCGCAGCATGTTTGAGGAATAATAAAGGAAACCGGCCCGACCGGTGGATTGGCCCGATGGGTTTGGTTTGTTATCTTTCGGACGTTTGAGCAAGGGTTTTTGAAGGCAAAAAAACCGTTTAAGAGCAGTTGAGAGCACCTTCGTTCGATGCTATAGTGGTTTGAGGGCTATAGCGAGTCCTTAAATGTTTTGTAAGGTTATTAAAGCAGCAGCGTTCTTCAGACATTGAAGAATCCAAACAGCAACAGACGCCTCCGAGCGACCCGAGCTGCTCGCTTTAAATTAGCTCCAAGAATCTCGTCTAGCTGGTCGATGTGTCTTCCAACAGGACGTCGGTTGTATGTTTAATGTCCACGCCGAAGGCGAAAAAGCAACCGCCGGATGTTAGCCTCCTACTTCCGGTACACGGGCAAGAAGCGAGTTAAAATTAATCACTCGCGCAGAACGTCGTAATTTACGAAACGTGCTCGAAGAACCTGCATTTGCTACCTTAAAGGGTAGTGAGCTAAGATCCCGAAGTCTGGTCTGTTTAATCACCGGTCGCTTCGCAAGCTTCGCCTCATGTCTAAGCTCAGGGTGCTGAACGTTTTACCTTCGAAGAGAGAAGGACAAATGATCCTGCGGAAGGGCGTGTTTTCTTTCATTGAAGAAATTCTTTCATTTTGTCTTTTCTCGAGCAACGAACCGCGGCCATGGCGTGGAATCATTTATCGCCTATTTGGTAACCATACCCGGTTTAAGCTACAATTTTCCTTCTTCCAGACACCTTCCCGGGTGTCCTGCTGCAACTCTGCCGAATATTAGCGGCCCAGTTTGTCAGCTTTTATCGTTAAGTTTTCGTTCTAATTTCCTTCATTTCGCCGGCGCCAGCGGGATTTGGTTGGTTCCATTATTTTTTCATTTAAATGAAATGCAAATCAGTAACTGTCCGTCCGGCAGCTTTCGTCCTTCGCAAGCCTCAAAAACCAACGAGGGTTCGCTCTGCCAACTAACGCCTCCACGAAAAAAAAAGAGTGAAAATCTTGGATCTCTCGGGCAGGATTGCGCTACAGGACGAGTGGTAGAATGGCCAACAGGTAGAATGGCGCTGTAGAAACCCTTCGCTCAAGCCGAGGTGGGAGCGAACAGAAGAGGCTTAGTTTATTCAATTTAAATCAACATTTAAACCACCGTAAGCTACCAACCTGCCGTGACATAACGAGCTCGCTTTCGATTGTGAAAACCACAAACCTGCCAGCCTTTCGAGATGAGCCACCGATTGATGAAGCCGTACCACCCGACACTCGGAACCTTTAACGACCCAATTTATCCCTTTCCCGTGCTGGAGGAGGTCTGCCGGGCGCCAGCCCCATTAGCGATAAGCATTAAATAATTTCGACAATTAATAAGCAATATTGTGCGCGGCGAATAAATTTCCAGCTTTAAGTCCGACGCAGTTCCTCGGCAAACCGGTAATGGCCGGAATTTGTTTCCCCCTTTGGCAGAAGCCGAAACCCCTGCAGAGGGCGCTCCCGTTGGTGGGAAAACTAATTATGCGTAATAGTTTCGATCGAAACCGGTGGATTGCATTTCGGGTCGCGTACGCTAATGAGACCACAGCCGCGTGCCCGGTGTGCATTCGCCACAATCAACCGGTTGCATTCGGCGGATAGTTTTGAAACCGTTGCGACTGTAACCATCCGTCATTCTGGGCCGAGGCCAAATTAGACCACGACCGGCCCCACCGTGGGAGGTTGAATCGCAAATAAATTGATTAAACTCGGGATTTAAAATCCACGGCAGCACTTCATAAATGGGCGGTCATATTTTCTACCTTCCCTCGCTGCGATGGTCGTTGATTGGTTCGCTTACATCGAATTAATCTTCCGAGTTCCGGGTGCGAATTGGTGATAAATGAGGCGCTTCGGCGTTGTGTGCGTGCTAAACGTGATTTACAAGCCGATGGGAATTACCGGCAGGTCGCCATGGAAACGCACTAAAAAAATCTTTTAAATGTAATTATTAGCGCTACTCCGGTTTGATTAAAAATAAATTATTTCTCGTGCAACGAGAATGGTGTTTTAAGGGAACATGAAACAATGCACACGAGGCCAGTTCATTAGGTCGCTGTTGTTTGTAAGCCTGCGGTTCACACTAACGAGTGTTTTTAGTGTGATGCGCGTATACTAGCGCACACGGCCATTGTCATAATTGCCATCGCTAAACGTCACTTTTGACAACTCGTTCGCGATCGAGGTGTTGCGAACGTAAAACGATCGATCGGAATTTGGTGTGACGTGTGAAAGAACACGACAGGGGCGTGAAATCAGTTAGCTCGCTCGATTATCGCGCCGACATTGTTAGCAGGACACCAGCGTGATATTGATTATTTTCAATTAGTATGACATTAATTTTTCCGCCTATGCTCCGCCCATTCGAGGGAGCTAATTGTTGATGCTACGCATTTTTTTCCTGGTTCTCATTTTCGCTTTCGCTCGCGCACGCGCGATTGAAGTAGATGTTGCTTTTCCGGTCGATCTCTTCTTTTTGGTAGTCTTGCTCGAAAGCAATCACATCAATGTGTGCCAATGCAACAGCCTCCGCGGGGCTCATTTTCCGCCCACTCGACCGGGGAAATGGTTTGCCAAATTACCATACTGGCCCCAAACCCGAAACAAGGGTAGTCAGCGGTAGTCAGGTAGGCAGCTGATGGAGAAGAGAATGATAATGAGGATTAGTGAGCGCTTAATTATTTCTCAATTTAAAACACCACCCAAACCGTCCGCCGCACGCTGCTTCGAGCAATTTTGTGGTTGCGGAAAGGCCTTTTTTTTAACGCTGGCAGGGTGCGATGATGATTAGCGGCTTATCCAGCGTTTGTTTCAGTTCCCGATAAATACCTGCCCCGCAGATGAAAGTATTTCTTACGGTTGAACGAATGAACGCTCTAATGCGAGCTTCCGGGCTTGTATGGTTACTTTTTTTTTGTAAATTTTCCAGTTGAATTCAGCGCTATTACGAACGACTCATCGACTTTGAACGCATGAGGGAAGCAGATGAAGCGTTCATTTAGTGTGATTATCGAGCTGTTGAAGTCATTCTAAATTACCACCTGCAAAGATGACTTTAATTACACTTTCATCAACTTGAACACAATTTTTGGAGCAAAAGAATAATTATTTCCGTAACTGCGAGAAATTCAAGCCTAAGGTTTACTCACCATCACTGTCAGGTTTGTTTTTTTTTTTTCAATACAATCTCGCTAGGGAGTACATTGTCACGTTGGATGTTTCTCTTTCCAAAATTTCTACTTTGAATGGCATCTAAACCACAAATTATCAATGGCTGAAATGATCGATGAATTATCTTCAGCCGTCCCAGAAGAGGCCCTTCTAGGTGTCTTTATTGCAGTGAGTGAAGAAAAATCATCTGTTCTCTTATTCCTTCAGTGGAGTGGGACCGAATTCGACGCGCTCCAAAAAAGGCCATTAATTTACGAGCAAATGTTGCAATCACCAGTCCTGATGCTCGAAACAAATGTCGACCAACACCGCGTGCCATGTGCGGGCTTGCTTTGAAGGCATCTCATTCCAAACTTTCCGAGAAAAAAAAACCACCAAAACCGAACATTTTGTGCTCGTCCTAAAATTAACGAATCACCGCGCGATTTGCGCCAATCGCGCAGGTGGGAATTGGAAGCGGTTTGTGGGCAAGATGGCGACAAATGATGTAACGATCGTAACAATAGATTCCCGATTTGATTGATGATGTCCCGGATGACGTCCCACAGTTTTCCCTTCGGGAGCCTGAATTCTAATAAACATCGAGAATAACGCCTCGCGATTTTTGTCCCTCTAACACGAACAGCTTGGTCGGGAGGGTGGCATATTAAAATAATGAACAATCAGACCCAACCACCCGATGGTCTCCCGGGAAGGGACGAAGCCCTAATCGAAGCACTACGCTGTGGAGCTTACGTAAGGACTGGTTGCGTCACCGAAGGACGAATTTCGTCCCATCACCGGGAGCCGAACTCGCGCCCAGCAAAGTTGGCAATAATTCATACCGGACCTGGGCCCCTAGTGGTGTGCCGGTGTGCTCGTTTTAATTTCATTCCATTCCGGGCAGGTCCTCGGTGTACCCTGACAGTTCTGGTCGAAACAGGAGTAGACCAAAACGAACCACCGGCAAGTGAAAGTGGATGGGATTTTTTCTTCCCTGCTCTACGTTTCTTTCCAAGAAGCGAAGGGAACACACCCCAATACCGGCAGGTTCAGCTCGAAGGGTGAATGGTACAAAAGGGAGAAAAAGAGCCCGCCTGGAACTCCACACGGAAGCCACCACCGGGCTAGGGTTGAGCTCCACAAAACACTCGACGCTCGCCGGTGGATAAAGTTTTAAATTATTTTTTTGACATTTCAATTTTTTCCCTACTCTCGGTCGCAATTACAGCCCGGGTTGATTCCCCGGGTTTACCGCTCGCCGAACAACGGTTGGAAGGGCACAATTCAACCCTCTGGGATAGTTTCTCGGGATGGTTGGAAATTTTCCGCAGGCTGCGCTCGCAAACTGCGTTGCACGAAGTTAACGGCCTCGCTTGCCTGCTACGAAGAGGTCGTGCTGATTTGTGATCATTTTAAAGCGAAAGCCCGTTCGCAACGCTTCCCGGTTGCTTCGACAGCTGGCAAAACGCCCGAACACGGGGTCAACCTATCGCTGGAGCTATTGAAGGGTTTTACGAACGTTTGCAAGCGTCCTTCGAGACCACACGATCGATGGGCCAACCCTCGAAGGCGCACCATTCCCCATCCGCCATTTTGTGGTACATCAGCCGGTTGCCGTATCGGTCTGCAAATCTGCCTGGCACCCTCGACGGTCCGATGGGGCGAGTTTTATGTGGCCCCAAAATGGGCCTAATCGTCCCATTTCGTTCACTCGATGTCCCTTTCGATCGTCACCTCGGTGTCGCTTTTACAGCCGGCGAAGGGTTGCAACCCTTCGGTGGAGCTTGCATTGTCGGTTGAGTGTGCTCGCAATCGATTGCCGTCCGTGCAAGTTGGCCTCGTCGTTGAAGGCAACAAAATACTGTTCGTGAGCTCGTGGTAGGTGAGTGACGTTGATTCTGGAAATGTCAAGTGACCATTTTTCCACACATACTGTGAGACGTCTTTCATCAAAGAAACTATGGAGAAAATTCAAGGATTCTTTATGATCGTTTTCTATCCACAACATATAACATTTTTCACTGTTGTAAAGAAAGCCTTTTGAATAAAATATCTAAAAATTGTAAGTATTTTGTGAATGTTTTAGAATGCTTATACTGTTTTATATTTCATTTTATCGAAAAAGTTTTTCTTTATTAAATTCTGCACTAAAACAAGATGAAGATTTATGAACTAATATGAATTTATGATTCAAGATGAAGTGTTCTGTCCAAAAGCCTTCGTTTTAAACCCAATGTGCATGATATAAATTCTTATTTCGTATGGTGTAATGTTCCACATGCAAATGTCCGACCTTCTGTGTCCATCTCCACAGCCTCACAATGCAATTCCCCAGCGGACGTGAGGTCACTCCAAAACACCCAATATTCACCGACACCTCCCCAACCGTTCCCACCGATGGACGCTCGAGGGTTAAACATCGCACATTTCCCCAATCGAGTGTGTGTCACCACTCGAGACGCCCCCTCAGAGCGACGCTCGGAGAAAGAGCCCATAAAAAAGGGCTCTTGGGAAGTAATGCTGCGTGGTTCTGGGAAACGAGCGGGAAAAAGGACCTCGGGAAATGAGAAAACGCGTCCGGTTTCGGGCGGGAGGGAAAAACGGCTCGTTGTTTGACGAATAAAATTTTCGGCCTACGAGTGAGCGTTGGTTGGGTTGGCTTTTTTTCTTCTGCTTCACTATCGGCGGCGTGATTTACTACCGATTCGTCCATTCATTCTATTGACTCGGTCGAAGGACTCGGTTGGTCCTTTTTTTCCCTGGGTAGGAAAACCCGTTGGCCGGGCCGGGATGCGGAAATAACAATGACAGATGTGGAAAAGGGTTCGCCGGTAAGGTTGGTGCTGGATGCGGCCGGGTACTAATTAATCACTTCATCCCGCATCCTGGATCGTGCGTTTTCCCGACCCAACGCTTTTCCCGTGGTCACATTTAACTGGCCATTAAGCCAGTGCCGGTTTCCGCGTCCCACAGAAAACTGTCGGGACGTGCGTCGTCGGGAGGATTTAATCTTGATTTACGCCTGATGCCACATGCCGGGACCACGACCCCTTTCTCGGTCCTTGGCAGGTCCTGCGTACCTAATGGTTAATGAGTAGCTGGTGAAAGCTTATTAAAAACGGTTCAGAAAGGACGACGGAAAAGGGCACGTTGGGTTGGGAGGCTGACGAGTCGCATCGTCGGACTCGGAACCGATCAAGGCCGGCTTCTGTCGCATCCTGGGAGTGTCCTGGGACGTCGTAAAAGCCCTTTGCCCTTGCGCTGGAGCGTCCAACTCACGCTGAAACCCTTTCCGGATGCGGCCTCGAACCAGCTTCCGAGCCGTCCTTTTTAATGGGCTGGTCGGTGAAGCCTGCGGAAAGTGAAAGTGTCTCCCACCGAACCGTCCTTCCTGCTTCTTCTTCTTCGTCAACCCGTCTGAGCTTCCACTGATGAAGGGTTTCCCGACGACCAGCCCCTTTTCGCCACCATTAATGACCGCAAATTAACGTTCTAATTTTTGGCCGGGACAACTTCGTCTCCCCTTTTTGGCTTTAGATCGTGCGTGTGTGTGTGTGTGTGAGTGGTGGTCCGGGAAATTCGTAGCCAGGGAGAGGGATAGTTTTTCCACCTCCGACATTCGGCTTTTCCGACCTTCTTCCGGTTCACGCGTGTGTGCGCTTTCCTCTGTTAATGGTAATCCTTCCAGAGCGGATTTTGGGTCCCATACCATGTTCGAGCGCGTATGTCACCGGAGATGGTAGCTTTTTTTGTGCCATTTGGTGGTGCGGCAAAGGAGACACGTGCAGCAGATGATGATAATGGATATTTTACAGCCAATTAGACGCGTGCGGAAGATTAGCTGGCTACGGGAAAATTTACGATTGACTGCAGCTTGTGGGTGAGAGCGTTCGGAAAGGTGGAAAGGTCCACCACAAAGCTCACGAGAGCTTAGTAACTCATGCAGGACGAACTTTTCCCACCACTCAAAACTGTTTTCCACTCCACGAAGAGAAGTGTGAACATTTTCATACTCAATGCATTTCCCGGTGCATGAAAGCTTTTCAACTCACGACCAATGTGCATCACGATTGTGCTCGATCGATTCCGGGAATGGTGTTTTTTTTCTTCTTTTTTTATTGCCACTGCTCGATATGTTAAAACATTATCCCAAGCACCTAATCGGATTGTGCGATACATATCGTTCCCAAAACGGCACATCCTCACGCAATGTAACACATGAAGTTACCAACGCCATTCGCACGTCATTTCGATTCGAAAATAGCCATATCGATCCGTGGACCGTTGGGTAAAGTGTTGTTTCTCGATCATAAAAAAAACCCCATCCATTTGCAGCTGCTATCTCTGTCCACGCTGGTGGTTGAGTTTTAGTGATTTGAAAGCGAACGGTAACGTTGTTAGTGCCGGTGCAGAAGCGTGGAGCGTGATTCGGGAAACGTGGCATGGAATTGTTAGAATTTGTTCGTCGCTGCACCGGCACGGAAATGTTTGATTGATTCACAGCAATTTGTGGCGGCATAACGTTGGCCAATGCGCATCCTTCGGGGCCCATAAAGCACGGAAACAATGTAGTTGGAATGAAAATGGGTTGTGCAAATTTTGAAATATGGAAATGCGTAACCGGTTGCATACATTCACTCGTTCGGTTCACCAAATCGCATTCTTGCTGGAGTTTATTTTCGAATAGCATTATTTCAGAATCGAATCACGGGTTTGCACACGTTCGATGAACAACTGAGCTGTGTGCATCGAATATTCATCCAGAAAATCATTGCACATAATTAGATTCCATGTTTAGGAGAGAACGCCGCACAAACTGCAGTGTCAAAATTGACCACACACACTGTAGAACCGAAAACCTCAAACATCATCCGATTGCTAGGTGCGTATTGCGCATTAACAAAAATTCACTAACAACCTTGAACTCAGCAAACCATTGACTGCTCGGAAATTGCGTTTGCAAGGCGATAACATCGGCCAACGGCGCGAGAGAAGCTGCTGAGTTGAAATTGGGCTCCAAAAAACAAGAAAGGAGCAAGAGTTCGATGGAAAAGCAGCAGAAACCACCACAAAAAAGCGTGATTTTAAAACAATAGATGCACGATAAGCCACACTGGGGTGGAAATGGCAGGACGCCAAGGTACACCGGCTTCAAATGTGGTTTCGTTCTACCGAATCACCTTCCCCAAAAGGTGCGAAGCGGAGACAAAAGGGCCATCGGATTACCATCCACGCCACAGCAAACGCATCTCCCAACGAGGGGACAGATGAAGAAAAAATTATCAAAAAGCAATTGGCAGTCGGGAGCAGCGTGGGAGTAAAATAAGGAATAAAGAATGGAGGCGCAAACGCACGCAGCCCAAAAAAGCAAAAAAAAAAGGAAATGGCAAAGAAACGCAAAATAATACAAGAACGAACGTAAAGAGAAAAACGACGGTCGTGGGAAGATGCGCGAAAATTGGCAACGCGGTGCAAACCACCCGAAAACAATGACCGGAAGAGGGCAATCAGTGTTGTGGGGTTGGGAGGGGGGAGGGGGGGGGGTTGGCAGGTCAGCAGAGTGGCGGAGAGCTAGAAGCGAATAGTTCCGGTCGCGTCCCTGCGTGCTCGCGGGAAACTGAATTAAACAGTTTGGAAAAGCTAATTTTAGAATATAAATTGGATTTTGTCGCGCATCCCGTTGCTCTCCCGCCCTGACAAAAGCCTTCCGGTGGCTTTAGGGCACGCAGAGAGGGTGGACCAGCAGGAGGGCTCCGCTTAATCCTTGTGTAAGTCTCCGGGTCACGGGCAGACAAAAGGTAGCCCTTGCTTGGAGGGCTCTCCCGTTGGGTTGGGTGGAATTTTTCCTTGCACTGTTCGGCAATGTTGGCTTGTACTTGTTTGTCCTTCACTCGCGAGAATTCTCCGAGGTGGGGGAGCTTGGAAGGGGACCGAAAAAAGCACACACACACTCGTGGGAGGGAGCCGATGGAAACAAGCAAAGTTTGATGCGAATGTTACCGGGAACGGTGCTGGGGTTTTGGCGCGAAAACCGAGAAGGGGAGCCCAAAAACGCGAACTCAAGCGCACTCCTCGTCGGTTCTGTCGGTTGCCTTTTGAATGTTTGATTTAAGGCAGCGGGTTTTGGTCGGTTGCGAGGGCTTTGGAAGGAGCTACAAAATAAAAAAGAATAGCAAATATATAAATACATAACTAAGTTACAGCGGAACAAAGCACGGCTGGAGTCGCGGCTCCTCGCGCAATGACAGATTGATAAAGTGGAAAGCCGGGAATGGAACCAAAAACTGAGGAAAACTGTGAGATGGGAGATACGATTTATAAGAAGAAAAAAGAAGCATACGCCCTGTTTGCCGGCTCGGTGAGCTATGGACGCCAGTCGGTCCAGTGTGGTTGAAAAAAAGGATTTTTACTGCCAAAGCTCCTGGAAGGCGAGCATGCAATCTGGTGCGAGTAATGGCGGGCAACAAAATGGTGACGCGGGTTACATAAAAAAAGCATCTTAAAACTGCGCTAAGCCGCGAGCGAAAAGAAATGGCCTTATGACGTTTGGTTATATGGTCGTATGGAAGAGTTGACAGTTATTATGTGTTTTTTTTTCTTTCAATGACATTTTTATGCTATCATTTTAAGAGTAGAACAATGATGTAATTTTTGCCAAAGATCGACTTTATAAAGGAAAAACTCAGTTCATTTTGTTATTATTACAAACGATTATTTTAAATGGCATCATTCGTTTGAATCGTTCAAAAATTTGTCTCGAGATCTTATAGCTCTATAGAAAGGAGTTTTTAGTTTCATTATTTTTATTTTTCATCTTCCGGCCATTGGATTCAAATTATTTCCGGATCATACCTCCTTTATTTGGTATACTGTAGCAAAAGAAATGAATACCAAAAGGTAATTGCTGGGTGGAGAGCAACGAAGGTGTTAACGTAAAAATATACGACCGTCTTTTCTCTCACTGTCCGCCAGCAGCCAATCGCTTATTTCCCAGACGGCGGATTATAAAACAGGACGAAGAGGAACCTGAATTCGTTAGACTGTCAAGTGTTTGAATGATGCTCTTTCTTTCGCGCTGCTTTTTTCACCATAACCCGTTCTCATGCAGACGAATGAGGAATGCAAACGAGAATCCTTCCATCGTCAGAACGGACGAGAAAAAAAAAACGGCCTTAACACTCGCAACGTAAGATGAAACCGTTGACCCGTTGCTGCGATAAAGGCGTTAAGTGACATTACCTCCGGTGATGAGCGTGCGATGGTGATCAAAGAGGAAAATTTATCAACCATCGCGTTCTCGCTGGCACCGCGTTTTCCTTTCGAGTTTTTCACCACGGTGCGAGTCGTAACGAAAATCGTAATCTTGCTTTTTCCATTGACGTTTCGAGCAATGAAATGCAGAGCCAAACGAGCGCACCAAAGGTGGTGTCAGCGTAGTTTCAAGATCTCTAAAAGACGTGCTTTAAAACTGCGCCACATGAATTTTAATGGCTGTGAACGGCAGTCGAAAGGTGTGTGACGTTCAATAAAAAAAAGCCCGATTGTTTTGATTGGGAAAACACGTAGATGAAATAATTTAGAAATGCTCAGCAAAACGTTCTTTCATCTTGCTTTATTTGTACATTTTTTAATCTTCTTTAATGCGATGCAAAGCTCGTAAAGAGAAAGAGTGAGCGGCACAGAGTGAGTATTAAAGCTCTGCCTGTTGCCTACATTCGAGCGACATATCCTTACCGCGCATAAATTCAGTTGTGGGGTTGAAATATGCAAAAAAAAGCACTAACACACAAAATCCAAACACCCCAAAACATGTTGCTAGATCAACACACCGAACCTTCCACGGGGCTAGTGTTAGGTAGAATTTCCATAAAACCTTGATGGGGTTTTTCGCTTCCCTCGCCCAGCCCCATGGCCCGCCCAGCAGTCTCAACTGGTTTACGGTTCACTTGGAGCAGCTTTTCACCGAATTGAGGCGACGAACAAATTGGCACTTGCTTTTGCACACTTGCCAGTGGGCACGGCCAAAGCGCGGTGGGATATGCTGCGCGACACTCAGCATCCCCTGCGAGCGAAATGAAGACACCGAATGGAAAACGAGCTCCCGTGCCCGGAGCCTTAAAGTGCGAGCGACAATATCTACATAATCTAATTTGGTATAAATCTATTTACAGCTATTAGGAATAATGAAATTTTTAAGCTACCAATCCGATGCGGGATGGATTGGCTTTAGGGGATGAAGCCGAAAGGGAGCGATTGGAGCGCATCCTTTTTAGCCGAAAAGCACACGACGCGATAGTGCGTGATGGCGAAAGCTTTCAATCGCTCCCAGGACTCCCAACCGACCCCGAATTAATCGGCTCGTTCGTGCGTACTGCCACGAGCTAAAGTGAAAAACTCCCGAACCGTCAGTTCCGAACCTGAGTTTCAGTGCATTCAACGGTGGGTGAGATATTTTTAACTTAGCGAAGAGTGAATAGACGAGCCACACCAGAACCGGAAATTGCTCCCTGTGTTCCTTTTTTTTTCACAGCTAGGATCAGCCCACCGAGGCCCGGGCTGAACGCGCCACACTTTACTCGAGAAAGCTTCACACCTCACACCCCACACACACAGGGCGGCTTCTTCCATTTCGATAATTTTTCCCCGGAAAAGCGAGTGGAAAGTTTTTTCTTCAACCTTCTACCGACCAATCCCCAAAAACGTCCCGAGTTGCGGGAGCGAAATGTATGCAAATGAAGTGAGAAAAATGGAAATCACTAGACGAAGGGGCACACTCACACGAGAACAAATCCCCCGTGCGGGCGGATGTACTTTTCTTTCCCCTTCGTCGTGGGAACGCGTGGCTAATCGGCGCTCGTCGCCACCTCTGCGCAGCCTTTTCGCTGGGGCTTTTCATCGCCGAGATGGACGTGCTCTTGTGGGCTAGCGCCTCCATCGACGCACAACCTGTCGATGCCTTCCGTTAGGCCGGATGTGCGCGCAAAGTTTTGGGCCACTTTGGGCTGGGGTTGTCGTTCCTGTTTGTGCGCGTTTGCGAGCGTGGTGAAGGCGCTGGAGGGAGGATTTGCATTTCATTTCGTAGACCCAGAAGAATTAATTTCAATCAAAACGAAACGATTTTCGAGATAATCAGACGCCCACTGAGGAATTTTTTCTTCTTCTCTGTAGGTCGTACTGCGAGGTGAAGCTGATTGTTGCTGCGCGGCGGAATGGCGTCTAATCGAATCTGCTAAAATTGTGACATTTAAAATGTTACTTGATGGGGAAATTGTTTTCCATAAATTTTTCCTCAGATTATGTCTATGGATGGTATAAGCGCGTATTTATCCGTTCATTTTTATTTTTGCATTCTAATTGAATGTTTAAGCATACTTGATTTGTATTAATTTTGTTTTGAAATTAAGAAACTTAAGCTTTTTTGATCACCAAGTTATTATTTGTTCAAAATTGAATATTGTGAAAACTGTTAGAATATAAGATAGCAGAAGAATATAAGATAGCTTTCAGTATTTATAGAGTATTTTAAAGAAAAGAGACCTCATGTTGCCCGTTTCTATAAAGCTAGTTTGACGAAAATGATACACCTCATTCTGTCATCCATTGATAAGCTTTAAAATTCATGCATTTCTGACAAGCATGTAAACAAAAGGGTCAAGAGTGAAGAAACCCGAACGACCAACATGAGCCCATTTCGTGCTGGGATTTGGCACCACATCGAAGGCCGTTCACAGCAACGCCTCTCCGTCTGGAAGAGATTGCTTAAAATTCATCCCCACCAAGAATGCGGCGTGCATTACATCCAAACACGTCCGACGGTGGCCAGGCGTCGTGAAAGAAGAAACTGTAAGGATTGTCCCACCGTTCGGCCAGCCCGGAGGCCATCGAGCTTCCTTATTCCGTTAGCCAACCGTACAAAAAGAAGCAACATTTGTCCACCGAAAGGGCGAACGCGGGCTACTTTCAGGAGGCGAGTTTATTTTCGACCTCTAGCTCCCGGTTTCGCTTCCTTCCAGACAGACTGAGCGGAAAAGCGGGCAAAAGGATGCAACCATGTGCAGGGCTGGGCTGCAAAACCAACCCGGCATTGTTCACTTTTATTCTCCCCGGGTTTCGGCTTCACTTATCTCGGCAGATACTTTTCACTCTATTTTCAACCATTTTTCCAATCACCCATCTCGTCGGGCTCGTTGGTGGCGGTACGCGGCATTCCGACTGCCCCGGTCACGAAGCGGTCCTACCAGCCAGACCGGAAGCACTGTCGGGGGTCGTCATGGTAGGATGAGCCCGACAACGAGCAGAGAGAGGGATTGGCTCGGTGGTGGCTAAAAAATGCGAACCGGGAAAATGGAGCCATTTAGGCGTGACAGGGCAGGAAGTATTGAACGGAACCGATTTCCCGCCCGAAGCGGGAGCGCCTGGGATGTATGCAACCGGCAGGACGCACGGGCGGCCTCAGTCGTAAAGCACGTCGAGAACGTCCTAGGACACCGTAATCGCAACCGAAGCCGCATCATCCACCACCCACCAACCACCCCGGCGGTGAGGCCGGTGAGCGAGAAAATGAACGTTTACAAAATGGGAAATAATAAAAATAACTATAAATCCTCTCGCATGGGAACGACTGTTTTATGGGGCGGTTCTTGCTGCGGGGGCGTTTGCTGGCGGTCGGAATATGCCGCTGCGGTAACGATGTTGCTGATGATGGTGGTTTTAGTTTTTCGGGTTGGTTCACTGTCACACGCCGTCCAAAGGGTGCAGGGTGCCAGCTCGCACCCCTGTTATTACAGCCCGGTGAGATCGCTCTCGCCATCGTCGTCGGCAGTCTCCGTTTCCTGGACGAAGTGCGAGACTCCTGCGTAGCGGGGTGTGCAGACGTGTGACAGTAAATGATGTACACGGCATGGAGCGGAGTGTCATTTGGAGGATTTCGCAAGCTTTCGCTTCCTTCTCCTGGGGGTTTGCTGATGATGATGTCAACGGTGATCCGGTGCGGGCCGTGAAAGGCGATGGTACCTGCGTGCGGATCGGTTTTATCGTCCTTGAGGCTGGGTGAGAGTGTCACGAATTTAGGGTGATCTTCATTTTTTTTTCTTTGCTTCTGCTTACCACAGAGCTGTACGCAATGATTGTAACTTATTGCTGTTATTATCTGTTGGCCGTGGGGCAACACTGAACGTTGCATTCGCCCTACGGGGCCGTGCTTAAACGGTTGCTAAGGCTGTCGCCACATTCACTTAGTGTGCTGGTTGTCAAGCGCACGGCTTACGAGATGAGCGATTGGGAAATAGTCTTCAGGGGTGATCGAAAGGCATGGTGTTTGTGGCTGGTGGAAGCAGGAATTCGCCGGTCTTCTTGTGAGAAGACTGTGACGAAAGTGTGGTGAAAAAGTACGAAGGACTTTTTTGCGATTCCGAAATGGGTTATCTCAATAAGTAGAAGGTTTCTGCATGTGTATGTGAACTTTTATAGGTGCATTCAACATAACGTAATTGTTTCTGATACTTTTTATTAAACCTTTTTACGTCTATTGTTTTCCTTCGACGTCAGTTAAGAGTGCTCTTTCAAAAAGTCACAGTAAAATATGACGTTTCATACCTGTCAACCGCTTCTAAACAAACAATTTCGCTTATTAATGACTTACTCAGGAGCTGAAAAACAATCGCCCCCAGCTCGCGGAAAAACTATTGAGAAATAAAACGGAACTTAAAAGTAAAGTCCACCACTGTCCATGATTCGCATGACTACCGGACAAATGCCTTGGCGACACGTGCGATGTAAAATGTGTCCAGTTCTGGTGGCAATGCGAAGTCAGCCATCGTTCCACTCGGTCCGAACGCTGGCGAAACAATGCAAAACCAGCACAAGAACGACCGATCCCTGTGGGCTGCAGCAAAACACAAAAGGACACCGGCAGGTAGCCCGGTTTGTGGTCCTTTGTGCCGTTCCGTTTTCCATTCGTTGCTCACTTCCACTGGCGCTTAAAGAAGCGTCACCCAGCATGATACGGTGCGGCTCGATTGATGTCGTTTCCTCGAGTTTGGTCTTCGAGTTGTGCGAGCCCGTTCTGATCTCCTACCCATCACCAGAGGCTTGAGTAATAGTTTCACCTCCATAGTTGCGCTTTTTCTCGCTGACCATCCAAAGGGCCGGTTTCGCTCACCTGGTTGCGTCCTTTCGCACGAACGTCACGCGGGCAAGGCTCGGTCTCCGGAACCGGAAAAAGGCGACCACCCGGATATGCAGAGCAGAGGAAAAAAATCTCACACAGCTCAGCTCGATTTTCCTCTCGGTTGGTTCGACCTCGAGGTTGGCGGCGAACCGGCATCTTTCAGTACCACGTTCAAGAAGCAGCCAACGATGCAAATTAGTCGGCCTATCCCAGGGCTTTTGATACATGGCCGGGATTGGTTTTGCGCTTGAGTTTTGGTGTGGATTTTCACCGTTCTCTTGCGAGCTTTGTTCGAGGCTCATGTGGAGCTTCCGTTCGAATCGACGTCGATTCCGCGCGCGTCTAGACGAAGCCGGTGCTCTCCAGCGTCATATTTTAACGACCAATCGCTAGCCCTACTGTTTCCGTTTCCACCACGAATGTGGGCAGGTTTTCATGTGGGAAAGCGAAAATGGACCACAAAGAATGGGGGCGTTTAAAGTTGGAAAAGTCCGCCCAAGTTTCAACCAGCTCGTGCCATCCCGATGGCAGTGTGTCGTGGTCGTAAGGATGCGCGAAAGGCTGTGCCTCGAGCTTGACTAGCGTGGCTCGAAGTTTGTCCCGACACCGACGACTGTTTCGGTTTCCGATTGTGCTGCGGGAATGGTAAATGCCCTGGCCCACAACGGGACCCGACAAAATATATGTGGAAATGCAATTGAAATCCGCTCACACTGTCGTCGTCCTGCCGCAGCGGTAACGAGTGCAGGCAAGAACGCCGTAGAGGGGAGCAAGAAAATAAGGCCAGAAGGTATAAGACCCGCTCGTCATACGCGCGAAAAGACATGGCAAACAGGAAGACCGTGGAACGGAACCCAGCGTGGATGTGGAAGAAAGCGCATTAACGGAGAAAGCCGGCCGGCGAATGGGAATCGCGGGCGTGTGGAAGAGCGCAAAACTTCCCTCCGGTTTCGTTTTTCGGGGACGCCCAGACGCCGGGAAGTGCACTGGCGCGGGAGGAGGGGAGTTGGTGGGGTGAAAGTTTGCCCTAAGTAGCTCTGCGAGCGGCTGGCCCGATGGCGCAGCGGATCATAATTGTAAATTTGATAACGAGGCACATTGCTCGTTTGTTTGTTCGCTGGAACGTGTACGGAAAACTAGCCTTAAGTTTGTTTACGAAAATCGTCCGTGTGAGGCGTGCCGGAAGAGAAAGGGTCTAAGGAGGGGGAGGGGCGAAGAAGCTTATATTTTTATCCGACTGAAGCGAGAAAAATTGTCGAGCACGAGTGAAACTGAGGGTAAAACGAATCGCTAGAGTTTGGAGAGAGAAAAAAACCCAGCAGAAAGTGGCACTTTAAATTGTTCCAATTTCGGTCTTTTTTAGCTAACGTTGTGTTGCAGGCAGCGTAAGGAACGCATGGAACGCAAGGAACGCAAGGAACGCAAGGAACGAACACACACCATCACATCCTTCTTGTGACATTTCTCTTTGGGTGTACGCCGTTTGATAGTACCTGCTCGCATGATTGCATACCTTCAGCCGCAGCAAACCACGATGCACACGATGTGAGCAAACAGCGAACTCGACGGGGCAATTAATCAACGCACTACACGTGGCCTGATAGCGGATGAGGGAAATCCGAAAGCGAACCTCCTCCCGGCTAAAAGCTCTCGTTTATCGGCTAACGCTTAAATAAATCAAGCACCACCGATCCCACCAGGGGCTCGATTGGCGTTTTATTCCGCGACTGGTGGCACTTGGCTGGCGTGGCTTACGCGCGGATTTATGGTGCCACGGCACCCGGTGGCTTGGGTGCGAAGTTTTGTTTTGCATACCGCCCGTCCCACATCCTCTTCCGCGCCCCTTTTCAGCCCTGTTTGCGAAAACCTCGCACCGCTCGCGGGAAGGAAAAGTGCCATAACGAGGAGAAAACACACTTCCATCGATTACATCGCATGACGGTGGTTCGTTCGAAATCGAAGACCTGCCCTCCATGCGTCCCCCTGTGCTTTCCTTTACTTGGTGCCCCAATACACTCTCGCCGGTTGGCTGTATTGTCACTGCAGGGGTTGGTGTGATTGAGAGTGTTTGTGCGCGATGTAGGCGATATGCTGAAGGATTTCTCGCATGGATTTCAATCGTTTCGATTAGGGCCGCGTGCCGTTGGTAGTTGGTTGGGGACCCCCCCGGGGGGTGGGGGGGGGGGAGATGGAGTCGACCTGGTGGGGTGGAAAACAAACGCGAACGATCCGATCGATGGCTGGCGATGATGCAATGCACGAGGCTGTTGGAGAGCATGAGGAGCTTGAAGAACGCCAAAAAGTTACGCCAAAGGCAACCCCCCCCCCCTCCCCCCCAAGTGGGGTAGAGATGAGGGAAAAGTTCTTCTTCTTTTTTGCTCTCACGTCCACCCTCTTCTTTGTAATTCTTTCGGCAGCACGACATCGGACGCGTTTTGGGTGGGCGAGACTGGCGTGGCAGACTGGAGGAGTCCAACAAAATACCATCATCATCATGATACAGCTGGTGAGTGGGTGCATGGTGTCTGGAGGGCGGGATAGCGAACGGAGAGTGGCAGCGAAAAGGGAACGCGAAGCAATTGGCCCTTTCGTACTCAGGCCGCGGCGTCGATATTCATGGCCATGTAGCACGTGTGCGCCACCAACCGAAAGCAGCACCGCTGGTTTGGTGGGTGATAGAGTGATGATGAGGGGTGGAGAAACCATTGGGAAGAAGGAGAAATATCAAGGGGAAGGGTATCAGGGGGGAGCGGAAAAGGAGGAATGATAAGCTCTCTGGACAAAACAGTTCGCAAACGAGAGGACTTTTCCGAGCATTTTTTGAGCACCACAGCCGCGTGTGGGTGGTGACCGAAGGAAGGAGTGGTGAAACAGGGCAAGAAAGACGAGGGTGTGGGGTAGGGAAGAAGGGCGACGCTGGTTGGCCGATATCGGTACATCTTGCCTTTGCTTGCCGGTGCGAGGACATCTCGGGAAATCCCCGAAAAATGTATCAACACACACCCAAACGCTAGGTTCTGAGAAGGGTTGCAAGCGGGTGGTTGCGGTGGGCTGCGGGATGAGGGAGAAAAGAGGATGAAGGGAGAGGACGAAATCTGCTGAACGAATATCGTCAATGGGATCAATAAAAGTTTATCCTTTGCATGCATGGAGGCGGTTGTCGGACGAACTGGAGCACGTACTCACCCTCTGTCTCGAAGGATGTTGGGCAAGTAGGAGTGGTAGGAAGTATGCTAGGAGTGAGGGGAAGGGAAGAAGGCCAACAACAAAAATTACGCCACAAAGTTCTGGACCTTCGCAGGTCCGGTCCTCAGCTACGATCGGCAATTTATAGCCGCACGCGCGGGAACAACGAGCGCGATAGTCATCTAAGCTGATCGTCGTGGAACCGGCGCCATCGCTGGTTTGTCTGCTCTGCAGCTGTACTATCGTGAGCTGATTTGTCCGCTTTCATAAGGAACCAACGCTACTTTACAAAGAACAACCTCTGAAAGATCTTCTATTTCGATCTAAAGTTTTATTCCCCTTCGAAACCAGTTTTCATTTCTTTTTGAGAGATTAAAGCCGCTCAAAGTTCGCTGTAGATGCCTACTACTACATCTACTCAAATGTTTCTAATTCTTTAGCTCAAAAGCTCACAAAAGCTCTTTCCTCACATCAAACGCATCTCCTCAATCGTGTGAAACGTGCTTTGGTCGGCGTCAATTTGTTTGTGGCCATTCATTTCATGGTGCGCTTGAATGCATTCCGATTTGTGCCTGCATCTATGCCTCACTTTTAACCGGTACGAGTAGTCGTGCGCGGTGTCAAACGCTAAAACGAACGAGTCAAACTGAGCAAACAAGCAAACGCGCAATAGAACCAACAACAACAAAAAAAAGCCCAGTAAATACCACGCCACAGAGCGGAAACTTCCAGCAGTTTCGAAGTTCGTTACGTCCGTTTGCAGGATCGACAGAAATTTTAATTTATGCTCGCCCTTCAGTCGTCCTTGACAGTTTGAGCCACGCCTTCCGATAGTGAGCCGTGCAGCCCGGTCGAAATTGAAACCAGCGAAACAATCGTACCACGGTCCTGGATTTCTGTTTCACCAGCGCAGTTCTGGCGTGCGTGCGTTGTTTGACATGTCGGATGATTGCTCCATGAGGAGTGGCCCGTTCGTCACGCCACCCATGCAAAGCCAACCGTAGGCGTCTCGGGAAGGTCAATGCCGGGATCGGGTTGACTTTCCCGCTTGTCGGAAAATCGCCGCCCGAGTGCTTCGATGTGGACTCGCATGTGATGCCGCTCGATGTTGCGCTTGGTGGAACGTTGCACCCGCAATCTCGGGAAGGATATCTTTGCCCGTCCCGTGGGTTCTCGGGCGTCGTCGGCTAATCGTCACCATTTAGCGGACGTCGAGTGGGAGAATACTACCCGGTGGTTGGTGATGGAATGCTTTCTACGTTTGCAGGGGATGAATGATTGCATCGAGATGTTGGGGAACCATGGCGCTTGACAAACTCATCGCTAGAGACACGATTTGTTGCAATCAAATTACCCTTCAGCATCACTGAATTCGCCCTTACGAGACTAAGCAGACAGCGAGTTAGTTGATTGTCGAGTCGAGACTTGCAAACGACTTACGGGGAAATGGTTCGGGGTTTTTTTTTTCAAATATATTTTCCCCAGCTGTTTCGATTGTGTAATGCTTTTTACTATTTTTTCCCTTATTTTCCCTAGTCTCATTCATAGCCCAACTGGCGTGTTTGACGTCGTCAGAACGGTAGGTAGAAGCCACGTGGAGCAATGCCTTCTTCGTAATGAAATAAATTGTCAATCCGTCGCCAAACGGTTGATTGATGTTGGGTGTAATTTTCTTTCCTCTCAGCTACTTTTCACCGTTTCGGAGCGTCTTCTCCTGCGAAAAAGGATGTCACCATAGTGACCTCCCGCATCTCGTGTAATTCCTCCAGTTCACCCGTGGTTGAGCACTATTTTCTTTTCATTAAATAGAAAGTAAATTTCCCCCTAGCTCCAACGGTGGTTCACGTCGTCGTATCACCAGTAGATTGCGCCCTATAACAAAAAAAAAACAACTGCTCCCATACCAGTGGTGCGACCACGGTGTTTCTTTTCTCGTGATGCTTTATTTTTGTGCTGCGTTTTTCAATATTCGCTACCATTCTCCCCCATCTTGACGGTTTAAACGCGCTGTCGGTTAAAACGTTTTGCGGGGCAAACCCTTACGAGTGTCTGCCTTCTTCGGCTGGTGGAGATCACATCTCAAATGCTTGCACACTGTGAAGACGCTCAGAGTCCTTGTGCCGAGTTCCAAGAACCACGCATCAGCTGCTTCCGGAAGTACTCCAGAGTACCTGGAGCTAGCCGGTTGCTGTAGTGAGAAAAGAACGGCAAGTGCTTGTAACCCTAGTGAGCGAATGAAACTAAAGAAACAAAAACTCATCGGCGACCACCTTCCAGAGCCTTCCGAAACGGAAAGGAAAACCCACAGCCAGCGCGTTGCAGGCAAAAGTGGTGACCGAAAGCGTGGAGTTTATTTCGTGCCCTACCGAAGCGCCTTTGTTTCACCAACCAGAAGTCATCCAGCGCGTTGGCGGGCAAGAAGTTGAGCTAAAGGTAAACATAGTTTCAGCCAGCTAGTTGGTGAGTTAGTGGTGGAAAAAGAGCCACCACCGGGCGTCGAGAGTCCTTCACGGTGGCTTGGGGCTGTTGCATCCCGTACTGCTTGCGTTTTTGTTTGATGTGTTGTGAGAGTTGTCGTGCCCAGAAAGTGTGATTCTGCTTCCATCGTTCCATCAGCTGTTGCGGATGACTTCTTATTCTTCTGCCCACGATAAGTGTTGCAAGTAATTGCGTTCTTAGAAGATCCGGCCATGGAACCCGTTTATTGAAAGGCTCAGGCAATTTCCTGTCCATCGTGGAATATTGAACCTTTTGCCATCGTGGTTCTTTTCCATCAAACTTTGGAGCTGGCTGACGTCTAGTTAGTCGAAGAGTCAACCACGGCAGTGAATTACAAAACCGTGCGGATTGTGGTGATTTTCAATGGGGGGGAAAAAAAAGCGACACCACAGTAACGTGGTTGAGAGTTTTCCAAGCCACAGTTATGCATGCCACCGAAAAAACGACTTCCAAATCGTACGCTGTGCCTCAAACACACCTCTACAGTCGGGCAATGGGCCCCGAAACGACACTCACGGACATAATTGCGCACACCGCAAAGCATAAACGTACGATTGCATAAATCTAGCCAGAGCACGGGTTGTTTGCCGGGAAGCAGCCAACCATTCGCAGTGGTTGTTAGTTTCGGGTACAAATCGCTCGCTCCTTTTGCCGTGTGCTTTCGCTGACTATTTTTTACCCCTTCCTTCGTTTCGCTTGTTTAATGAAATTTCCCTCCCCCCTTATGGGGGTGGTTTTGTGCAAATTTTGTATCCCTAACCCTCGGCTGCATATCGGTCGGATCCTTTCGAACCACCGCCATTGTGGTTCGGTTTTGGGTGCACCTCGCGCAATCAGGGGCACTCACGCTTTTAACCCATCGTGCAGTAAAAGCTAAACAATACCCGTGCCACCGCAAACCACCCACAGGTGGATGGAGGAGGGGGTGGAGTCCCCTCCGCTACTGCCACTCGCGTTTCCTCTACCCACCCACGGGACTAGTTCAATACTTCATCTAACACAAACCACTTCCCGCGCTGAATGGAGATAAAATTGCAACATAAATAATAGAGCATGAAATTGAATTTGAAACATCCTCCCCAGGTACGACCTCGCCCGGAACCTCATGCCGACTCACTCGAACGCTTAATCGAACACTCGCCGTACAATAGCAGCCATGGGTCGCTTAAAACCAGATACGGTTAGTTGTGCGCGCTGCGTGGTGCTTGTTTTGATTGGTTCTTCTACCTACCCGAGGTTTGCTGGCCGAATCAGCTTCATATATGATAGATATGGTGCGATAGAGCGATGGAGAGAGAGAGAGAAGAGGTCCTTGAAATTGAGGCGCGATCGCAACGGTGAGCTTCCACGTGGTGCGATTGTTGCATTTGCACCCAACCCCACTAAATGAGCGTCGTGCGTCAACCGCAACCATCCGAACGCGCGCGTGAAGGTGAGCGAACCGTGGCAGACCACAGCAAACGGGCTTTTGCATTGTTTTATAATGCACGCACCTACACATTAGGCATTATGTTCCTCCCTTTCTGGTTTCGGCCGCGCGGCCCACGCGTTTTGCGATCGATACGAGCGAGCTACCGGTGACGGGCAAAAATCAAATCAATGGCACAGCGAGTGTCTTCTGAATTATTGCAATTTTGTAGCGATTGTGTTTGCCGGGCCCGAGTGTTTCGGGCGTAGGGGCAAGATTACGTTACGCCTGCCGCCTGCATTTTCGGTGCGATGAGACGCACCCACACGCCAAAAGACGCCCGCACCACAGTGGCACCAATGAGTGGCAGTAATTGAATTAGTTCGCTTTGGTTCGCTTTGGTTCGCCGGAAGGGAAGCTCTGGCGGCGTTTAATCGGGCGCCTCGCGTCGGTACGGGGCTTGAGGTAGGGTGGGCCATCCCCAAGGGGGAGAAGGGGGCAAGGAAGGGGGATGCACGCCTGGGTCATGTTCCCATCGGGTGCCGGTGTTGCCCCAATTTGTCGCTCCAGGCTCGACGAGACGAACGGTGCACGTTCACACACGGCGCCTGAATGTACGCAACCGGCACAACAATCGCTTTCGGTGGGTAGACGGGGATGAAAATTGAAACATTAACGTCACAAACCCCTTGCCTACCGCTGGTTCCACGCATTGGACGACGGGTTTGTCGTTAATTTGGTGCCGCTGCGAAACCTGACTGCCGCTCAGGCGAGCCATCGAAAGCTCAAACGAAAATGACATCGCTTGCAACATTTCGGCCGGTACGCCTGAAAGTATGCAGGGGCGTGTGTTTTGCCACCCCTTTTCCATAGCATCGAAAAAGGTATTAAATTAGCGCCCGGTTCGAGAGAAACTTTCCCCAGCATCACTCGAATTGCTGAGCGGTGCTAGATAACAGCCAAACGGTTCGCTGTTCGACCTAACCTCACTCCGGGTGCGTTCGGTCTCTAATTGTAGCACGGACCAAATCTTCCGGCTGCGTCAGCCAGGATGCTTGCCGGCGTCCTCAAGAAGAGATCGTTACATCGGATCCCGAGTAAAGCGCCCGCACTTCAGGCTCCGATTGTTCGACGGAGGAAGGATTCATTAAAACACGGGCACCTCCTGCAGTATTCCTTTCCCGACGACAACCGAACGTCCGGAGCTAAGCGGGCTGAAATATTGCGAAAACTGCCTGCCGGCTCCTGGTGCCGATCGTTCTGCTCACAGCCCTAAGCTGCCGGGGGTGGGGGAAGCTTAGAACTATCTCACAGGCCCAATCGGTGGCTGCCCCAAAGTGCTGCTGTCGCCGGCAGGGACTTCCAGGGCCATCAAAAACCGGAAAGCATGTGATATGTCCTCGACGAACCGGCACGGATCGGCAACGAAGGGACAGTGACACTACACAACACAAATGTTTGCCCTGAAATGCTTCGTCTTTCCAACCAACCGAGAGGGGGTCTCTACTCTCCCGGGTGGGAATGAAAATGGATGTATTCCACCAGCAACATCAGCATTATCGTCAACGTCGTCGTCATCGCTCGGTAGCTCGGGGTTTTTGTTGGTGGAATCGAGCGGCTCGAGCCGCTTCGACAAGCGGATTTGGCGGTGGAGATGGCACAGTGAACTCGAATGCTCACAAAACACAAACCGATGCAACGCGGGTCACCATGATGCAACCCGCAAAACTTGGGCTTCCTTTAATGCGATCGGTCTTTGTTTGGAGTCGTCCCGTGTCAGAAGGGTGATGTATTTTTTTTTCTTCCTACTTCTTCTCGGGCAACAACACCAAGGCAACCCTCAAGGGACCTGTTGCAGCAACGAATCGAGCGAATTGCAATTTTCTCTCTCCCAAATGACCCGATATGGCTTTTCTCGAGCTGTTTGAATGAAACGAAATGGGCCGATGTGGAAAGCAAGCAAACAAACACACGCGCATGTGTGAGAAGGAGAAGGAGAGTCAACACCACCACTCAGCGCCAGATGATGATGATGATTATTGGTTGATGTAATTAAACTTTTCCGCTGCTCGCTCTGGATTAACTTGCTCGGTTCGCTTCGTTACAGGCTTACCGGATGCCAGCAGGTCAGCGGTGGCGGTTTCAGCCGAAAAGTTCGCCCTCGTCCTGATTGTTTACTCTTCTTTTGTGGCTTTCGGTTTGTGGTTTTTTTTCTCTCCAACCCCTCGCGAGTGTGTGGGAGTATGTTTTCTTCCTCGTTGTGCCTCAGAAGTCCCGAGAACTCGAGCCCGATTGCATTCACTCAAACGGAACGTGTGGGAAGGCCCACTAGAGTCCTTCCAGCTCGAGATTGGTGCCGACTCGTCCTTCGCACCCACCTATACCAATAAACACCGGGTTCCATATCTTGTCAAGCGGATGGACGGACGAAAACTTTCCCTGACACTGACAGTGACATCTGGGCGACGGTTGGTTGGGTTTTGCTGGAACAGGACAGCTTCGGCAGCACGGAAGAAAGGGCTGAAGTTGATGAAGTCATACCGCTTCTGCGTCGGCCTGGACGTTCGGACTTCACAAGTGCTGTACTCGAAGGCGAGAGCGTTTCATCACATCCGGTTCCCCGAATTTAGGAGCCCAACGGCAGGAATGGGCAGTGGAGGACGATTCGACGCCCGGAACCTCAAGCGGCTACTTATGAGCCGACAGATAAATCGTGCGAAGAGCGCAGAGGATGAGAGTAAAGCCTAGCCGAACCACAAACCGCACTAATCCACTGGCGGCAATCTGTTGGACAAACGTGGGAACTTTTCGGAATGATTTATAGCTTATTTATCAACGTATCCGGAACCGGAACTATCCGCTAAGCATCCCCGGGCAGCTCGGGTAGCCCCTGTTGCCACATAATGAACACCGAAATGAGATTCTCCTGCCGGTCGGATGGCAACCTGTCAGATTTGGGCTTTTTATCTGTGCGGCCGTTCGATTCAGCTGCCCAACCCCACCGGGATGACTTGGATATCCTCGAGAGTTTGTGCGGTGGAGCTGGACAAAACGCGGGGGAAAATTAGCATTTCGGTGGCTCAGTCAAAGCGTTCATGTTTCGCGTCAGATTTGAAGCACAGCTGGCTTCAAGTTACCCTCATTAAGCGATCGTGAGCGGCTATCAGCCAGTTTTCGCAATGCTACATGATGACGATTTCATCTCGTCTTGATGTGAGGCAGGTGTTTGTGAATGTCTTCGGTTGTCTCAAAAAGCTTTAAAGCACAACTGGGTTGTTGTTCAATGGGTAATTTCGAATCAGATGAAAAAAAATGCTTCATTGATGGCATAATATTCAGACGCCATCAATGAAGTTTAGAGAAGGTATCGAAGTAGAAATATTGATAGTTACAACATGCTCTGTTGCTCTTGTGTACTCCTAAACCTCCTCAAAATTTACTGTAGGTGAAGTGCGAAAGAACTCATCTCAAATTGAACCTGAGGGCTCATTTTATACCAAGGCAACAACAGATATTTCTTTTTGCTGTCTTGCTTGTGTCAACAATCCATTTGGAGAGCTATAATCCAAATCAAGTGAGTGAAATCGAAGCTATTCTAGTTTTCCACAACACTGAAAGCCTCGTTTGACGAAGTTTAGAGTCATAAGAGACTGGAGGTTCCACCGCTACTTGATTGATTGATTTCCAACCGATCGGTGCAGTGAGCTCCCGGGCATCCTAGGCACTCAGTGCAATTGCAGCTGCCCCATCAATCGTGCCCCACTAAACGGCAAATCAATGTAATAATGTTATTGAATTGATGGATCGATGCCCATGCCAATCACGGTGCGCCCGAGGGTACACCCGTGCTCTCGTATACCATGCTAGCGCCCTCCTGACATCGCCTCTGTGCTGCTAGCCTGCCTGGGAAAAGGTGGCCCACTTTCAATTAGGAAAATGGAAACTTGTTGCGACACGCTGCGGAAGTTGCGGGTTGGACCGGATGTGAGCTCGGGAAAAAAAATGTAATCACGATGCGTTCAGCTACCCAGGCACTCGCATCAGGACTTGCTGGAGTCTGGCTTTATCGGGGTGAGGTTGCAACCCCTTTTTCGTGCCCGAGCAACAAAGGTTGCCATTGGAGCTTTAGTGGTAAAAAAGAAAAACCGCAAATGCAGAAAGAATCATGTGTTTCTCGCTGGCGGCTAAAAGCATGAAAAGCACGCAATGGAAAAGCTGGTTTGGAAAACCAGATCCCAAATGGAAAAATATTTGAATATTCAAGCTTGCTGAGAACGCAGAACCGAATAATCCACAATGAGACTCACGCCTCGCGTTGGGAGCTTTTACGCGATTTTCTTTTTTGGTCTTCTCCTGCTTCAATCTAATTATCTCCTGGATGTTCATCACATTACTGTCCCGCACCATTGTCCGGAAAGAATCCTTCCGGCTCCACGGCAATGCCGTTTTTCCGGGCGCTATCAAATATCGTCTGCACCCAGGTCGGGCGCGAATTTGAAAGTTGCGCCTTTTGTTCTCGCAATCGAGCGAAATCACGGAATAATGGATCCGGAACGCGTGTGAGCGCGCGAGGGAGACTGAATTTCTTCAAAGTTTCCGCGCGTCCTCAGGGAACACAAACAAAGCATGCAATTGTGCCCTCTGCTCGATGCGCTTTCCTTCCCGAGCTAGGCAAACCAGGCCACCCGGAATGTGCTGATTGACGTTAACTGCCAAAAAGTGTGCGCGGATGCATTTTATTCGTGACATTCTCCATCTACTGCCACCGAAACCCGGCGCCGATAGAACAATGGAACGGCCGAGTGGGTTGTCTTTGGCATCGTTAATATCAATTATGGATGGTTCTCTGCCCGTTCGGCACAATCCGGCGTTTTTTGGGGGCTCGAGCGAGGTCGAAGTTATGCAACGGAAGGAACGCGCGGCCAAGTCGTGGGTGGCTGCCGCCTGTCACCGGTTTAATAGGATTTTTCGCCCACACCAAACCCATTATGCTCTCCTAACCTGCCTTGGTGCTACTTTGTGCGCTTTCAAACGTCGAGCGGAAACAATTGGTGACGTTTAAGATGGAAAAATTGGGAAGCCTGAAGTGAGCCCGCCGGAAAAGTGTTCGGTCGGTTTTAGATGGATTTTTCTTTTTCGTATGCACGACCGTGAAATGCTTTTCTATTGCCAAAGCAGGATGGATTCTTTTAGTTTTTTTTTTTAAAGAAAGAAGCAAGAAGCAAGTGCAGAAATATGTACACTTTTCCTTGAAATGATGGCAACCATTCTACTCAGATCAGCTCGGGTGTTTATACGCAAACCCTCATCGGTCGTCCAGTGTACGGTCAGATCATTATGAAGTTAGCGTGCTGGCGTTCATTCAGCAGGCACGTAAACTGGCGGCCCTGTAATCGCGTTATCGTCGCCGATAAACTAATTACCGCTGGCGGACGATGGGCCTTCCTGCTAGCTCAGGTTAGGCAAAGGATCTGTTTGGCGAACGAGACAGCAAGCGAACAGACAGAAAAGGCCGTATCCGTTCCCCATCGATCGGTCGGTAGATTTAATTCGATTTGGAAAGCGGCACCTACTGCGAGGTGTTGCTAGGTAGCCTCTTAAAGGTATGCAACAGCGACGGAGTTTGGGGGAAAAAAAAAACGCTTCGTAGCTTTGAAGGGAACTTTTTCCTGCCAATTCACGCTCAACCGATTGCCACTCGGAGAAGGTGCTTGCGTGTGAGGCTGGGAAAGTTTTATTTCTCAGCGGACACGGCGCTAATAACCAATTTTCCCTACAAGCGTCTCGCTTGACTCTTCGACTCACCCTCTTAACCGGTGCGTCTACCCAACTATCGATATGTTGAAGATCTCCCAGACCCTCGAGTTTTCGTGTCTTTACCCTGCTTTCAGCCCTGTTTTCAGCACCTGCCTCGAGCGGTGTCACAACCTGTTTGCTGCGAGGCAAAAGTTTCAGTTCATTAGATCTTCGGGCAAGTCGCTCCGGCCAGCAAACCACCTTTAGCAGGGGCGCGTGAAGATAAACAGATTGTCAACGAAGGTGAGTACATCGAAAGTTTTCCCCGCTCGGGATTGTTTCGAAGGTTCGGCTCGCTGGAAGTGGTAGCGGAAGCCACTTCAGCTCGGCCCAACTCACCACACCGTCCGCGCTGGCTCGTAATGAACACATAAACTTTACGCCTCACGCCAAACCGACCCACACACACACTCACGCTCACACATGAGCTTATTCACCCGGGCCGATGCCAGCAGCAGTACGGTAGGGATATGTTATTTCATTAAGAAAACCGCAGCAAACTTCTTTCGTCGGTTTCGGCGAAATCCGAACGCCCGGGCGCTTGCTTCAGTTCAAAGCAAAACGCTCTGGCCAGCTGGCAAAACCCCATTCCGGGACGAACCGAAACCGACCGGCACCGAGCACGCCAGCTCCTGTTCGCCGGTGGCCACAGCCCCAGCTAAAAAGGGGTGCATTTTTTCACCAACTTCCCCGCCGGGGACCGGTGTCACCCTTCACCACGCGCTCGAGCGGCCCCGAGGAAGCTTTTTACAAGCACGAAATTCTCCGCCAATCCCGGCGAGCGGCGTCCGGAGGCCGGGAAATTGTTTCACTTTGCTTTGGACATAAAGTTTACCTTAATTTCACTAAAGTACTCAGAGAAAATTAGTTACGAAAACCAACCGAAACCGGCCGGTTGGTGTGGCGGCAAACACACAACCGTTCCCGGGGCCGGACGAAAAACCCGGAGCGCTTTGCTCGGTGTAAATTGTTTCGACGCCCGCCGAATGCCGGGTATCCTTTGGTCGGTGGAAAACCTTCTCAGTGGGGGGGTGGAAAATGGTTTGGTTCCGATTGTGGGCGGTGCGGGTGGAGCATATTAAAATCACTTTCCCCAACACAGTGCGAGCGGCACTGGCACGGGTTAACCTTTAACAAACGCCTCGTTGCAAAACCAACCGAACCCTTGAGTGCCCGGTGGGTGAATTTGGTTTTGGGTTTTGCGCCTGAATTGCTGCAGTAATCACCGTGCGGTTTTCCACGGCAATCTGTCGCCCGGGGTGTGGTCGCTTCCGGTGGATGTTCAGCGCTTAAAGATGTCGCTAGTGATTCCAGCGAACTGCAGGAGATGGTAGCTGCAGCGGGTGTTCACTTCAAATAGCGAGTCAAAAGGGCAGTTTTTTTTTTTGAACTGCCTCTCTTCAACTCGACCCTCTCGCTTCGGTGGTATTTCGCAGGCATCAAAGCAGAACCCGAGCAATTTCTGCCGTGCGCTCTGTGAATGAAGCGAAATTCGAATTCATGCACTGTTTACGGTACAGATTGCAGGAGTAATTTAATTAAAACTAAATAACTATATCAAACCGGCCACGCTGGGCCCCATCCGATGGTTATGCATTTTATGCTCTGACCCAAGCTCGCCTCCCACGCCATCTGCTGCATCGTTTCGGTTGGCCGTGATGTCCTTGTGAATTCTTAATTTACCCAAGATGGTTTGTACAGCACAAACAGTGTTCCGGGCGAGTCCTGCACCATCCCGGTAGCGATGGAACGCCACACGAGGCTGGTGTGGTTTCCTTTCTGCTGACTTTACCTCGAGCCTTCTATCCAGCCGGTTGTTTGTTTGCTTCTGTTTTTTTTCCCACTCCCCACAAGGTACCGTGGTGAAACGGCAGCAGACGAAACTGCAAAAGCGAGCACGTTAGCATCGTTTACGAAATGCAGTGGTTGATTGCAAGATGGTTGAACCGTGGCTGCATGCCGTTTCGCGCCATATACCTCGCAAATGGTGTTGCGGATTGGATAGATCTAGGCCGCTCTGAGGCGGTCTCAAGATGGCTGAACGCTTTTTTCAGCGTCCAAAGCCCACCGGCTACCCGCGTAGAGGTCAATGGGTTGTAAAAATGAGCGCTGCTTGTGAGAAAAACGAGCAGCATAACAAAACCCCGAGCGCTCTCGTACACCCTACACTGGCGCCATTTCCACGCCGGTACGCGCAAATCACTACCGAAACGAGTTAATGAACTATCCCAAACCCCGTCGAGCGCCTTCCGGGGTAGTTGATGATGAGGGTTTCGTGATTGTCACGTTTTCTCTAACGGTTCCGGTTCGAAGGAGGGAAACCGTGAAGTGTTTGCCCGAGCCCGGGAATGGAATTTACAGTCTCACACCGTAAAACGTGCAAAAACCACAAAGTGAACCCACGAACCTGCCAACGCCAACGATTCCAATTTCAACCGAAAATGCCCTACCCGTTTGGGTGATGTTTGGGAGGATAGCCGAGGCTTGGGACCAACCAGGAACTGTGGAGGTGGTTTGTAATTTTTGCTCAACCTATTCCGGCTCCTTGGGCTGGATCGGTGGAGAACCGATCGTCCGAAACCGAGAGTGGGACGAGATTGGAAGCCACATAACGGAAGCCGACCTGGGCTATGGGTTAGTGTTTGATTGATTGTTCCGGATGTGCTTGTTGGTGGGGTGAACACCGTGATTTTACAGGCTTTCATGCGCGTGTACGAACTTCCTGCAGGTTGAGCGGCTTTCGCCTTCTTGGGTGTTTTACATCGCTTTCTTTCTGGTTAGCTCGATTTTATATCGGTTCTGGAAGGACGTCACGAGGCGTGAGGCAAAGGTCTGCAGGTGTCCTGAGTGACCTGTTGAGGTTTGAGTGTTTTTTTGTTAGTTAGTTCTGCCGATGTATGAAATTAACGTTACTCTAATGTTTGAGTGTAGTGTTTGCCTCCTATGTCATTATTCCGATCTTGCTTTACCTGCCAATACCTACTACAACGCTTCTTCTACGTATGCTGGTGAGTAAAAGTTCCCAGAAACTCAGAGACTGGAGCATTTCTACAAGCTTTAGCATCAGGCAAACAAATTATCGGAATGATTCCACCAAAAACGCACGATAGAGGTTTCAGAGGATGCATCAAATTGATCTCCAGCCGGAAACATATTTGACCTGAGCTGCACCGTTTTCGGAGTCTGCAGCCGAGCGTCAGGTCTTCATCAAGAAGCTCCTGAAAATCTATCCCCAATGGAAGTCTCCCAAACTGCAGCAACCACGAATGACAGGTCTCCGATTTAGAGCCGGAAATTCTCGTCAAAATGAAGCCACCATTTCAATACTGACCGCCTAGCCGCAAACTCTAGCCTCGTGCATTAGGAGGTCGAGAACATTTTCGGAATTCTGAGAACCCACCCAAAGCTGAGCTTCAGGAGCGGTAGTGATGGATGGTGGAATTCGCTGGCTGCCCATTCGCCGAAATGAAGGTTGGAAGTTGATTTTGAGCTTCAGCTTTCTTCCCCTAGCATCCTTACCTCGGCACTCAGCCCTGCTGCCTTTCGAAGCACCCCTGCCAAGGTAACAGACAACCCTGTGGATGGTTGAGTTGATAAAACTGCCGTTCAAATCCGGGCTTCCCACGCTCACCTTTCGGAAAACCACAGGTTTTCGTCCAATCCACTTTGGTTGGATCTCCCCACCCACTCTTTATAAACCTTTCCGATACTCACACACATACGTGGTGGAGCCTCACGAAACAAAACAAATTACAACGGCAGATGCGCACTATAAATCATGCATTTCCGGAATGCAATCTACTCTCGCTGCTTGGCGAGTTGCGCTGGGAGGGCTGGAAAGTCAGGTCCTTTTTTTTTCGGTGAGGGCTATTTTTTGTACCTGTTTTGTGGGTGGGTGGTGGGTGGGGAGGGGTTGACCACCCTTCAGCGGGAGGCAAAGGATATTGAGAAAAAAAAAACATGGCCGCTTTCAGGAAGGAGTTTGAGCCGAGCATCTGCCACGTGGTGGTTGCGGTTCGAATGTCGTGGAAAACTCGGGGGTGATTTTATTATTCCCTCATGCTCCCACATCGTCAACCCCTTTTCCTACATTGTGCTGCTTTTTCTTCTTTTTTTCTTGCTCTTTCTCTCTGCTTCTTCTTGCCCCCCAACGAGTGCCCGTGGCTTGGAACGTAGCCAAGCAGGACGAGCCCACCAATCGATCCATCTTCCAGGTGTGCCGCCCGGGAAACCGCTCCTACTGATTTTCTCCTCCTCCCCAACAGTTTTCCATCCCTTGCGTCTCTCCCCTGACCTCTCACGAAAGACAAATTCCGGTGCATTACTCACCGGGTGGTAAAAGTTTTCACCGCCAGCCCGATTGCGAGCAATATCACGAGTTTGAGGATGCGTTGGAGCCTGTTTTGCTCTTTCCTCGGCAATCTCTCTTCTTCTTCTTCTCCTCCTCTACTTCGTTCTTCACTCCTCGGATGCGCTCTCGCACACCGGTACACGGGGAGGATTTAATTAATTTCGGCTCAGGTATTGGTGAGGTCCTTGGACCAGGGGGGTTCCGATAAACCTCATTAGTTTATGGGGAACTGTAGCTCTACTTCCTTCGTCCTTTCGTTCTCTCTCTCTCTCTGTGTCTCTTTCCCTCTCGCTCACTCGGTAAACCGAACGTCAACACCACGTCTCGCGCGGGGGTTTGCATCGGAAAATCATAATAAAATAAAGTAAAACACAACCACCACCGTGGTTTCACCGGAAAAAGGAGCCGGCTGGATTGTAGTTTGCGCTTGCATAAACATCGCACCGCCGGCTCGCAGGCTCCGTGCTAATAAAACCACCCGCAGGACACGACCCCTTGGGTGGGTGGGCGGCAACAATTTATTAGAATTAAAAGGGACGCCTCGGTAAATAAGGCGGCATCGACCGAAGGGCGAAGAAAAATGCGCTCCCGATCGGTTGGTAAATATTTGAAGAGGATAAGACCGCCCGGGTCCGTGTCGTAAGTGGGTTATTTTTCAACGCACAGTTTCGATGGTGGCAAAACCACGGCACGGTCCTGCCATGGTTGCTCTACCTCTGCCGGACACACGAGGCTTCCATTTGTTACAGTTCGATGGTGCTTAGTGAAATGAAGCGAACCTTCCTTCCCGGCTTGGGGCCCATTTTTCTCTGCCAGCGTGGCCACTCGCCTGGCGCGATCCGTGATGAATGTGGGAGTGCGTTGGTTTGGTGCACTATGGGCTGACCTCTCGCTGGACAGAGCGGCTTCTTCTGCTGGTGGTTGGAAGGTGCGTCGATACACCGGTGGCGCTTCCTCTGGCCGGTTGTTTGCGTTTGTCTCGCGAATGCAGTTGATGTTGATCAAATTGAAGCTTCATGAAGACGCACGAACGCTTCGCAATGGGCAAAGCCGTCAAATGAGGCTGCCTCCTCCCATCGAAGCCCACGATTCACTTCACTTCTGTTTGCTCACACATATCGGTGTTTACTGCATGGTGCATTGAACGAGGGATCACGTCAAACAATCGGTGGCTGTGTTTGGCAGACGGAGATGCGAGTGCTGATTGATGCCATTGGCGGATATAAATGCAATGGATGCCTTGTTTGTATTGATGGTCAATGATATTGCAAATATTAGGTAAGTTTCCCAAATATTGATTGCATTGGCAGCGTGTTGGAAGGGTTGATTGAGTGAAACTTCACAGGAAAAATCATTGGGAAAATATTGAACTCCTTTTTTGGATGATCAATCCACGAAACCTGTGAAGTATACTCAAGTTTAATGCTTATTAACGGTTGAAATTTGACAAAATCTCTACCACAAAGCGCTTCGTGCTTCTTATTTTCTCACCTAACACTGTGCATTAGGTGTGGATCGTTTTTATACAAGCTCCAACGTCAGCCAAACAGACAATCGCAAATTAATATTGATCTCTTCGCTAAGCCGCGTTTACGCTTCCAGATCGAATGGTTCCACCGCGAGGACGAAACGACGGCAAGCAGTTCCGGCAGGTAGTAATTAACTCCAGCGGGACCGATGTCTTCATCGCGGATGATAAATGAGCCACTGTTTGTTCTGCGCCGTGCTCGAAGGCGACAATTTCACTCTACCGTGCCTTCCAGAGACTCGGCGTCAAGAAGAAGGGGGAACGGGGAAGGGGGGTGGTTAACAAAAACACAATTTTATACACCACTGCCACCGAGCGGGCCGGGTTTTCCGTTAAACAAGCCCAAGCTAGCCTGGGTCCAAGAGGGCTTTTAGTGCTTGAAACCCGTCCCGAGGTTCGACACATTCGACATCCGCCCGACGCTAAGCAGAGTGCTGATTATTTTACTCAACCAAAGGATCGCCCCCCGACGTGTCCTGAAGCCGTTTTCCACAGGAGACTGTCCTGCATGTTGCCGGCATTCAGGCGCTAACACGACCCGAGCGCGTGAGGCGCTTGCTGGGTGGCCATAAATGGCACCAGATTCCGCGATCTGAGAAGATCTGTCTGCCGTCCCATGTCGCCCTGACGGGCGCCTCGTGGGACGGGCGAGTTTTGGGACAAAATTTAATATTCAAATGCGAACCGGGTGGAAAACCCGCCCCACGCTGTGCGCGGTGCCAGCTTTTTGGATCGATTCGTAACGGGGCTTTGGGGGATTGTTTGGGGCTCACGCACCGGTAACCGAAGGGGTTTCGGTTTAACCCCTTTTTTGCGGTGGGAGTACGGGGTGGCGCAGGTTGGGCGTGGGAAGGATGGGATGACGTGACGTGACGTTCTCGTTTTGCGATACCTATGCTCACGTAGCGTCGTGGTTTCTTATATCACAACGAGTGCGGGAAATGTAGCCCGGAAATGGAGAACGCTGCTTCGTGTCGCTTTGGTGCTTGCGTAATCGATCCGGCACCAATTCGTGTGTGTGTCTGTGCATGCCTTTTGTATTCAAGGAAAGTGGGGTATAATGTGCGCAAAGAATCAAGCAGATGAAAATGAACCTCCATGTGTTTGGTTTAAAAACGAGTCATCATACACTATGAAAAGCGACGCTTGTGGCGTCTTTTAGTTAGTAAGTGTCGTTGTTTTGGCCCAAATTTGAGCGTTATGTTAAAACGCTTCATGAAAGCAACAGTTCTGCCTATTTTTGAACTTATTCAATTCATCCAAGTGCGTTTTGCGAAGCGTGCGAATCTCGTTATGCCACGAAATAATCCCCGAAAAACCTCCCACACGAGCTCGCAAAGCGCAAAAATGCTCAAGCTTGAGCAGTGGCTTACCAACTCCCACCAATCATTCACCATTCGGCAAACAGCGCCGTGCAAAGAGGCACGAATACGAGACGCTGGAAGGAATTAGCCACTGTTCGGTGCACAAACAAGGTCGATAAAAATCGGCGCCCAAAATCCCGCGTACGAGAATGACGGGAGCAGGGAATCAAATCAAATTCGAAGACGAACCAAACGGCGATTCCCCACGCACACGCTGCTGCCGATTCAATATTCAAAGTGCTGTCGAGTGATCCCATAAGCTGCCATTTCCGGTTCCGGCGCTTTGCTTCCTCCATCACCACCGGCCAGGACGCTCATTAACACACTTTGGCGAAAGATTTACGAGCCCCGATAAGCGGCCCAGAGCCCCAAAAACAAAAAAAAAACCCCGAACCGAAGAGGAGCAATAAAAAATAAAGTATCGAGCAGTGAAGAAGCACCCCCGTGCGCTCGTGTGGCTTCCAGCAGGCGGCAGGAAAAGCATTAAATTTCCCCAAAAATGGTGGGCGGCAGCTTCGAAAAGGAGCGGGAAAAAAAAGGAAGAGCGAAAAACGTACGTCCCGCGCGCTCATGCACGAAGGAAATTATCATCGCAATATGCTGGCGATGGCGCTCCGTTACTGGGGTGTTGTTGATTTTCCATCGGCAGCACGGAAGCTCGCCTATTTTTCCACCCATTTCCATGCTCTTCCACCCGACGTCCAAGAAACCATCCACGATAATCGTGGATGTTGTTCCTTTTGCGCGATTTTACACCATTTGCGATCCCGCCGATCGATTTCCAATCGGCGATTTTCGGTCGGCAATTTTCCAATCGCTAAGAAGCGATTTCCCGCTGCGTTTGTTTACGATTTTTCCCGGGGCTCGTTTCTTCCGCGAAAGCACTCCGGTCAGCATGGAGCGTGCTGGTGGCACGTGGTGTTCGTTATGGTCGAAATTTTCCGAAGCTTGTTGCTGTTGGGAAATTTGGGCAAGCAAAAATTTCATTCAAACGCTTGCAAGGGAAACTCACAGCGCTAATGATGGTACGGGAAAGCAGAAGAGGGAAGGATGCGGGAGCGATTTGCAGCCCTTCCACCATCACCACCACCAGCAAGAGCTACGAGGCTGTTGCGGTTTGGTTTGCGAACAAATCACGTCACTTTCAGTGATGGAAATTCTATCCACTTTCCGGCCGTTGTGCGCGCGCGCGCTTGCTTTGTTTTATTGCGGCCCCAAGCTGGCAACACGATCGAAGTATCGAAAAGAAAAGCGCCTCCTTCAGCTCGACGCTATCAGCCTGGTAACACCCTTCACCTACACCGAGGCAACTTTGGCCGGGCCCGGGTTCGGTTGTGGGAGCTTGCTGCGGAGCAAATAATTATCGAAGGAGCGCATTGGACGGAACCCAGGGGCTGCCGGAAATTGCTCGCGGTTGAATGTTTTTTAAGCGAACCACCCTTCATGGAATCAAACCGCGCCCGAGTGGCCGTCGCCCGCAGGACAAGCCACCCTGTGGGTGTGCGAAGGAATTAGTTTTGTAAACGAGCTCGCGCGTGCCGGAGAGCGTGGAAAACATACCAGAATTATAGTACGCCCAAAGCGCATTACATGAGTGGGGTTTTGATATGCGTGGGGAATATTTATGGTGTTTTTTCCGAGCCTTCTACCTTTCAGGTGCGATTGAGAGGGCCCATAATTGAACTGAATAATTTCTATTTGAAAACGTCTATTAGTAACTACAGCATGTTGTATTTTCGATGTACAGGGTTCGATATACATGCAATGGTTGCTCAAAATGAATTTCCGTTGCAAGTAGGCTACCTTCAAGCGCAATGTAAATACTCTTTGAAGTTTCATGTCCGTACCAACTAGCTGCATTCATTTGGATTCTTCTGTTAGCTTCATGAGCATATTCATTTCAAGCTGTAAAACCATCTCTTTCACATGCAGCAACACCGGTCGGGATAAAAAAGCATAGCCTGAAGCAAGCTCAGCAATACCTTTCTGCGTGTTTTACACATTGCCCAACATCGAGCGCCGTCAACCTACAGAACGTGTTGATACCTTCGGCCGGATCCGCCTTTCTTCATTACGAAACACGAAATCGCCACCCATGAACAAACGTGAAAAGATAATCCCAATATTTGAAACGTCAAAAGTTTCAAACAAACCACAAAAAAAAAACGCGCACACGAAACAGAACGTACGTATGGTGAACGCAACCGGAAAGCGAGGTGACTCATGAACGGTAGGCCGTTTAGGTGGGATAACGAAACGGTGCACCTAAACGGGAAACCAGACTAGCCCTTTTCCACGCCAGGCGGCTCGACCCAGCCGCGATCGTAAAACGCAACCACGAGCCCGCGATGGAGAATTGGGAAGGAAATGAGCTCCCGAAATATACGGCCACGTAATGTGCGAGGTTTTCAGAGGGAAAGAGAGACCGAGAGACCGAGAGAGAGAGAGAGAGAGAGAGAGAGAGAGAGAGGTCGCGCAAAAAAGGTTAGAAAAAACGCGTAAAGCGAAGCGTAAAAAAATGGAAATGGAAAGTTTTTCTTATGGACAGGAAATTGGTGCAAAAAAAAAAAAAGAAAACGTCCACCGAAAACAACCTAATGGACACGCACAGACTGCTGGCAGATAGGAAGCACGTAAGCGAGCGGAAAAAAGCACCAAAGCGAGATGAGAAAAAAAAGCTGAGCGGCTCTAAAGCGACCGTTCTGCATGCTAGAACAATGGTGGCGATTGCGGACCCACCAAGCAGGGGTGGAATGAAAAAAAAAGAACAAAAACGCATGCGAAAGAATGTGTTCACAGAAGAAAAAAAAACGAAAAGAAAAAAATACAGCACGGAAAAAAGGGATAAAAATGGACGATGCAACTGATTTAAACGGACAATGAAACGTGTCCAGAATAGCGATCAGCGATGCTTTCCCTCGGCACTGCGTGAGCTCGGATGTGGGGTACTTCACCCAGCCACCCTTCACCCCTTGCCGGCGCATAATATGCTCATCTTTATTAGAATATTATTTCTCCACTTTACGGCAGGCCCCGTTCCAAAATTTTCACGTAAACGTTTCGGTGTGTTTTATGCTCTTACTTTCCTACACCCCGTTTATCGCTCCAGGTTGCAGTTCTGTTTTTATGTGTGCGTAATATCCCACCCACGCTTTCCAGTTTTTCCTCGCCCCCCCAGCGCACGTTTGGTTTCGTGAGGTTGGTTAGTCTAATGTCTACTTTTTTGACGAGAAAAAATTGAAATAAGCTTACAAATTTCTCCGGCGGGGGTTTGCAGCACGAATGTCACACGCAGCGGAGCACAATGCCACCATCTTTGACCACAGTCGGGACGGGCGCTGTGTTGTGTTGCTTCTAATTGCCTCGTTCACTTCGCTTGCCGGTCGAGTGGTGCCTTCTGGGAGCGAGAAAACGATGGCAGGAGCAGAACGAACAAATCCCGTCACGAACCTTATGCACTGGGCTTGGTGGTGGGCTGGCTGGCTTGGACAGTGTCACGTTCCCGGGGCTCTCGGGCGTGTCGTCTGCTGATGTACCGGCCCAACTCTTTCGAGGACGAAGGACTTTGAGAGACATGACGCTGTTGGGCTGGCGCTGAAGGGATCGTCGCGTACGCTCGGAAACGATAAACCCCCGGTGCCATATACAAAGATAATCATTCGTCAGCGGACCACTTCCCGGCACCAGCTGGTGCTTGGTGTGAATATATTTAATTTTTGCCCGTTCGGGTGGGCGGTTGATGGTCGCAACTAGCTCATAAAAATGTAAAGTACGCAAAGCTTTTGATGGAGAATGCAACCACATGCCGGGATTGGCGCGCTTTTTATCGCTACCAATGCTGCTAAAATTGTCAAGTAGGTTTGTTTGCAGCAGATCGGACCAGCTCTGGATGAATCTCAGAGAACGCACACTCAAACACTGTTTTTTTTTAAATTAAAATCATCCGGCAACACTGGTACTCGGTGCTTAAATTTATTGCACGCAATTGATACATTTATTTCCGATGGTGTCGCATATCAAACGCAATTAAAATTGATCATCAGAATAATTAATGGCTTGTGGTTATGCTTCGTAAAAATTAACTCGGAACTAAATTGACGTTTTTCTACCACGAAAGAGATAATTTGTGTTTTCCGTAAATTCAATGCTTTATTTCTTGAAATTTAAAATCACACATTAAAGATTTTCCAGCGGGTTGTTCAAGCAGTCCTATGGAAATTCAATTCCATCCGGATAATTACTACACCATTTATTGATCCCACGCACACGGGTCTTGAGGCCTTTGCGCCCTATTTTATAAAACTTTCTGATCTGCCTTTATCCAAAAATGCGTGCATCGGGCGTGGAATTCGATCCCATTAGCAAAATCCCGGAAAAGCCTGAGAGCCTGAAAACGGGAAGCAAAAGAAAAAAAAATAAAAAGAGCGACAAAAAAATCACCACAACTTCGGCAAAGAAAATCAGAACCATCCCGGAAGCTTTCCCGACTGCGTTTGCCGTTCTGAATGATGAAAAAAAAAACTAAAAGAGAAAAAACAACGCACCCTGCCCACTGGTCGGCGCAAATCGAAGCGAGCCGTATCAAAATTCAGCGCACGGCTTCAAGTTAGGGAAAATATCCACCAACGCCATTCTGAAGCGAATCGGCACGGTTGGGGAGATAAAAAAGTGAAGAGAAAAACAGCCCCACCCAACGCAAGGATCAACCAGCTTGGTCGTGACCGGGGAAAATTCAGGAACGCTCAGCCCCGACTGAGAAGGAATAGAAAGCGAAGGAAGCGCCTTGCATTACCGTAACTTTTCTTTCTTCTCCATGCTCCTATTCCATGGTGCCGGTTTCATGTTCTCGAAAAACAACGCCCGTTCGGTAGGCCGCGTATTAAAACCCCATCCAGCAGAGTGGTTTGAGGGCTAGCTCGGTAGGCTGACTGAGAGGGCACCATCGAACGGTCGCTGACGCAGCGAAAGTTTACGCACAATCACGGTAATTGCATTGTAATGTATAGGGAAACAATTGATTTGATGTGCCCGGGTGCCGGCGAACGAGCGGTTCTTGATAAAACTCACTCCCCCTTCCGAACGAGCGGGCGAACAAAACGCATGAACATAAAGCATCTCGGGTTGGGGATATGGAGTGGCTTTATCGCTCGTTCCACCCACAGATGTGCTTCGGTTTCCTCACGCTAGCGACCGGATAATGAACCGTGCCCGGATCGGGGAAATAAACATGTAAATCGTTTCGAAGCGATGCTAATTTTGTAACCGATGGAACACTGGGAATAGATTGGTCGCTAGGGATTAGAAATATGTAGCCCGTGAAGATCGCTAGGCGATTGAGTTATGGTGCGTTTTGGATCCGCTTCAATGTTCACCAAATGAATGAATGCACACTTTTGTATTTGATCTCACACTATTGCACGCTCTGAAGCACAAATAAGAGATGTTATTGGGAGATTAATTCATTGTCAGGTAAACTTAGCATTTTGTAGATTCATTGCAATGTGTTTTCGATCCATTTCTGTTGTATTTAAGCAAGAATGCATAGGTTTATTGAACAACATGTTTGAAAGTATAAGAGGACAAATTTATTTAGGTTCTTTGAAATGTTGCAAAATCTCTTTCTAGTCCTTTATCCTTATTAACGCAGCAGAAGGCTTTCAGCGTTATTAATTATAAACTGATCTCCAAAAAATTACTCCAAACTAAACTACTAACTAAAGAGTTTGATTCAAACCAACATGATTCAATCCTTTGCCAAATGCCCTAATCAAAGCATTCCAGAAAATGAGACAAAAATGGAGGTTTTACCATTTACAGCCTCTTTGGCCGTCGTAAACTGTGGCGTCTGCTCATGATGCAACCCGATCGTATCCCTTGAAGGGATCGCACGAGCCAGAAAGCCGCAGATGCAAGCCACGTACATCCGTACCGACCACACATTCAACTGCAGGAATACAAAAACCTGACCCAGAGAACAGTGGAAAAAAAGCTCCACGACAGAACGGTAATCGGTAGCGTGGTCACCGTTCCGTTAACGAAGTTACCAGCGCTCTGCAGAACCACTTCAAAACCTGTGCTTCCAAATTCTACCGCTAGAGTGCCCGCACCGGTTTGACGTCAAGCGTTGATAGATGCCAACATCCTGCGTCGCGCTTTGGGTTGGAATCAAATTTGAAGTGCCCACGCGGGCCAGGCTTCAAAAATTGGAAGCCAAATTAATAGCCCGGAAAATGGGAAAGCGAAGCTGAACGACGCGGGAAAACTCTTGAAGGCACCCGGTATGGCCCGAGCCCGGCCAGTTGGTCACATTTTAATCGCACCATCAGGACCCGGGTGGCCAGCTCCGGTGGTTCGACCGCAACGCACCATCAAAGCCAGCCGATTCGGACTTTAGAAGCGTGGCATTTTTTATGACTCGCTCTTCAAGAGCATAATGGTCAAGCGATATCTTGGTGTGGTTTCATTTTCCCGCTCCGTTGTTCCATTCGCTTTGTGGAAACACGGCTTGATTGTGGTCGGGTCGGATGACTGGACGGGGTCTGTTCTCTGTTCTCTTGCCTTCTCGTTCTGCTTCTCAGCCGGCAGTTCAACCCGACTGAAATCAATCCGATTTAATCGCCCATCTTGAAGTCAGCGAAGTCCTCGAAAGACGGCCGTAGGAGGAAAAGTCTTAGTTGGGTTTTGAGAGGAAAAATGGCACACACACAAACACTCCATCCCTCTCTCTCCCTCACACATACACACACACAAGCCATCCACAAAACCATTATGAAGTCGTTAGCTTACCGCCCCGAAAAGCGCGTCGCCGGTAAACAAACAAATGGCACAAAAAGTGCTTCCCGGTTTTACAGTGCTGCACGCAAGAACCGCCGAAAAGCCAACAAGCACCGGACGCGTCCTTTTCGAGTCCACGCAAAGAGCGTGGAAGCATTCAAAAAAAAAAAAAGAATAATGCAAACAAAAAAATCACCCAACCACCGGTCGGTGATGTCGTGCGAAATTTGGCGTCGCGTGAAGCGAGAGCATTTCCATTAATTAAAACCGCGAACGGTGCCGCTCGCGCGACACCAGCTGCTGTCAACCGTAAAGCGCGCGAGTGAAGCAGAAAGGAGGGCCATCACGGCCCTCCGCAACAGTTCAACCTTCGCCGTCGACGGCTGGGACGTCGAGGGCACGCAAAATCTCGTCCCAAGTGGGGAGCTCCAAAATGGAACTGAAACACACTCTCCAAAGAGGGAGAGAGAGAGAGAGGGAGAGAGAACAAAAAAAAGTGTGTCCCAAAAATGGCGCATCAAAGCGCGTGCAAGAACCCACGAAAAGCGCTCGCCGGCCGGAAAGCAGTAAATAAGGCTGAGGAATGTAAAATGCCACCAGGTTTCAGGGTTTTGGGTGTGCGAATAAATCGCTTCTGGTCGGTAATGGCCGATCGGTGGGGTGCCCCCGTTGCGCTACCAACACCCCGCTTAATTCCGATTCATGAAGAACAAGCTCAAAAGAGGGGGAGCTTTCGATCCTCGCGCCATTTTCCATACCAGGGTGGACATTTCTCGATACCCTTGGCACCGGACCGGGAGGTTGCTCCAAAATTGGGTGAAATATAAAATAAAATAATAATGCATGCAAACCGGCTCGGGGTCCGGAAGCCGCTGAAAACGAGCCACAACCGCGGGAAAGCGGAAAATGGAATTAAAAAAAAAAGAAAAGAAAGAGAGAAAGGAAAAACCGAACCTCCCCACGGTCCCCACGGGCTGGGAATATCGCTTCGGTGGCATTTTAGGCTGAAGTACCATAAAGTAATTAACGTGGTGATAATTAAGTTTGCCCACGCACTCCCTCTCAACGCTCTCTCTCTCTGCCCCTTCTCGCTTCCCCTCCTACCTTCCTTCCTTCACTCAACTCCCACGGTGGCGCTCGTGGACACTGTCATTAAGCCAGGAATCGAAGCGTCAAAGCAGCCACCCTCTACTGACCGGTGACGGTGAATTTTCGCGAACCACAGCAAGGAGCACGAAACAAAAGCGCACAAATCCCCCACCCACCGAAAGGAAAATCACGGGAAGCTAATGGTCCTTTTTCCGGGGCTAGAGGGATATTGTCGCATCGAACGACACCTCCGACGATCGTTACCGGCGGCTTCCCGTGGCTTGGGAAATGCAAAGCGGGTCGAGGAGCCCGCGCGCGGAAATGATGCCAATCACGCGCAGGATGAGACGGTGCCCTTGGGGTTGGGGTTGGGGGGGGGGGAATATAATTCAGTAAATAAAAAGCAAAATGCCACCCTCCAGCACGCCAGGATCCGTCGATCGGATGCTTAGCCAGTGTTACGCTCCGTTTACGGCAACGAAACCGAGGCTGGAATCGTGTCGAAAGCTGCGTTTTCCGGCCGCCAGGGAAAGCGGGAAAACAAAATTACGGGCCATTCGCACGCGACGCCCGGCCGTAGCGAAGCGCAACAAATTCCGAGCTTTCCGCGGTGCTAAAGGACGGACCGTTTACCGCGAATGTTAATGTCACTTTCGCGTTTCACGTGCCGATTCGTTTGCGCGGGTGGTTTTGTTTCGATGACTAACGACGATGCTTCGCGCGCGCTGCCTGATTTAACGATGCCTCGCGACCAGCTGCGGGGTGCCATTTGCCCATTCTGTGTGACCTTTTTGTTTATGATCCTTCGCTTGTTGGGTGCGTTTGGAAGGACGCACGTTAGGCCGGTTTCAGGTTACGAAACATCGATCGAAACCCATTAGGTGGTTGGCTGCGTTACACGGAATCGTTCTCTGGTTGGTTCGAAGGACCTTTGCGATGTTAAGTGGCTCATTTCGATATTTACTCAACATGTTTTCCAAATCGACTTGAATGTAATTGATTGGTTATGATTTTTTTTTGATGTGTTATATTCCTTCTAATCGAATCTGGTAAGTCAAATTCATCCTATTGAATAAATTTTTATGTTACATACTCTTAAGGGCTTTGTTTAGCAGCAGGTAAAATTAAACGAAACACAATTCCTCATTGTTTATTAAATTATAAATAACCAAATCTTGTTAACAGAAGAGCGCTTTGTCAGCTTAAGTTCAGGCAGAATAAATCTCTTTTGTGACCATCAAAATTAACGCCGGAAAAAGAACTCTAGCTGCCGCTCGGAGCCGAAACCACCCACCGAATGTCCTCGTTGCCAGTTACAGTCACTGCCATCAATCGTTCGGCTTGCTGGAGGCTGCAACCGGCTGTAAGGGTGGATTTTAACGCGAGCAATTAAAATTACTGGATCAAACAGCTTCATTTCGGTGCCTTGACTTAGAAAGGGCTGAGGGAAACGAGCTACAGGAGCATTTCGAGGAGTAAGAGAGAAGGCATTGAGGGGACGGGAATTGCACCGCGGGTCGTCTACGTTGGGAAAACTTTTCACTCTCTCCTCTCCCTCCCTCCCTCTCCTCCACCCCCTCCCCTTCTATCTCCTCACTGCTTATCCTTCCGCAATCTCATCACCAAACGTCGTCGCGAAAAGTTCCGCGAGTGCCTCGCGCTGGGACAAAGCCGCGCCCAAAGCGGCAATTTTGCTACTTTGGCAGCTTTTCCGCCTTGGTACGCCCACCAGCCCCTCCCCGTGGCAGCCGGAAAAGTGGGGGAAAAGTTTTTGGAAAACTGATTAACGTTGCAGCAACATAATTATGAAAATAACCGTCACCCTCCTGGCCGGGTGCAAGTGAATTTTCCTGCCAGAAAGGTGTCTCACCTTGCCCTGCCAGCACTTGCAGGCAAAGGCAGCTAATCTGGCCGCGCCGGTCGCTTGACTGCTGATCATCCATTCATAATCGTTTGAAGCCGGCCAGCATTATTCATGATTGGCTCCCGCTGGCTTTTCCTCATCCCAGCGGGCCTGCCAGGATTCCGGGTGGGATGCAATTAAAATTCACCAGCTACCCGGAACCCGAGGGCAGGAAAGCAAGACGCTTTGCTTTCTGGGAACTTTTTCACCGATGCCTTTTCGATTGGAGAGAGAGAGAGAATCGTGGAATTAATCGTTTTGCTCGAACTGGACGAATTTTGGCACGTAATTTGTAGTTTGATTTTAATTACCTAAACAGCTCCTGACGGTAAATAACTCGAACGGAAGTACCATTTCGTGGTTGCAGACCTTTTACGGGTGCAGAAAAGTTGTTGTTCAAGAGTTGTTAAGAAAGATCTCAATAAAATGCAGCATGAATCCTCTCATTGCATCACCGTTTGAATGTTCAAAGGAGTTAATTTTCCTGGTAGCAAATGAGCACTACATGTAAACGCACACTCTTAAATGTTGAGTTGTTAGATAATGTTCAAAAATCTAATTTTTGTGTTTGATTTGTAAGCGATTTACGAGTAATCGGCTAATTGCGAATTCTATACATTTACAAAACGGAAAAAAATATTAAGCTTTGCATTTGCAAAATCGAACTTATTGAGCTTTCAAGCTTTTCTTTGAAAAAAGTTTTTTTTAAAGTCTCAAATATCGCAGAAATTTCATCAACATTGCTCGTCAGAAACCACCGATAGGAATACGTGGCTTTGTGAACCTCAAAAGGTCACTCTGACTCGGCAAAAACACTTCCCTCGAAGTCGCAAGGATGGCCAAGATCACCACAAATGCATCCCAAAATTGATGACCACCCATACGAAATGCAAATGGGAGCCATTTTCAGGTGTTGCCACGCCTTTGCCATGATCCCATACGGTTGCTTACCGCATCGCCCGGCCATTACTCGGCGGTGCTGGATTTTTTTCCATCCCATTTTTAATTCGTCCCAACGACCACACCACTTTGTCGAGTGGAAATCATAATGCCGGCAAGGTGGCGTGTATCATCGCTTTTTCTCGCGTGCGCTTTTTCTTTGTCCTCCCCATCAAGGCCACCCCATGGGGTGGGTTGCTATGATGGATATGATGGTCGTCGCCCTTCACCGTTGGCTGACATCTTGCTGATGCGAGCGACACAGGGACGAAACTATTAAGGGCCAAGACTGGGCGCCCGGACCAGCGCGAGATAATGGACATAAATTGAAACCGAGCAAACCCGGCCAAAAGCGACGCCAGCAAGGAATTGGAGCGGTCCGCTGACAAAACGGCCCGAACGATGGTTAAACGAGCCAAAAGGAGAAGAAAAAAAAAACAGAACACGCGCGTCCGACGATAACGGAGCGAAGGGAACAAAATCACCAAAAATAAGGTGCCATTTCCCGGGACACCACCGTGCCATCGTTGATCTTCGCCCGGTGCGTCAGGGTCGACAGTGGGTGGGAAAAGCAACCCTGCGAAGGGCAGCAGTCGGGAAGCAACGTAAGCAAACCCTGGCCATCCTGAGCAAGACAAAGCGCCGACCAAATGACGCTACCATACGAGTGAATGTGTCTTGGAAAAGTGTCCTTCACCTCCTCAGGGGGATTCCGGGGCAGCTTTCGGACCCAGCCCTTTGCGAAGAATGCTTCTACGTATTAGAGACCGTTTTTATCACACGCCAGTTTTTTCTTTTTCCTGCATGCGTACGTCTTTGGTTTTGTTTTCGCCCGAGCCCTGTGTTTTTCATCATCATCACCATCGACGGCAGCGGCGACATCACATCATAATTATCATCACACGGCTGCCGCCATCATCATTTGTTGGCAACCGAATGGGCAACCTTCTGCTCTCGAAGGTGGATGCCGTTTCCGACGCGAGCTGGCTGCTTTTTCGGTGTGTGCCCGATGGAGAACGAAGGACACCGCCTGGAGGGCCGTTGTTTGGGAAGGCGGGAATCGTTTGCTCTATCGCTTCATTCCACGCGAATGGGGTCTCATCTGTGGCTGCTGCTTATGATGATGATGAAAGCGCGCCCTGTGAGCCCGCAGGGGTGGGCGGCTGTTTCGTTTGAAGCTCGCGGTTTTTGGGGGTGAAATTTGCGAGTGGCGAGGCGTCTTAATGTGTTGTGGTTTTGCATTTTTTCGAAATTTCAACCACCCGCCGGGTGGTGGCGTTGCTTCGGTTTGTGGAAATGAATTAAGTTGCCAGCACAAAACCCACTAATGGGTGCGAGCTTTGCATTGCTGAACGTGTTGGTAATTTAATGAAGTTTGTTCTGAAGTGCTGTCTGCTATCTGCCAAAATACAAAACCCAAAACCTTCATAAAACAAGCTATAACTTAACCGACACAATTCGAACCAAGTGTAAATGCATCTGAAAATGAAACAAATCTCGATAGAAAATACCAAACAAACCCCCAAAAGCCGTTGAACTCTCAAGTTTACTGGCCATTTTCTGACGATGGATTTCTCATTTCATTCCCCCATGAGATGACTGAGGCATTGCTGTCGAACCACCGATCCACCGTAACGATGATGGCCCAGTGCGGAATAAAAATCCCATCCATAAAACTCATATCTGCCCGTTAATAGGACGGAGCCAAAATCACTGTGGCGATGATTGCCAAAAACCCTCCCGAGACCCCGAAAGCCGCACGAGCAATGGCACCAGAGAGAGAAAGAATGAGAAAAAGTCAGAATGAGTGAGAGAGAGAGATCTATTCGAGGCCGATCAACCCCTAGCGGATGGTTGGGGGTTGAAACAGCCCCATCGAAACAGTGGGCAGTAACCATCGAAACCACTCACCCACTCGAAGGGCCACCATCAAAAAGGGATGATGAGTGAATTAGTCGCCCACCGATAAGGCAAAGATGCGATAAGATGACGTTGATGAGGTGCTGAAAAGCTGGCCCATCCTCCCCGTGGTGTCTTCTAGGCCGAAATGGTTCGAAACAGCAAACAAAAAAAAACAACGCAAAGGGCGTGCGAGCGTTTAGCGGAACCGTGCGAGCCGGAATACTGGAAACCATCTGAAAATGAAACAAAATACGGTAGCACAACCGAGCGCGAAGGTACGGCCGAGCACAATAAAAGGTCCTGATTGTTTGTGCCAGCGGTAGGCGAACCAAACAGCAAGTGACCACGTCGCAAGGAAGTGCGAAAAATAGCGATGGAAGGAATGAGAATGAGAAAAAAAAAACACACCCTGGAATGGAAGCATCTTGACGGGCATTTATTTAAATTACTTTGACCTTTTTTTTTTTTTGCTGCCCGGTTCTTCTTCGCGTGTATCTTTTCCGAGCCTTTGTGGCGGTGTGCGTGCGCATTTGTCGCTTCATCGAGTGGTTTGGGAGTGTGTTGGGAAGAAAAACTCACCCTCGCAAACGGCACAAATGCGGCTGTACCCCAGCCGAATCATCAAGCTTGGCAAACGAACAAGGCTCAAGTGGAGTCGACGAAAAAAAAAAATAATGAAAGTAATAATAAAAATAATGGCAAAAAGGGAGGAGCAGCCAACAGGAGCCAAGGAGACAAATCAGCAATCCTGCTTCACCGAGGAGTCGCAGCAGGAAAACGAGATCCATCCGTTGCGGTTCGGTTTGTTATAAATGACATTTGAAACGGACGAAAATTGCACACGTCCTCGCAGCCTTGAAATGGACGAAGGTTGTGGAAAACGAGCACCTCCACGAGGTTTTGTTTGGTCAAGCTTGAAACCGCCCCGGGTTTTCCCGACTCACTTATCTTCATTTCTCACGCATTTTTCGGTTTCATTTTTCATCCAAATGTTAGGGTGCTGGGCAAATGGACAAGCTGGATGAGATGGAAGGATCTCAAACAGAGGAAAACGAAACGGAAAAACGAATAAAAAAATCCCTTTCTGCGTGCAACGATCGGGAGCGTCAATTACGGTGAAACGGGCGAATCAACAGCTACAGGGAAGCGTGAACTGGGAGATGAAAATAATTCCTCGAATCCGTTCGACTGTCCGACCATTTCCGCGAAAGGTGTCCCTGCTGGTGTAATAATTATTTTCCGCGAATAAAACCGACACGGAGATAAAAAGCACCGTGCGGTTTCATGGCGTAAAGAGAAAAGGGCACCCTCGTGAACGGACAGTCCTCCAAGTGCTTCCGTTCTCATTCACAGCTCAGCTCACTCTCATAAAATGGCGCCCGGAACAGGACCGCTTTCCCAAGGGAAGCGAGAACGAAAGCGCGAGTTGCTTCCTACAGATTGATGGGATCATATTATTAATCCCGCATTCGAGCTCAACTCAAACCAGCGAGTGGCGGGAGAACAAGCAATGGGATCCGTATGAAGGAAAACTGGAACGCTGACGCTCGCTCAAAAGGTGCCTCGTTTGCCTATTTGCATGTCCTTTCGTGGAAATGCCGCGCTAAGCGAGGAAAACTGTGAGTGAGCGCATTTAAAACCCGTCCTTTGACGCTTTGCGACCTACAGTTGGCGTCTTAAACCTTTCGCCTTTTTTTAACACCTTCCCTTTCCGAGCTTTCACACAACCACTTTCCCTCCCCATGCCAACAGCCAACACTCTCCTCCCCCTCCCCCCTCTTTACGCCAACGCTTGCGTCAGATAAGCAGGCGTGAAATACAAGCGGAAGTGAAAAGATGCCGGCGTTTGAGCCCGAAACAGATAAAAATAAAATAAAAAAAAACACACACACACACAATGCGGAGCGCCTGATTTCATGTGCCACCGCGTAATGGACCGCGTCGGTTGTGCGATGTGGTGCATTTTGCACGCCCACTTCAGGATGCGCTCGCTGGCTGCCAAAAACGTCCTCCAACCGACCGACCGTGCGATGGTCGAAAGGCGAGCCCTGAGGGTGCCCCACGGTGGAGTATTTATGCAAAGGCTAAGCCAAAAGTTATACAACCACTCGAGTGGCATTAAGATCCGCAAATATAACGCAAACAGTGCACACCGCCTTCCCAACCATAAGAGGTGCAGCGATCGGTTGGTGTTGCGCTTCCGTGCCCTAAACGGGGTTGGTTGCTGTGTTGCGAGGCTATTGCGGACGGTTGGATGGCTGGTTGGAGCGCCACCGAGGGTATGGCAGACAAAAACAAAGGAAAACCACGTTCGCCAGGCCGCATTGTGCCGGTGTTGTTGTTGATGGCTTGACTCCTGTGAGCTTTCGCATTTCACCGGCTAAATAAAACCCTAACAGCCTACGCGCGCGGCCTACGGGCGAGAAATACTGACTGAGAGAGAAAAAAAAAACGCTGGGAGGAGAAAACAAAAAAAAAAAAAGCAGCCACCTTGCGGCACGCCCTCCAGTGCTGACCGAAAACCACCCCCCCCCCCCCTTACCTTTCATCCCCCCATCCCCCCGGAGCGAGCACAAACAACGCCCGGGCACTTATTTACCGACCCTTTTTCCGGAGTTCCCGAACCCCATCGACGCCAATCTATTAGCCCGTGAGACTGTGTTTGTGTGTGTGTGTGTGTGTGTGTGCAAAGGTGAGGGTGAGAGGGTGCGAGCACTCGTCGGTGCACCTTTCCCACCCTTACGCCGTCGGGGGTGCCTGTTGCGCTTGGGTGGAGGCCGGGAAAATGTGCCGGATAGTTTTCCACTCCAGCGAAGGCGAGCACGATCTCGGGGCCATTTATCTCCGGATCCGCGGGCTGCTTTGCGCCGGGTGCGTGGGGGGGGGAGAGGTGAGAAAGGGAAGGCTGGCAGCAGGGGGTGAGATTGTTTCACTCACCGAAACGCCTCACCCTTCGCACTCAAACGCGACCACTTCGCCGGTTTAGCCGCATTTCATTTCTCTCGCTCTCGTCTGCACACCACCAAAAAGCACCCCCCTCAGCATCCTTTGTGTGTGTGTGTGTGTTTGTTTTCCTTTCGTGCGCGCCCGTGAGTGGTTTGGCTTTTCTTTCACCGACTTCACCCTCACCGCAGCAGCACCAGGCGGCTTGTTGGTGTTGGCGTTTGTGTCTTTCCTTTATTTTGCTCTCGTTTTGTTCTGCGTCGTTGATGCTGTGTGTGTGTGTGTGTTGTTCTCCTCCTTCTTCTGCACCCCTCACCCGTACAGTGTGTTGATTCATTACCGCGAGCGCGCGGAAAGCCAACCACCCCCTTACGATTAGATTTTCCACCCCAACTGGACGATGGCGGCTCACAAAACATTGCAACCCTCGTCTGCTTGGGCGGTTGGGGCTTTTCGGGGATGAAGTTTACTGAAAATGATCACCCCACTCCCACCGCTCGCAGTTCTAAGACCAACCCCCTTGGCCCACCCTCCCTTTTTTTCCCACCCGTTCTGTGGGTAGGCACAAAAAAGGGCGCCCAGTCCAGCGGGATGGTGTATGTTTTGAATTTCATTTGCCTCATTGAGCCTCAAGGGGGGGGGGGGGGGGGGAGGGGGTGTGTTTCGGAGAGCAGCACACCTCTAAACCGCATAATTCCCAAACACACACACATACACAGCGATTTTTAAGTCACCGCGCCTCCATGACCGAGGGCAACGAAAAGCGCACATTTAGCTGATTTATTCACCGCCCTTTGTTTGGACCGTCTCTTTTCCGATCCAGTGCCTCTGCCCCTCCCTTCGTGCGTGTGTGTATGGGTGGGGTGTGTGGGTGGGAAATCTTACGTTCCCAGCTTCGGAGAGGCTCGCTTTTGGTGGGTGAAAATTACATTACATCCCAGGCGGCGGATGCACTAACAATAACGATAAATAATTTTAAGTGCGCTGCGATGGTTGTGTGAGTTGTGTGTATGTGTGAGTGGGTGGAAAAAGCAGTGGGTGGAAGGAGGAGTATGGGTCCTGCTCGCCGGAACACCGGAGATGGGCTCGAACGCCTCGCGCATTCGGTTGCATGTGCCTTGTGGAAGGTGTCAAGGATTTGTGACTTCAAAGTACGATTGTAGGAAGCAGGCTAAGGTGTAGGAGAAGGTTCACACAGGCTTGGAAAGAAGGTTGCTTCGAGAAAGAGAGAGAGAGAGAGAGAGAGAGAGAGAGAGAGAGAGAGAGAGAAAGTTTGAAGCCAGGCGTGTTTAGAATCCTGCTCTCGCACGCCGCGTAGGTGCGGTTTGGAAGCCAAAACAGAGCCAACGGAAGAAGGCTAGCAGGTGGATAAGGCGACAGAGGTGTTGGCTGTAATGCGAGGAAATATAGAAATATGTTTGCACAAACGCACCAACACATCCGGCGAATGCTCGAGAGAAAGCGGTACAGTGTTGCAGTTGCACTCGATCACCGTTTTGGTCTGTCGAGCCGAAACACCGGCGTATGTGGCACGTCCCCTTATATGCTGAGCACCTCAAACGAACCCCGGCCGGGTGCCCGCTTTTCCCCGGGTTGCGGTGATGGTCGGAGTGGATTGTCATGTTTTAAATACGCCATCGGAATGATTGTGGTTCCAGCCGGGTCTGAGAGCCTCCAGACTTTGGCTGTGGTGAGGTAAATCTTCGCCTATGTTTCACTCCACTCACCTTCGAACGTCGGCCGGAAGATGTCTCCCGTTTGGTCCATTCGTTGGTGTGTTTGTTCACTTACACGATGCCATTTCTATTCTGCGTGATTCTTGACCGGAAATGGGTAGGTTGAGTATCTAAAATCACGTCACGGCTCCATCAGTCTGGCGACTGTACGTCTCCAGTTTCGGGAACTTCTCTTCGGAAGCGTCTCTTTTCACCTTTAGCTAGAGGCTAGATAGCGCCACACCGTGACGTCACTTGACAGCTCGGTTTTCAGAAGTACTGACGTGTGGTTGGCTCATTTAAAATGTTCCCTTACCAGTGAAACTCCACTGCACTACCGAACGGGACCCAATTAATGTCAGTTTACAGCTCGCGCACACATGAATGGTTTTTCCGAGAGCTAGCAATGGAATAGTCAACATGTCATAAACATAACGCCCGCTCTTTCACTCCCACAGCCTGCGGAAGAGGAGCCAGAATGTGGCTCCATATCTCAACATGGTTTCAGTTCTCAACAGAAATAAAAAGCCATCTTCCAACTGCATGCCTTCTTTGGCCTCTACAGCATAGTTGGATGCCTCCATTTTTCCCGATTTTCCACCCAAAACCCCCCCCCCCCCCCTCCAGGCCAGTCGAGCGCAGCTTAAGGATGCTGCCAAGTGATATCGTGACGGATCCGGATCCCGGTTGCGCCTCCTGCCGATGCTTATCCGGAAGGATCCTTCCACGTGGAGGACCGTTCAGCAACAGAAACGGCAGAATGGAGCAGGATACCGAGTGAGAAGAACCTCCCACGCGCTGGTGCATGGAGAAGCACCCACCTAGCGGGCTAAACGGCTCGAAACGGATCTTCCACTTACCGCAGGAAGCAAGAAGCTGGATTGCATCGACGGTAGGGTGAACTACTCGCTCGTCTCTCCCGTCCATAGCTCCTGAGCTCGAGTGGACAAAGCACAAAATCGTTCCTCGCGAGAAGTCGAATGTCAGACGGGTGGCGTTCGTAAAATTGGTCGACAAGCGGGGGCTGGGACTTCTGGTGGATTTTGGAATATTGAACCGTCACCGGTGCCTCCTTCTTCGTCCTTCCATACCGCGTTCATCTACTCCTTCCAGGAGTGTCCTCGTACAGGGTGGGCGAGATGTGATTGGACGGTTTTTCCCTCGCTGTAACGAAATAACGTCCCATCTCTGTCCGAAGAGATCGTGCGTGTGTGCGAGAGAGTGTGTGACTTTCGTCCTCCCTCCTCCCGCTCCCTATCTTCCCCACCTCCCCCCAACATCTGCAGCACTATCGTGTGATTTATGTCCTCCAAGAAAACCATTTATTACCGCAAACGCCTGGTGAACGATGAACGATAGGACATCATTGAAAAGTGCTTTACAACAAAACTTCTGCCCTCATCCTACCCTTTCCCCTTCGCTGCTCCTTTACCCAAGACACCACTTGAAGGGAGTTACTACGTGACGTACCGAACGCCTGCCGTGGAGCGCGTCCGCAGCGAGTGAAAGCGAAATAAAATTTATATAAAAAATATTCTCGGTCGCCATCTTTGCTTCGGCGCTTGGGGACACTAGGGAGGGGAGCGCGAAACATCCAACCCCCTTACGGGGTTTGTTCCGATCGGGGTCGATGCCGTGCCGCATACACCAGCTGGCACCTTCGCTGTATTTGCAACGATCCGGCAGAACGGGAAGCAGCAGGCGTTGCACAAATCCCGTGCTGTGAAACACGGATCGAGGTATCGGTGGACATTTTTTATCCCTGCTAAGTTTTCTTCCGTGCCGTCGCCGTTCTTAGGGGTGGCGCCATTTTTTTGTCATTTTTCTGCGACACATCGCAGACCTGAGGTGTGGAATTTTATGGCTCGAGAACCCTACCGATACGCATCGATCGGTGTGTCCTTTGGGCGAAGGGACATGGTAGGATGTGGAAGGCTGGCTGAAGTAATTCGATTTTTATTGCCACCCGAACGACAAGTAATTAGTCTCACTTGTCGAGGCTCACACGGTGTTGAAATGTCGACTTGAAGAAGTTGAAGACGGCCGGGGAAGTTTTTGTGCGAGTGTGAAAGTCCTTTCGCAGGACTCAGAAGGTGAAGAAGGATGTGATCAGAAGAAGTACAAAAAGAAAATTTCCTGCTGCATTGCCTGAAGCATCATTCCAGAAGTGAGAAACGTAGATATTAACAAACTCCTGTCTTCGGAATGAAATTCTTTATGTCCGTTGTTTAAGCTGAAGTAGATATTCAAACCAAGATTACGATAATCTCCGTTTATTGTTCTAAAACAACAGATAAAAAGCTCCATAGTGACAATCGACCACCCTAAAGGGTTAAGAATGCTGCTTCTTCTCCTACACGACACGAGATTTGCCCAGCAATACGTCATCGCATCAAATCCGTTCGAAGGATTACCCGGCTTACTGCACCATCCTCGTGGCAAGCAAATTCTGCAGTGGGTTGCCCATCAACGCCCTTCCAACATCTGCCACCCTGAACCTCAGCATCTTCTTCCGGAGGCCACGTTCTGAAGCGGACGAAGCAGCAGAACATGGCGGATGTAAATTTCGCAACGGCAAATCGCTTTCGCATCGCTTACGCCAATGCAGCTCCGGTACGTGCCAGACCGGGCGCAACCTGAGCCCTTCTTAACCGGGACGTACCCAGTACTAGGGCCATATTTAACACTTGTGCCAGTTTTACTGTCACTTAAGTGGTGTTTGGAGTTCTTTCGTCCTCCAAAAAAAAAAAGAGGAGCAGATAGAATTAGTTACAAGATGTTGCGCGGACCCACGCAAGCCTTTTGATCGGTGAGCGAGCTTCTTCCACTGAAGATCCACGAAACAAAGGGCTTACTGACGCCATATGCATCCTGCATGAGCGAGATCTATGACGTAGACATCGCGAAAGAAGCGCATGAACGTCCGTTGCGTTGGTACAAACTCGATAAAAATAATGATAAAAAATGAACACGCTTGTCAAACAAACTCCATGAATGCGCAATTACGTGCTTGCATGAAGCTGAAGGTGGTTGGAGGTGGTCGCAGCTGCCCACCCTACCCCTACACCATCCCGCAAACGGTTCGCTCATAAACGATCGCGTGTGTTCGCGAGCAAAAATTACACTTACATCTTTGTCGCCATTATTAATGGAACCAGGCGGCCTCGTGTTCTCGTTTTCCCGCCCGGCCCACGATGGCCACGGATGCAAATGAGCAGGCCCAAGCATCCGCGTGCGTCCTGCCGAGCCGGAAAAGCTAAGGACGAAGAAAAAACAGGCGTTTTAAATCAGCAAACGGTGCGAAGTTGGGCGTCCCAGTTGCTTACGGTTTGCTTGCGCTTCTGCCCCGTTCGTGGGTTGGAAGTTTTCTCGCTTTTCCGCGATGTTCGTTTTCTTCTTCTTTTTCGCACACTTTCCCCGAGGTGAGTTGTTTTTACCACCGTGCCCCCCAACTCCCCTCTCTCCTTAGCTTCCTCTAGCATAGGAGTGGTGACAATTATTCAAACACCCGCCATCAGCCCGCCAACTCCAGCGAAGTTCGCCCCCTTCCGTTCCGGGTTCCGTTTTCACAAATTCATATTCCCGCTCACCTCGCTCGTCCACCTCACCTGTGGGGGGGAGGGGGGGGGAGTGCAGAAAATAAAAAGCGAAAACCTCGCCCTTGCAAAACCGGGGCTGCAAGTTGCACAAATTGAAGAGTAATAGTTTTCAATTTACGTGGGGAAAAGTTAAATGGAAAGAAATTTTATCTCCCCACCAGACGGACGGTAAAGTGCGCTCCTCTCAGCTCGGTCGGCCGGAGATGGTCGAGGAAAAGCGCATCTTGCCCGCTCCGTTGATGGAAGAAGTAGAAGTGAGACGGCTTGGTTACCGTCCTTAAATCCGGTGACTTTTCGAGCCAGAGACCGTCTTTTGCTAGTTTCCGAGCTGACGACGCCCGCAAAAGGGGGGCGGTTTTTTTGATGGTGGGGGATTTATGCTTATTTTTTTTCGTTGTTTTTTTTTTCAGAAGGAAATCTTCCCCCGCTCCTCATCGCTTCGTTCCCGCACCGTCCGTTAAGCTGGGGCCGTTTTTCGCGCATTATTTTATTGCATTTTATTTGGCCAAGCACTCGGAATGCACCGCGAAAACCCCTTTTTTGTCTGGTGGGGGTGTGGAAAAAAGGATACGGATGGAGGGGGAGGGAGAGGGGGGGGGAGGGAGGAATAAAATTTGCAAGTTGTTTTCCTGTCCTTGTTTCATGCGGTTGCGGATAAGCGCGGCAGGCTCCCGGCCTCAACATCCTTTTTATTCCTCCTTCTTGATCCTGCTGTTTTGCGTCTGCTTATGTGTGGGTGAACAGGAGTGTATATTTTTATTTCTTTTTCTTACTTTATCTTCCTCTTATTCGTCTTTTTTTTGCAATTTCTCTCTCTCTCTCTCGCTCTTCCTCCGTCTCTGACGGTCGGTTTTTAGACGTAGTGGCAGTTTTATTAGCATGTTCGGCTTCCCGTAAGCCTCCCATCGTGCGGTTTTTGATTTTTGGTCGCCTCATTTTGCACGCTTCCGTGGCAGATGGTGGCCAGCTCGTGTCTCTTCCTTTCGCTAGCCCCCACCACCCCCCCTCCCCCTCTCCCCACTTCACCCGCCCCAGCCTTCCGGATGGTGGATGACGATGGCACTGATTCGCTTCCGGCCACGCGGCTCGCTTTTCATGCCGCGATTTTCCGGCAATGCCACTTTATTACCGGGCTTCATATTCTTTCTCTCTTTCCCACCTTTCCCGCCCGCGCTGTTTCACTCCACCCGTCCCCATCACACGGTGGCGGTAATGAGGGAAGCGGATTTACACAAAATGGCAACCATTCTGCAAATGCACTTACCATAAACATCGCCGTTGCCTCCGCCCGCGGGGAGGGAGTTTAATTTTCTTCCTTCCTCGCTCGCTCGCGCCCTCCGGCGTGTTTTCTTTCAATAAAGTCATTGCAGATAAAATTTAATTCCTTATTAATGGCTCGGGCTGGGCCGGGCGAGAGCGGCGTTGGGCAAAATAGCTCGTCTCCGGTCCACGGGCATCGGTGGTGGGGTTTCGATTATTGCTCATTAACGATCGACAGCGGGCAGTATCCTTCGATGGGAGGTTGCTTTCTTTTACGCCCCAGCTTTCGGGAGGCATTTTCCACCGAACCCACCCGAAATGGCTCGTAAACCAGCGCGGCAGCTTCAGCTCCCTCGATGGAGAAGCTGCTTTTTTTTTTATTTTTCCCGTTTTCTTTTACTGCCCCATTGGGACGCTTCCCTTTTGCCTCGTCCTTGCCTTCTCTCGTCCTTGCCAGGCTTCTCGCATCCTTCACAGGTACTCCCACATCCAGGAAGGAAGCCGATTCCGGCGCAATGATGAGGCGGTAAATAAGAAATGACACGAGCATTAAGCCACCCGATACGTTGCCCTGGGAGCTTTTTTGTTTCACTGTTTGTGTGCGTGTTTGGGCGTGTATATGTGTGTGTGTGTGATTTGGTTCGATTTTCCGCCCGTTAATCGCTCCCGGCGAAAAGCACGGCTCTAGTGGTACTTTCTTGCGTGATTCCGTCACACCCTTCACCCCAAGCAAAGGTTCCCCCACCCCCCCCCCCCCCGGGTGGTGCAATTTATTTCCCCTTGCGTCTCCCCATTTTCCCCTATTTCCTACCACCCCCTTCTTCCCCTAGTATACATTCCCTTCGGTTGCGAGGGCGTGAAAAATGAGCGCTCATAAGTAAGTGAAAATTGATAATAAAAGAAAATTATTTTATATTCACTGCAATTCGATCCATTTGTTATCATTTTTCCTTTGTGTGCGCTCGTGTGCGCGTGTGTGTGTGGGGGGGGGGGGGTGGTTTCTCGGTGTTTTTTCGTGATACAACCTCACAACGAAGAAGGCTGCTGCACACCCACGTACCTTCCTGGTAGCCGGTCGGGAGGAGCAAAAATTTCACGCTCAGTGCCGGTTCTAATCATTTCTCAGATTTACGCCCCTCGTACAACCACCCTAAAGCGAGTGAGCGGGTTGGAAGGAGTGGAGTGGGGGGTTGTATGTGATGAGGGTGAGAGGATACCCTTGGGCGCCCTTTCACACATCCGTACTCGTTTCGGCACGGGGCACTCATGTCGGGTGTTTCGACGATGGAACGGGGCAGCAGCCCACTTCTTCTCAGTACTTCTGCTCGAAGGGTGGGAAAACCCTGCACGAGGGGAAGAAGGGTGGAAAGGGAGAAAGGTTACGACGCCAAGTTCAGTAAAAGTCTCCGGTGAAGCCTTCGGTGCTCCCGTTTCCTGGAGCAAAACTTTGGTTTCTCTCATTTCCTGTTCCAGTGTTTCGCCAGGACTTTTTTTCCCAGCGACGGTGGATTGGAAATTTTATTAGCACCACACACACACACACACACACACCGATACACAAGCCCATCCACACTCGCCACTTCGCTGCCGGGCCTGATTGTTGGTATGTTGATTGTTTTCTCCGATCCATACATTTCTACGCGCTGGAAAACTGAAGAATTTTCCCACCCGAGGTAAACCAAGGTTGCTTCTTTCCGGCGCAGTAAAAGTCACCCGAGGGGATGAATCATTATGAGTCATTGCTATATTTAATCGCTACTGGACCGTTGCAACCGATTGCAGGACCTGTAAGGGGCTCGGAGGCATCATGATCTACTTTATAAAATATCGCTAACATTCAAAGTAAAGCTAAAGCTCTCTCTCTCTCTCTCTCGCTTTCTTCTTCTGTCGCTCGCTCGCACTCACTTCCGGTCGGTGTACTTGACGGATCGAAATTCGATTCCCACTGATTTGCATTGAAAAAAAAAATGGCAAGAAAATAAAAGAAGGAAACCACTCAAGCAGTAAATCGCCGGTGCAGCTTTTCCATCGCGCCCTGAATTTGGATTCCATTTCACTCTCAACTCCCCGGAAGATGGCTCGCTGTTGATGCAAAATAAGACGTTTCGAACCGCGGTATCCGTTCGATTCGTGAAGGGCGCTTCAGGGCGCCCAAGTGCTTCCCCGTTGCTCGAGCGTTTCCATGTACTCAAAGCTCCTTTCGCCCTTGGTGACATTCTTTCTCACTCGCTGGGCGTGCTGATTTTGCGTCTTCTGCCCTTCGAGAACCTGTGGCAGATTCGTGGGTGACGAATGGTTTTGCGCCTTCGCAGCTGCCGCGCGACATTCTTTAATCATTTTAATTACGCTGTTCTCGCGCGTTTCGAAACCGACACCGATCTCGAGTGGATGATTGGTTTTGTTTGTGTTTGTTTTTATTTTGTGCCACAATCGAAGAATTCCGGCTTCGAGGAAGTGCATCTTTCGATTTCGTTTCGTCGCTATTCTTTTTATTTTTCGTGGGTTTCATTTCCACAGGCGATATTTCCGTGCGCCATTACTGCCAGCATCTTGAGGCTGGGGCGTAAGAAGTCGTTTTTCAATATCCACCGTTAATGGAGCGCCTGGTGCTGAGCCTGACCCGTGAGATCTATTTCCTGCAAGCGACCGAAAGGCCGCAACGGAACGGGACACGCTTCGATGGTGCGCCGGATAACCTCCATCAAAAAAGGGGCGCACACGGGCCATGTAGAGGAGGTTGAGGGATGGGAGAGGCACAAGGCTGGTGGACGACCGATGGAAGTGTGCCACGAGCAGGCAGGCATCATTTGCATACGACAGCATTTCGCCATTTCGCGTCCGGAAGCGAAGAAAGACGCTGCCAAACCGGAGATGTGCACCGGGTTGCCTACCTTTTGGGCGCAAATCGAACAAACGAAACAGGACCCTACCAGAAGCCCCTTTTCTAAGGTTCTTGAGGTGATCTCCCGTTACAGAGAGGCTAAGAAGGGGCTATTAGAGTGGATGCAATGTAGCGGATGTGAAGGTTCTACTCCTACTCTTTGAGACCTGAGCAGACCTGTCGAGCGATCTCGTCTATCAGCTGCTGGTTCTGCTTGAGCACCGCTCGGAGTTCTTGTAACTCACGCGTAACGTCGTTCATTCGCTCGGTACTCTGGTCAATCTTCGATGCGAGGGTATCCAATCCATCTGGAACTCGCATCTCCGTTGTCTCAACTGGTTGACCCTCGACAGGTGGTCCAGCTGAGGACGTTTCGGGAGAACCAGCCGGTCCTACAACCGTTGGTTCACCTGCTGCGGCCAACTGCTGCTCGCGTTCTTTTGCAATCTCATAAGCCGCCATCATAATGTTGCGCGGAAGTCTCTTCTCTTCCGGATTGAGTGGCTTCACACTGAGGATAACGCGGTAGGCCCGAGGAGATACAAGTGCGGTGTAATGCAACAGACTTCGGAGCCAATTTGGGAGCCAACCGTTAAAGAGAGCTGACTCAATGTACGAGATCAGCTTCGTCTGGCCGACCAGCTTCGACAGAGTGGCTGTCTTCTTGAGTGCTTGGATGTCATCGACCGCAATGCCGACGAGCAGGTTCATCAAGATGACGGTGACAAACAGCAGAAACAGGACGAACGTGATCTGGGCACTGAGTTCCAGCATGAACGGTGGATCCTTACCGTCTGGATCGTTGATCAACAGCTCCAAGTCGAGCTCACCGACCATCATAACAAGTACGGTAATGAATCCCATGAACGGGTTCTCGAATGATGACGAAGATGGAAAGATGACGCAAAAGCTGATAGTGAAACCGACCAGCATGCACGAGTACGCGATGAACAGCTTCGCGAACTCGACCTGGACTTTTGTGTACATCGCGACATATGCACCAAACACCGGTAACTGTCCAATCATCACCATCAAGTGCGTCCAGCCGAGTAAGACCGCAAACGCGCCGATATGGTTTTGCCACGTGTACGTGCGCTTGGTGTAGATGTACGAGATGACGAACACACTCACGATAATGAACCACTCTGTGATGTTCTCCATTTGTGTGACGTACCGACGGATCGACGAGTACCCAGTGATGCCGTACAGCTTCCGGCAGATCTCAACGAACGTGATCGCGACCAGAACCAACCATTGCATCTCCATCACGAACGGATTCCGGCGTAGCATGTTGCCGAGGATGGATTGCTTCTGACATAGCTCTTGCTCTTGAATGGTCTCCTCCATGTCCTTGCTACCGTTGTAACAGTTGTGTGCCAGTGCCGTCAGAACATACAGCGTGAGAAACAGGATGAAAATGAAGCAGAATAGCAACCGGGCGATGTAGTACTTCCGGATCTTGCCCCATTTGATGTAGATGAAAGCCGAACAGAGTGGGTGTTGCAGCATCTCTTTCTGGCCCTCGTCGACGAGCGTATTGAGGTAGCTGATCTCCCGAGGATAGCAGTGTTGAAGGATTGTGCGGAAGTCAAGCTCAAGCTCAACCTCCTTCTCAGACGGGTGCTGTGAGTGGCTTAGTGTCATCGCATCGTCAAACTTCTGCGTGATCATCGCAAGTGAGGCAGGTGTTTTGCGCGTGATAACGTTCAGCGCAGTCGTGCCTTTCTTTGTCTTCGCAGTTACATCCGCATCGTAGAACAGCAGTATCTCAACGCAGTGCGCCAGTCCATCCAGTGCAGCCAGATGGAGGGGAGTAAACCCAAACACATCCTTCTTGTTAACATCCGCACCCCAACAGATCAGCATCTCGATGATGTGGAACGCTGACTCCGAACGTCCAATCGCGGTGTGCAGAGGTGTTCGCATGTCGAAGTCCTCCTCGTTCGGGTCAGCGCTACCGACTCGCAGCAGTAGTTCCACACACTCCAAGCTCGACGTGCGTGATGCGAGGTGGAGTGGTGTAAAACCCCTATGGTTCTTCAACCCAGCGACGGCACCTTGCTCGAGTAGCAGAGCCACGCATGCCGCGTTTCCTTCATCTGCAGCAAGGTGTAGAGCGGTTGACTCCTTCTCTCGGATACCTATACGCACGTTTGCGTCAGCACCGGGCGCTGCCAGTAGTATCCGAAGACAGTCAACATGCCCAAGATCAGCTGCTAGATGAATCGCATTCATGCCACTCGGTTTGGTCGCGTTCACGTCCAATCCCTCTGCGATCAGCAGCCTTACGCAGTCGAGAGCGTTCGCCCGGACGGCACAGTGTAACAGCGACTCCTCACCTCCAGGTCGACGTGTACTCAACTCCGGTCGGGCTCCTTTACCAAGCAGGAACAACGCCGTGTGGGCAGCATTTCCAAAGGCAGCACATTGCAGTGGTGTGTACGCTTTTGGCTGCAGATTGACGTCGATACCCTTCGCTACAAGAACACTCGCACAGTTCAAGCAATCGCTGAATGCGCTCAGGTGTAGTGCGGTGAATCCACTCGAGTCGTGATACGCCAGCTCGGCACCATGCTCCATCAATGGCTCGAGCAAGTCCCAACGCTTCACAAACGCAGCCCATAGCAAGCAGAGATTCTTCTCCGACTTGCTCGCACCTCCAAGGAACTCCTGCACGTTTGCCGTCACCATATTGCCCTGTTCGATACCGTCCAGTAGTTGCACGCGTCCACCCGCCTGTCGGAGCTGTTCCACAAGTGAAGTACGAATCGAGTCAGCTGACAACTCGATACCGAACTCCGGTCCAGTCTCCTCGTAGCTATCGAAGATGATCGGCGCGCTCTCGGCAGGTGGTGATGGACCGATCTTCATGTACTCGAAATCCTCCGTCACCATCGCTTCTTGATCCGTCATCCAATGCGCATTGAGCTCGGGTGAGATCGAGAACCTGTGGCGATGTACACACGGTTGATGGGTGATGTGAGGTAACACTCGTTGGTTGCTTGGAACTCGCTTACCTGGGCTTGATTGGAATCTGCGAGTTGCGGCGCTTCATCGACTTAGCCGTGAGGCGCCGCGTTGGCTTCGATGAGCCTTCCTTGTAACCGAAGTTCTCCATCACTCACTCGCACGTACAGGAATGCGCGCTGTCACCTGTTTTTTTCACTCGCCTTCTCTCGCTCTGTTTTCTCACTTGATCTCACTAAACAAGATCACCACGCTACCGGCACGACGATCGCGACCGCATCTGAGCTCTATCGCGTGAGATCTGATCCTCAGTCTATGTTGCGGCCTCTATCATGAGCCAGGCTATCTCCATGGCCTTGCGAGGGTGTGCGTGCACACGCGAGATAAATTCGCCTCAGAGGCCATTAACGAGACTCGTTACGACAATTGACGATGCAGGCTAATACGGATTTACTGCCTCTATCGTCGTACACCGGCACGATGCGACACTCGTACTGCTTTGTTGTTCCTACTCAAGATGCGCACGCTCTAGTTGATTAACCTGGGGCCTGGTCGGAAGCTGACAGAAGAGACGATAGAGAGAAGGTGCCCATGCGCATGGGTTTGTTTATTGTTTGTTTGCTTAGAAGCGAATTATCAGTTCTGAGACGAGGAATGGCGTTTTTGGAAGTTTGAAGCCCTGCAACACGAATACATGATAAGATCGAACGCAGTGGAACACCGTCAGGGGAGATCGGCATGGTAATTGTTGAAGAGATAACCACAAGTGGGTTGATGAATGAAGGGCGCGGAGTAGCAGATCAACCTTTGAAATGAAGCCCTTCCTACTGCATCAGATCTTCTTTGTTAGAGGAATGCCTAAAGCTAGAGATTAGTTGCAAATATTAGTCATACGTCCTAAAGTTGAAGTCTCTCAGATGTTGGCCTGTTTGAATCCAACTTCTCAATACTATCAATTAAAAAGGTTCAAAATGTACGAAATGATATACAAGGTTAAGTAGCTTCAATAGATATAGGTCATTTGTGACATTTAAAGTAATGAATATTGAATATATAAAACATCAAGAGTTTATTGAAACGTTTAAGCGTGAAAATGAGGACTTCCAAATTATGATAAAAGACCATTCTGCGGTCGTGAAACATCATTATTTTTAGATCTATTTAATGACCTCATCGCAGATAACTCCAAGCTTGCCAGTTGTGTCAACCAACGCATGTAATCCAGCCTCAAACGAAAGGTCTACGTCAGACCGTCCCACAACCCCACACTCCACCCAGAACAAACTACATCCACTGTGTCCCGTTCGCACGGATAATCGAGTGTGGCCTCGAAAAGTCACCACAGGACGCTTATCTGCCACCGTCGCGCATTTCCACCGCATTAGCTTGCTCGCACATTCCAACACGGGTCAATCGCGCCCGGCCGTAGTGACGAATGCTACGCCCCGATCGGCAACAACTGCTCTATTTGACTTCAGCCCCAGACTGGCAGCCGGATAAAACGCGATAACAAAAAAAAAAGCAACCCTCACTCGCTCTGTCAACAACCGCAACCGAACCGAGATGAACCTGCCGCTTGGAACCGCAATCCAGTGGCGCTGGTGTCTTTCGGGGAACTCTTCTGTCTCTTGTGTCCACATTCCGGGCAAGTTCCACCACGCACGGGTAGAGCTTATCTGTGAACGAACCGAGATAAATTAGCCACCATCCGAACCCGCCGGCGGACGTCAATGAGGCGAACGATCCGCTGATGCACCTAGTCACCGTCCGGTTGGGGGGTTTTGTGTGGTGTTTTTTTTCTTTCATTTATAATCCCCCTGGAGCCTCAGCTTCATCGAGCGCGAGTCCACACTGTGGCCAATAGCGGGCACCTTTTTCCGAACGCACCACAAACGCGCAGTCCGGAAGTCCGGAAGTTCGCCCCGAAGGGCCACCAAGGTACCGGAACGTCGCCGCCGGCTGGTACCGGATCTGATGTCACTTTCACTTCGGTGGGTCGGAAAAAGGGAACTCACACAGAGAGGGGGGGGGGCAAGAACGGAAGGGGAGAGGGGGAGGTTTTTAATATTATAATGTCATTCAAACGCACCGGTGGGTGGGACCGAAGGAGCAACATGACTCTAATGGAGTGTCCTTGGCCGCGCCGTGATAAAAGCGGACGGAACAAAACACGACCGTACGAGCTTCTGGTGGGGGGAACGGAAGGGTGCGGAAATCGTTCTCCCCACCACCCTTTCCACCAACCCCCACCCCCCCCCCCTCCCCACCCACCCAATGGAAAGCCCACCACGCACCGGGAATGTTGATTTATGAGCCACGGGGCTGCTGTCATCTCCTCGCACCCTTCGTGCCCTTTCACGACCTCCCCCCCCCCCCCCCCCCCCGACCGTTGGGCTGACTTCCCGTAATCGCCCGGTCGTAAGCCCGCCGGGCTCAAAAAGGATAACACTTGCTCTCCACCACCTTACGGTTCCCTTGGCTCCCAGCCCATCGTTTGCTACTCCTTTCTCCCGCGTGGAGGTTGCGACCGACCTTGCTTTTGATTTTACGCCCCCGCACCACCCATCTCCAGGCAGGGGGTGAGTCTCCCTCCCCCCCCTCCCCCTCAACAAGGCTGGCATTGTGAGGGTGCCTGGGCCTGCGGGCGTGCGATGTCATAAATAACTTTCCTACCAATACACGTCTCTCGCGTGCGAGTACCCTCCGTGATGTGGGGTGTGGGGAAAAAGGGGGGGGAGGATATTTTTGGGTCCCTTTATTTATTCGCCGGGGTGTTGTTGGGTTTTCTCTTTTTTTTTCTCTCTCTCTCCTCCCTCGCACCGGCACGCGCTCTCCCTTTTTAGCCGGCCGAGCTTCACCAACGACGATGACGACGATGTCACGCTTGGTGGTAGGGTGTCCCCGGTGAGGGGTGGATCGGAAGGGCGCAAAAGTGCCACGCTCAGGGCGCAATGGAAATTCGGGTGAGAAATGCGCTGTCGCCATAAACACACGACCGACCGGATGAACCGAACTTCGCGTACGTGCCAGGCTCCGGTTACGTCAGCGGGTGGAATCAATTGAACAAATCGGTGGAGGAGCGATGGGAGTGGGGAGGGGGTTCGAAGAGGGAAGGGGAGGGTGATACGCTGAACCCGAGTGGCCGGTCGACGACATAATAAAGCGAAAGAAACGCACCAGAAACAATGTACATCCGCGAGATAGCGGCCTATTCTTACAGGGCCAATTTCCATCCAGCCTGCGGTGGTCGTTTGACAGTTCGTGTGCTGCAGCGTGCCTACCTCGCAGGCGCTCGGTTGCGACATCACCCGTTATCGGCGGGCTCGCTTTCTCTTATCGAGCCAGGATGAAACCGACGGCAGGGTGGGATGCAATTCTGCATCGACCGCGAAAATGTTTGTACTTTCGCGTCAATGAGCATTGCTTTGATTTCACGTGGATCGAACGGACATACGCGCTCGATGTCCGGACCGGACGAGCAGGCGGGCTATGGAGGCGCACCCATTCGCACCCCACACCAGTTGCCTGAGAGCGAGGGCTTGGGCTGTGAAATCCAAAAAGCAACGCTAAGCGCTAAATCGCTGCTTGAAAATGGCAGTTCGCAGGCAAACAAAACTGAGTTGAACAACAAAAAAACCGCGAGTGGTCAGTTTGCCGGTAGCGTTGGCTGCGCTCGGCTGCTCGCCGGCCAATGAGATGGGAGGCGTTGGGAAGTGCAAACTTTAAATCGATGCAGCCAAAACTAACGCCAGAATGCAACGCGCGTGACAGATGCAACGGGAGATAATGATTATCCCATCCCCGTTGGTGTGGTGTTGGTTGGTGCAGGACGCTGGTTCGTGTTTCCACCGCCGGGCTTCGGGCGTTTGTTGGAGCGTGAAAATTATTTAACTTTATCTAGCGTGTAATTATACAGCGCTGCCCGCGACGCCTCAATGGCTACCCTTTGGGTATTGCCTACATTTTGGTTCTCGTTTCGGGATGATGCTTTTGGATGGCTTTCTCTTCGAGCGCAATCGAGCATGCAGCGTTTTTTTTTCAACCGTTTTGTAAAAGCATTTTGAAAGCTGATTTTCTTTTGGTGCCTGCTCGCTGCGCTTCGTCGGCGTTTGGTGGCACATTTTTTTTTGTCTCAAACAGAGCACAAACCAAACAGACACACAACCGCTGCCACGCGTGCATTCTCTAGAACCGGATTAGGGTGTCGTTCCCGGATCGTAGCCCTCAAAAGTGATCGGTATTTCGTGCATCCCGAGCATGGCACGCGGTTCCAATGGCGTCGGTTTCACCCGTTCCGGGGAATTAGCGAAACCAGTGCCCACCACCAGCCGACAGGGGGAGAGCGCTCAGATTCGGCGTGTTATTCCCCTCCAATTACGCTGTAATTCGACAGCAAACAACATAAATTGACCAGCGTCCGGCTCGGCCACTCCGCGCACCAATCACCTCGCGATGGATGCATAATTAATCATCGCTATTCTCGTCCGGGATGTGGCTTGGCGACGTGGGTGTGGGGTATGAGCGCCCGAAACGCATGGAAATTAATTTCGACCAAATTTCACCCCCTTCCCTCTTACAACCCCCCCCCCCCCCCTCACGGTTGCCTTTGAACATTGAACCAGCCACGTTTGGCGGAGAAGTGGGACGGTCATCAAATGAGTTTTCCGCACGGCCCGACCAGCCCGACCACAAAGCACCTAAATGTAGGCGCTAAATAAAGGTCCCTCGTTTCCACTGGCATGCTCTGTGGGGCCAGATTTCATCGATCGGTAAAATCGGCCCACCCTCGGGGGGCTTGGTGGGGCCGCGTTTCGAACTGATTGGAAATTTTCACACCATTGCATCGCGAGCATCGTGCGATTTTCATCTCGTTGCCGTTTCACTCGCACGTTCCGTTTCTGTCGCTTACGCTCCTTTACCACTGGCTGGCAGGCTCGCATCGCGTCCCGGGTCGCAGTTCTTTTTTTTCCTTCATTCCCAACCATCCTTCCGGGAACGCGGTGCGTCTCGTGTGACGAATTTTCTAGCTGACTTCATATTTTCCTTCGGACGGGCGCACCTATTGAGTCAGAAAATCTGTATCGACAAAGTGACGTTTGTAGTGAAAATATCGGTGGGAAAATGGGACCTGTGCGTGGATGCGTGGTGCAAAGAGTTCTAGCAACAACAGCAAAAAGAAACAAACGCAAGCAAAGGGAAACATGCAACAGGATGCCTAAGGCGCGTAATGGGGCCGAGGGATTGGTTTTAACGGAAATTTTCATCCCGCTGCGTCGCGGCGTGGACATTTTTCGTTGTCCGAATAAATTAAAGCACTGACCGAAAAAGTATGAACCCGTTGGGAAGGGACGGCTTGAGGGAACGCTGAATGTCGAAAAGAGGATAATGGTGGAAGATGGGGAAAAAAAGGGCTTGGGATTGAAAAACGTACCCCTTGATGAATGGAAAGTATCCGATGCAGCGATGGAAAAGTTACTGTTCGGCCATTTATTCAGGGGAGTTAAGCAGATAATCCCTTAATGGTTATGATTACTTGTGTTAGTTGAATTTAGTAAAGCTAACTATCTGTTATCAATTTTTAAAGCTAATACTACGCAATTTTTAGAGTTTTTGAGATTAACTTCTTAGTTTTAAATAATTAAGTAGTCCCCGATAATTTCATCAGAATCTTCGCAAGTTACAGAAAACATGTGGGCTGCAGAACTTTATACTATAGAGTTTTGTCTCCATACTCTCCTCCATATCGTAAGCAGTGGGCATCGAAACACGCTCAAAACATCTCTCAACGACAGCTCACACAAACATATTTCGCACACATCATATCCGACCTGAAGTGGCCCAGAAATGGCTCGCTTGAAAACGCACGTCGGTTACGAAATTTGCATTTTAGGCTACCGAGCCTTGGCGTAACAACGTGAAAACATTCACCCAAAATGCGCTTCGCGAAGCGCATCGCCTAATAGAACTATTTTCCTTCCAATTGAGTTCACTTTTGGGCTTTTTCCCACCCAACACACAACCCAGGGTGTCCTGTGCTGCAGAACTCCGTAACACTCGCTGGACACATTCGGTATTCGGTCGCCGAAAGCCATTCATTTCCGCAGCGGAAATCAGTAAAAATAAATAACAAATCGGCTGGCACCGGCTGGAGGGAGTCGATGGTGCAATCGGTGAGTGAAAAATGCCATTCCGGCGCCCGTGGAGGATAAGAAATAAAATATAAATTTAAAGAGCGGCAAAAGTGCAGTGCGAACAAAGGCACACATAAGCAGCAGATATAAAACAAAAATATAAATCGAGGCACAAAACGGCTACCTACTCCCGTGTGCACCGAAGCGGGCGATGTCCTGTTCGCTTTCCCAGCTCATGAAAAACCGGAGGCGAAGCGGGAAAAATCGCGATCCGGATAGCGCGGACACAAGCGGAACAGATAAGCGGGACCAATTTGCCGTCATGAACGGATAGTTAGGGGATGAAGCAGAGCTGGGAAGGGTGAGGAAAGAGGGAAATTGAGAGAGAGAGAGAGAGAGAGAGAGAGAGAGAGAGAAAGACAGGAAGAGTATCGTGGGGAAATGGCATAAAAATGCACGCACCACGTGGTTGAATATAAATTTTCGTTCATAACAATAATTATTCCAGTTGAAAAAATAAAACACTTTTAAATTAGCGTGCATCAATTTACAATCGGCGTGGTCGGTGGCATTTTTCATTTTCTCGGTACGGGTCACATTTTCCGCTCGTGGGGCAAAAAAACAAAACTACTCGTCCATTGAACCCGTTGGACATCCATTCCCTTGGTGGGATTATGAACGTTTAGGGTTGATAGTCTTGTGCCATTTAATGAACCAAGTGAGAATCAGAGACAGTTATTTTCTATAAAATTATCGCTATAAGAAGCTACCATGCTGAGGAAGAAAAGTTTATTGTCATAGCATTCTTCAAAAGATCTGTAAATATTCAACCTTCAGGAGTGAAATTTCCTCGCGATGACAAATAGTAGATGAAAATATAACCGTTGAAATGCGCAACGTAAACACTGTCTATTTAATTGGAATAACCAAACATTCTCAAATGTAAAATAAAAAGTAAATTGAATGCAAGAGTGATTTATGTTCGTTAAAAATTATTCATACTGAAAGTAGCAACTTATTTTATTGCTAGTTATACCTTGGAATGATAGCTTTGCAAGAAGTAATTTTAAGAAACTTTGAGAATTATTACTTATTTCTTTTACTGAAATTATAATTTCTTACCCCAATGTTGCGGAATTCAATCGTAAAGATAGCTTTCACTTATTGAACTGAGAAAATCAGCTACAGATTGAGTTTCGTTTAAGAGTAACTTAGCCATGCTGATTCTATTTTGACTAATAGAATTATTTAAAAAATAAGCTTTTCTCAAAAATAGTTTTCTCAAAGCAAAACGTTCACCTAAGCTCGTTAGCACATCCTCAGTACACTAAACACTCTCACCGGCGTGCATCAAAGTAGTGAGCGTGCTTTCAACAACCTTTGACCAACAAGCAACCATTTATTATTTCCTATACTACCAAGTGGCTCGTCCTGTCCCCAGCCTAACCGGATAATCCTCTCAAACCGGAATGGATTCGGTTTTTGGCGTTCAAAATTATAGCAACGCAATTGAATCAATTTGAAGCGCCCAATGTCGGTGTTGTGGATGTTTTTCGCTAGAAGGAGATGTACGATACTAGCTTTCTCTCGTTCAACTAGTGCTTTCGATAGATCGCGCCATTTTGTACCCAACGTCAAGAAAGAAGATGCATGTAGCGAGCGTATTTCTTCGATTTCGAACCGCTCTAAAGCGACGGCTTTTTGAAGCACAGTGACTCATTTAAACTGAAACGCTTGCAGTAGGCCGCGGCATCGAAGTAAACCGATCAATCGGCCCAGCAAGCGTCGAAGGGGTGGCAAAATAATGCCCCTTTCTTGGCAGGACGAGCATCCTTCCCAGAGGTCCGCATTTTCCAACCGAAATGAGTCAGTCGACGAGTTTCAGAGATGGCTCGTCAAAACGACGTCGAAAAGTTGGCCCCATTCGAAACCCAGCTGGAGTTCCAGTAGCTGACGATGCAGCTGAGCTTGAAGTTTAATAACAACTTAAAAAGGAAAACGTCTCTAACCTCCAAGGACTCACAGCTGCTTGCTGTTCTTTTTTTTGCCGCAAAGACCAGCCTTTGGTTGAAGCTTGGTCAGATTTGGGCTTCACAGCGTCCGAACGACAGGGCGGCTTATGGTAGAGCGCTCATCCACCATTTTACTCTATCTGCACACAGCCACGCGTACACGCATTTCCCCAGCCCACACGAACACGCATTGGATGGCTTTTTTACCCACTCAAATCACCTTCTCATCGCTCCCTGCAACTCCGCTTTGGCATCGGTCCGTTCTTTATCATTTGCCCTGGGTTTTTGTGTGTACTTCACCTTTCGGCCCGGTGAAACATGCAAATTCAATTACCGGCCGTACCAAACCGAAAAACCCCTTTCCGTGTGCGTGTCATGGGGATTGTGTTTCTTTTTTTGCGTTCCATCTTCCACGTTGCTAGGACACCGATCGCCGAAGGGTGGATTGCGCAAGAATTGGCCACACACTCGGTTTGCTAAGCAAACAGCTTCACACAGCCACACACGTACACAAACTCGGGCACACACACGCACTCAAACGCACACTAGGCAGAGCGATTTACATAGCAAATGAACAAATCTCGCTCGGTCCGTTCTGAGGTCCAGCTGGTAGACCACCTGGCCTTCGAGTCCTTGCCCGTGGGGTTGAGAGGGTTTGTTGCGGAGGTTTTGCTAGAAAAGAGGCCCGGAAAACCGATCAACGAATGGATGCATGCTTTGCGGTTTGTTGCGAGGCGGAGACGATTTAATTAAAATTTTATGAGACAATTTCGGATTCACCCCGCACGCGGCCGAGATGTGTCCTGCGACGGTTGGGAGCTTGGCAGGAAAAGTGCGCGGGAAAGTTGTTTTTATTATTGGATTATTTTTGTAATTTTCTCTCACCGCTCACCCCTCATCCCCTCGCCACTCTTGACCATTTACAGCCCCCCTTCTCACTCCCCACTCCCCACTCCCCACAAAACCAGACAGTGAGTGCTCAATGCGGAGATGCCTGAAGCTAAATCGCTCTAATCCTCGTTCCACCAGTTGGGCAGGTTGGCTTGAAAACTCATTAGTAATGCCCAGGCGTATGGCTGCTTCGACCACGCATCAGAAGCGTCACGAGCATGCAACCAGCTGCTACCCATAGACGTACCTTTAGTTCAGGCAGGTCGAATACATCGCCACAGCGGGTTTTGCACCAGGGATGCACAATGCCGCACGCTGGTCGGCTCCTTTTCGCAGGCTCGTTACTGAGCACGAAAACAATATCATCATCGTCGTCATAATTATCATGCCCAGCAGCAGGTGGGACGAGTCGATCGGTCGGCATTCCGTATGCGTCCGGCGTACCGGGCGTATCCTTCCATCGGTGCGGCCAGCTGGTGCACGATGGAGCGGATATTAAGGGCTTTGGTGAACCGGAAACCAGCGTCACCCGCATGGAAGCGGCCGTTGCTGCTGCTGCTGCTGCTGCTGTTGTCGGGGAGATTATTGTGCTTAAAGCTACCGAATGTAAATCAAGCCCGTTCGGGCAATAATGGATGCATGATTTCTTGATGTTTCTTCGAGGTCGGTTGTTGGCTTCGGGAGTTGCTGCGTGGAATTTGAGATGGATTCGATGATTAGGGATGTATCGCATAATTGTTTGATAAAACGATGGGGAGGGTTTGATAATGGATGGGTTGAATGTGGTTTGGGTGCAATTTGTTGCAAAATATCTCTAGCAATTAGGCCTTAATTAAATGATATCTATCTATTTATTACGTCTAAAGGTGTGCTATCTTAAATACACATCTGTTTGACAGTCAGGTATTGAAACTTTTCTTTTAAATGACATAATTAACATTTTATTTATTAAAACTAAGCGTATCGAAAAGAATCCATGAGTTTTTTAAAGAGTCAACAGAACCACTTTGCCTCAGATGCACTCAACTTCTCGACCCATGCAAACACTAGCGCCGCTGGCTGACCAAACAAGAAACATATTAATCAAACTGAAAAGGCCATTCAACGTGCATACGGTGGAAAATTGTTCATTCTGCATTCATGAAGGAGCCGATGGGCAGAAGAGAAAGAGAGTGAAATAAAGAGAAAAAAGAACGCCCCATCGACCATCGAGATCACCGCACACAAAGCCTTGTTACGAATTATTAACGATATTTTCCACTAATCAACTCGCGGTGGCGGAAAATTATTTCCATTAATGTCGAACCCACTCCGGTACCAGCTGGATGGTACACACCGTGCAGCTTATGCACACTCCACCATCGCTGGAGGATTATTTCCATCCAACTAGCAAAAATTAAGTTTGCCTTGTGCGTTACGCAGTTACGCGTGCTTTTGTTCTGCTAATTATTGTAATTAAACTGACGGTTGTTAATGCTACGGCATCGGGTGGTTTTTATGATTGTGTCTCTTTTTGATCTCATCGCTGTTTTCAATTAACGCGACATTCCAGTTAGTTAATTTTTCCATATTTAAATTACCCACTCAGGCCCGCCCGAAGTGGAGTGCAATTAGCAAACACACAATTGCACCGCGCATCCTGGCAACGCGCGAGGCTTAGCGATATTATTATCCCGCGCGTTAAAAATAGAATCCACCCCCCAACAGGCAGCCTGGCACGATGTTAGCTGCCTGCGAGCTATTTTCTGCCCCCACCGAGTGGACTGGCTGCCAGCTTATCGTTATCCTTCCGCCTGGTTGCACCTTCCGCAAAGCTACAAGGACGTTTCTCGGAAGGATGCGATCTCTCATCGCTCCCGCGACTCTTTCTGCTTCTTTGCGCTCTCACACAGCTCGAGAGGACCCAGGAAGTACGAACCGATTTGTGCTGTTGTCAGCAAATATTATGCTCCTTGTATTAAACAAAAATATTTATCCAACGATTTCGCTAGCGGAAGAATTCGTCCCCGACTCAGGGCCGTAAGTTTTCCCGCGAAGGAAAAGCCCAAGTAAAGGAAAAGGATAGGGAGCTTTTCGCTTTTTTTCGACAACTCATCGTCCGACTGGCGACCTGTTGGAAGTAGCCAGCGTACTGGACGCTGGGGGGAGATCAGATGGAATTTAAAACAGTCATTTTTCGTCAAACCATACAACCGCTCGGCGTTTGGGAACGATTCGCGTAACGAACGTTCGACAGTTTGCGAACGTTTCACACTCTTCCGGCTCAAGACACCAGCAGCATCTTTGTTCTCGTTCTTTACGGTGTGGATTTTGGCGTTAGAAAATACTTCTAAAGCTCGGACGAGTCCTTCTCTTTCGCTATCCATCACGACTAAGACACGCCACTCTACGTCAAACGTCCGTTTTCGTGAGCTTACACACAAGGACCCCGTAATCCGCCATTGATACGCGTCACCATCGTGCCAAGGGGTTTGTTTTGTTGGTTTTCCCCATGTATGACTCGTGTTCGAACTCATACGAGCTCTGCTTTAGCTTCCCGCTTACGCAACAGACAGTTTTATTTGTGCACGCGCAACTCTCGATTCCATTCACCAACTGTGGACGGTTCGGGCTACGGAATGTCGTTTTCCCGCACGAAGCACGACTCGGAAGCTGCTTAAACGCTTCGAGCGTATGCAACCATAAAATGAAATTACAATTCGCACTACTTTACGAGCATCGGCAAGCGGTTGGAGGAAAATTTTAAAACCAAAGCAAACCCGCTGGTGTAGCAATAATTCCAGTTTTATATTCCTCTGCAAAACTTCATTCTATTCCGCACACACACATACAGCCCAAGGGTGAGCAGGCGAAGAGGAGTTAGTTTTGTCAACGAATTTTTTATTTTATTGTCCCTCTCGCATTTTCCGCCTCTACCCAAGGAGCAGGATCAAAAGTTAGCGTTTGAGTTCAACACGGCGTTTCCGTGCGTGTGCTTCGTCTTTGGTCCTTTTTGTGTGTTGTTTTCTGTTGCTGTATGATTTGCATCGCATACTATCACAGTTGCTCACCCGTCTCAGTCCCCGTGCCATGATTGTTTCGAACATTTTATTGCCTCGCCTCTGGCGGTGCTCTAGTTTTACGACAGGAAAGCAGGAGCTATTTTTATTGATCGAATTTTGATTTGCACCGCGCGTCAAGGGAGCGTGTGCGACTACTCGGTTCCGTTTCCTTGTTCCGCTTCCTGGCAGGGACCTGCATCCCGTGCCGGGGTGAAGGCATTTATTATCCATTTCTAATTTTTTCCTCCGCGTCTTTTGTGCTGCTTGGTTCTTCACTTTTTCGCCTGCCACGTGCTGCTACCTCTTCTTTCGAATCCGATCCGTGTCCTTGACGTATATTTCATACTTTTTTATTTCTTTCGCCTCTTGTTCGATACTTTCAGCTTCCTCCTTCCATCCCGGCCAAGGAGACGCTGCGACCGAGAAAGAGCAGAAAGTGAAAAAATACGCCACTCGTTCTTTTTTGCTTGTTTTCGTTCCATTTTATGATCCACTAGATGGCCGGAAACACATTTGCATAAATATTTTACATTCAACGGGAGTACGCCGGGCAGCAAGGGCACATAAAGGGGGGCTTTCGCGTAAGGAATTAGCAGTCGATGCGCCGAGGCTACGCTCAGCCTAAACAAATTTAGATCCGATGGAATAAGAAATCGTAGATGTTCCGCGCAGGGTCGCAAAGAGTGCTAAGGCATTCCTTCATTCGTTAGTAAGGCACGGAGGATACGAGCCGGTGAAACAGTGCTGGCGAGGACAGCCACCGGGGAAAAGAAAAACGGACCCCGAAATGGTTGGGAATGTGAACGCACGAAAAAAAAAAGAGCCCGCAGGCCAGATACGGTTCCGGTTTATGGCGCAATTGTATCGCGTATCGGTACGCCCGGATCGCCAATGCGAACAGTAAACGCAACGTAAACCCTCCACACGATATACAAGCAGGAACAAGGAGCAAAAGAGGCTGACCAACAGAAGGAAAAGAAAAGCAACCCTGCTTGAAAGTAACACCAAAACCCTGGCAAACGGATCGAACCGCCCGAGGGCATCCGCCGACGGAAGGACCTTCGGAAAGAGAAGACGAAATCTGGAGCAGGAAACGAAGCGATTTGCATTGTCCTGAAATTCCGTCTCGCTCGAGCGGGTCAGATCCGGCCGGCTAGCCGGAAATATTTGCTAAAATCCAACCAATCACTTTCTCCGCGACACCACCCAAAGCTCATCCGTAGCTTATTTTCTGCCCGCCCTGGAGCTGGGTCATCCCTTCGACGCAATTGTGCCTCCATTCGTAAGGACTTTCAGTTTGTTGGGAGCTTGGGAACGTGGAGTGTCTGTGGTTGGCCGCAGAATCAGCAACAGCTCCTTTACGGGTCGGGAAAATGATTGGTCCCTAATGGCAGTGACAGTAGCGAGGAGTGGAACGAATTAACACGCGTGTGCTGAGGCGAGCGAAAAACATTTACAAATGTTAGAAAGACTGCTTACAAACTACTTTAGAAGGCGTTAAAGAAAGAAGCGATTGAATTTTAGCTCATCAAAGATGTTTCTAAATTACGAAACGATAATTCAAGCAATATAAAAAGCAGTCAGGATACTAATGATGGGATTTTTTTAGAAAAAGTGTTTTAAGAAGAAGTTTAGTTTCATCTCATTCATTGTAAATATGATTTCACTTTAAGCAATAAATGGTTAGATAAAATGATCCATCAAAGCAATATATAAAGTGTTTTTAAACAAGAATAATTATTTAGGATCAAATTCAAGACGTAAGGACACATTTTTCATAGAAAATCATCTTGAAAATCTTATTTTTCACACTTTTTCATTGACGTCTTTAAAAACACATATAACTTTACTGCTACGGAAAATATGTCGTATCTGCGGATGAATTGCTTAACGAGAAAGCAGTTTTAATGGACATATTTTTCTGAGATGGCTGTAAAATGATGACTCTAACATCCGAAGCTCCTTTGAGGCAAAGGGTTTTCCCACGAGAGCGCGATTTCCCACGCTCATAAAATTTCCTCGCGTGCGAGTGTGTTTCGTCCAGTTTTCCGTTCCACGTCTTCCCACTCCCGGAATGTCTCAGAAAGCAAGTAAAACCGAACATCCCGATCAAAACTATCGCGTCATAACTCGGGGTAAGCTCAACCGAGAGGTTACACATCCTGGCAGTGATGGATCACGCAACCCCACGGTAATACGCTGACTTTTCCGACGAATGGTCCTGGCGCGAGGTGGAAAAATGTCATCACACGCACGGGAAATGTACCGTGAAGGATGTTGAAACAAATCGACCGGATATAAACATGGGTCGGGCAAAACGGGGCAGCAAAAGAAAAATGAAAAAGAAAGCCCCCACCCCCATTATGGAGAAGCTCAGACTTTGCTGACGAAGCTGGCCGATTGAAGCAAAAGCTTCCCCAAACAGGAGAGGTTCAACTGTGTTGGGCTGTTTAATGACACGGGGTTTTTTTTTTTTCGCCCTTGACTCCTTCCCTGATTCCGCTCATAACGACGTATCGCATTCCAGCCGATAAGTCGCTTTAGATTATGTTGCGCCTCAGGCCGTCCGTTTAACGGCCCCCACCATCGGGTGACTTTGATTGACCGTGAGAAATGTGGGCTTTGCGCACGCGAAGGCACACCGACCGCGGGCCATCGTTAAAAGGGCCGCATTTTGCATTCTCCAGGCCCGCAAAGGGCAGGCCCATAAAACAGGAGCACCCTAAACGTGGGTCTCGTTCAGCGCATTAGCGAGCGAGCGGGCCGGATTTTGGGCCGAAATTATGTTGTTTATGATGCGAGAACTGTTCGCACCCCCAACTCCAGCACGTTTGCGTGACCGGCGAACATCGATGGGCGAACACGCCACCTGCCCAGTGTCTGGAAGGGCAAACAACTCGCGCTACATCGTACACCCTTAGTGGGTTTTTGCCCTCTCGCTGGTGGAGCGATGAAACGTGAACGCTCGTAAGAATGGTGAAATAATCAACAATAGTCGGAATCCGTTTGATTATCCCGCGTGTGCTTCATTTTTCATGCCCACACCTAACGTTCTGCATGGTTCTCGGTGTTCTACGGAGGAAACACGTTCTCGAGAGTGCTTTGCCAGACACAGCCAACGAACCGACTTGCATTCGCATGTAAAACTGCCAAATCATCGGTCTCCTTCCGTGCCCTGTTGCTGCGTTTCTGGAAGGGCAGAGACCACCGGGTACTGGTAACGAGTGAGAAGGGCATCAAGTTCAAAGATCACTGATTAAACGTCACCCTGACCGGACAGGCGGCGTTGTGCAGATAATATCGCGCTGACACCAGCCGCCCGAGCAACGAGTGCCAATTGGAAGCTGGAAATGCTGGTTTCACCGCGCCACGAAGCGCGTTATACGTCGATGTCCGATGGAGAAAATCCATTTCACAACGAGAGGTACTTCCAGAGATACGGCTGCGATAAACATTTGGGTTCCATAACACATTTGAAGCGTCTTTTTGGTGGAAATCTTCAGCGACATAGCTTCAATCGCAGTTTTACCTCGCTTTACATTGTTCACGAGGTTCGTGATAAAACCTAAGTGCGAACCTTTCGAACACCTTGGGAAGAATAAAACCAGCACGAGCGTCAGCTTAGCCCACCTGAATGCACTCCATTTCGATCCATTACGATGTAAACGGGACCCATAACCGTCGTGCATCGAGCTTGCACACAATAATTCGAGTCCATCATCAGCCTCATCCAACATCCGGGTCGTGCGTGGCCAAAAGCGACACCTTCGAGCAAAGGCCAGCCATCGAACGAGGTGAACAAATTACAGCCGGGTCGCCAACACCGTTCCACCACCCATTGGGGAAGCGTTTCCGTTGCGTTGGATTAGTAATCGCCCGCTGTTTCAACCTGCAATGCCATGCCGGTAGAAAGGCACACACACGCGGCGTCATAAGTGACACCCGCAAAAGCCTCTTTCCACATGGTGAATGGACGTCCCCACGCGCAAGGCGATAATAGTTCACCCACAACCCAACTCAGGCACCAAACATTCCAACTACTGCGGGTACCAACGCGTAGTCCTGCACCGGGGTTATGTCACACAATCTGACGTTCACACCGAAACGCTCCGATGTGTCAGGGTCCTTTTTGTGTAGTTTGTTTTCTCTCTCTCTCTCTCTCTCTCTCTCTCTCTCTCTCTCACTCCCTCATCGCGTGCTCGCTTGCTCGCAATTTCATTTCGACTCGCTCACCAGCTTTCCATTGCCAACCCCTATCTCGTTGGGCCATTCCTACCGAAAGCGTTGCTGTCTTCGTATGATTCATGATGGCGTTCAACCCTCTACCACCATCTCGATGCCTCGCTCAACCACCTGGGTCTTGCAGGTTTGTGCATTCGTCATGTAGGTGCACGCTGTCTGCCGGAGCAATGACCAGGGAACCATCCGTCTCCATCGGAATGGTCTCCCGTGACGAGGGTTTTTCCCGAACGATCATGGGCGACGAATTTTTCCGGCGTGCTTTTTTTCGTTTTGCTCCTTCATCCCAACCCCACACCAAATCAAATCGAACCGAGACGACGAGGACGAGGCGAGTGGATGCTTCCGAAAAATACACCACTTTCACACGCATTTTCCTACGAGTGCCATCACTCACCGGGCGGAGGCGAGCATTCGTTGCACCGTTCGTTGGGATCCTTTTTTTTTTTTTTTGGTTTTTTGGGGAGGGTTCTGGTTCCGGTGTGGCGTGAGAGTGTGGGTTGCAGGATCAATTGCACTAGTTGTCACTTGTTCCCGCGCGTGACAGCGCCCGTCAATGGATCGATCATAACAACCGCACACGGGGTCGTGTTTGGGGCGAGAAGGAATCCTTTTACGGGTGAAAAATTACTTCCTCCACGCTCGACTCGCTGTTGTTTGGTGGGGAAGCATCACACGGCTAGGAAGGGCTTTTGCAATCTCAAAACGATTAGGGCGAAGGAAATCCGATACTCGGGTTTCGAGCTTCTGCAATTATGATGCGTTTTGTTCGTAATAAATCCCGCTTACGGAGAGGATAAATTGTACCGTCTGTTGGCGAGGCAACCTGCGTTACAAATGGGCTCTAATAATTGGCCACAATTTCCTTCTACCCACACATATGCACCTTAAAAACGACTGCTAATTGGTTTGCCACCACCACAGGGTCATGCACCGTCGGAAGGAAAATTAATCTGGCGGGCTGCATTGTCCGTCGTTTTATTGCATTTTCGCGTGGATTATGCCTCGTTGGGTGTAGATCAACTTTTACCCCTTTTCGCGCATCGGCTTGCCTTGGGAACCACGCGTGGAAAAACCCACCGCCAAGCCGTTCAAACCACATGCATATCGTCACGGTTCTGCGAATGGCGTGCTGGCGCGACTCCCGCGGTGCACATTAAGCTCGCGCAATGCACCGAAGCAATCGCTCCGTACGATTGCAACTTTGCGCGCGACGAGCCACACCACGAGCGCAAGTGTCGGTTTTGGGTGGGTTTACGAGCTGGGTTTGGTTGGTATTTAAATTGTTGTCAACCGCCCACCAGCCGGTGAAGCCACCCCAGGGTTGGAACCCGCGCGCGAAAAGTTCCGGGCGCGAAGGTATGCGAAAATTGAGCCAACCCTGGCGGCGCGATTGGCAAAAGTTGGCAACGGCAGGCTCACGGCTGTCTCTTGGGACGACTCGCCGGTCGGTTGTTGAAGTAGCGCGACAAATTTTCCACTTTTCCGTGCCATTGCCGCATCTCGAGCCCTTGCGCGTTGGGTTTCGGAAGGTTTTGGATGGGAATTTTTATTGTCGGCAACTCCACAAGTCGTTGTGCGACCCGGTGTGTGCGGGAAAAGTGACAGCTATTCCGTCCCGTTTTGGCAACCGAGAGCTAAGCACGTCGGTGTTTGGGGTGCGGCGCATTAATGTGGCCCTTATTTAAAAATTTCTAACAAGCACACCGGCCCTCGAAACAGGTAAGGGATCAAACCGGCAACCTAAGTGCACATAAAACAAGCCAAACTAAACGAAACACGGTCGGGTCGTACGTAGAAAACGAGCGCGAGCAGCAAACAATCGCGGTTGTGACAAAACGGGCCGTGGAAAACACCTTACAGAAGACAACGGAAGGAGGTAATTGCGAATAAACAGAGTGAATATGGTGCGCGAACGAGATGGCCTTGAAGAAGAGACGTAATAACGGAAAATAGAAGAGCATTCGGGTGGAAAAACTGGGGTGGAACGTGGATGAACGTGGAAAATTTGGCCACACCATTGCCAAACCGGTGGGGGACAAATTAGAGGTGATGAAATGAAGGAAATCCAATTTAAAGCTTCCCACCAATTTTCCAGTGGCGTCGCGTGGTTTTCGGAGCTCAGCATCACGTCCAGCCGCCATCCACCGAGAAGGTGCGAGAAAAACCGCCCGATTTTCCTGCCCGCTACACTCCCCAAGGGCCACGAGGCTCTAGGCCGGGCAAGTTGGAACGGGTGCGGATGATTATGCCACTGGAAAATGCGCGACTAATTGCTGTGTCGGGAGGAAAATCCAACCCCCCCCCACCGTGGCGCGTTCTACTGTGGATTGCATGCGGGGTTTGAGGGGGTGAGAGCATGACAAAGGGCAAAGGGAAAACCACCGCAGACGCATTCCCACGAAAATTCCATCCCTTATTTGCACCTTATTACCCCCGTGCGCGCGCACCAACTCCACCAACTGCGTGGCTCCCGGCAGGGCAAGAACGGCCCGGTGAGAGTTTCCACTCCCCCCCCCCCCCTGCCTCCCGGTACAACCCCTTCCATCATCCCTTCACAGGTCCTGTGACCAGCAAGGGGTGGAAAAACCAAAGCGGTAATAAAAAGCTCCCGCAGCATAAAATGCAGCTACAACCGGACAGTGGCTCGTGGGGGGGGGGGGGGAGGTATCAAGCAAGGGGGAGTCGCTTTTTCATTTGTCATCGTTGTCGCCATCTTCTTTCCGCACCTTCTCCACCTCAGTCTCTCAGTCTCTCGTAATCCAACTACCACACCGGTGGCTCGACTAAATCAAGATCCTTACGCAACCAGCAGCATGTAGCACTCGCTCACAAATGTATGTGTCCACGTGACTGTGTGTGTGTGTGTGTGATTGGCGAGTCCCTATGGCTTAAGTGAGCCGTCGAGCCGCCATGGGCCAAGCCTCGGCGAATGCATTTCATTATTTCAACGGTTGCATACTTTTAATTTGTTTTTTTTTTCTTTCATTTTTTTTTTTGCTTCGGTCTAGCCTCCCTGTGTGTGAGAGAGCTTTACGAGGACTATCCCCGGAATGGCTGTGCGCGCTACCACGACCGGAATTGTGGGCCCGTAATAATTGTTCACGCTCCCACATCCCTCCCAGTGGTCACAAACCATCCCCCGGTTGGTAACGTAATTAGTAGCTTATTATGGGACCGATTTGCATCTGAATGCAGCCTAGCTTAAGGAGTGGAGTGGTTGAGGCACGCTAGGAGGGACGCAAGATGACGAATTTATAACGCGTCGCCTGTGGGGCGGCGAAGGCCCGACGGCCCGACGGCGACAAACGCTGAAGTGCTCCGTGCGGTTTTAACTTTCTCATATGCTTTCATTAAAAGCAAGACACAAGAACGAGGCAACCGTGCGGTTGGTGTGGGGGGGGAGGGGCCTGGCGGTGACGAAATAATTACGACCAGCCTAGGGTTTGGTTTTACCGTTTCTCTAATTGTTATCCCGGTTTGCGGGACGTTTTTTTTTTTGTTTTAATACTCCAACTCCTCCACCAATTAAGCGGCTTCTCTTCATTCGCGCATTTGCGGTAATGATACGCTGGCTGTTATCTCTTTCGCGCATTTGAACGTCGCTTGGTGAGAGCAAAATTATCCTTGTAAAAAATTAAACACCATCCACTCGTTTTCGAGCGCCATCAATAATGGGTGCCATTCTCGCACACGCCAACTCCTCTTGCAGCCTGTGAGCGATATAATTATAATGTGCAATTACTGTAACACGTTATATTATTGTTATCACCCAGCGCAAGAGTCCCCTGCTGGTGGTGGGGAAGTGCAGTTTTTTTTATAAGCACACTTCTCCCCCACCATGGCATTCGTGCGCGATTAATTTGCCCGTGCCGGGGCTTAATAGTTCGATTTTATTTGCTTTTATCACTTCTCGCGCCTGGTGGGTAGGCAACCGGCAATGCACGTCTACTTTTCCGATCCACTTCGGGTTCGATCTTTTTCCACTCTCCCGCTTCCACTGCTTCTCGTTGTTGTTCGTTTCATCTCGGGCCCTGTGAACGATTGCATTTTCTCCTTTTTCGTCGGTCGCGAACTCATTTCGAGAACCGACATTTCGCTGCTTTTTGTTGCGCTACGTTTTGTTCGATTGGCTCTATCGGGCTGTTCCCATATGCTTTGTCGTGCCGCTGGCCACCCATTAGCGAGCAATTCGTTTTTCACGCGTGTTTATATTTGTTTTCCAGTCGTCGGCTTTTATTTTGTGCACCGCCGAAACCATTTCGATGCTGTGTTCCAGCTATATTAAAGGCTGAAGGTGGGAAAGAGTGGCTGAACTTGCACCCTTGTGTGACGGAATGTGAATTGCTGAATCGAGCTTCACATGGACTTTTCTGTTTTCGCATTTTCTTCCCATGTGTCAGCGCTCGTCCATTCGTTGTATCGAGTCTATAAGTTGTAATTAAACGAAACGTAGTATAAAGAGAAGCCAAAAAACCAGGACATGTTGCGCACGGATAACTGGTTTGACTGCTCATTTTTATTGACTCTTCATGGCTACTGGCAACAAGACCGGGCCGGTAATTTGTTTCGAATGCACAAATCGCTTATACACATGTTCTTCTGCGTCCAAATTATTGGTAATATCTTAACTATAGATTAAAATAGACATAGCTATGGCGAACGAATCATTGTCGTTCATCTTATTTGTAATTAATATATATAAAATCTTAGATTTTTTTTGTGATTTTTCCCTCGTTTCCCATAGTTGAAAAACTCCATCAAACCTGAAGTTAGATGAGTGCTTCAATCACGCGATACTTTACAACAACTGCTACCACTGAGAAACATCGCGAGGTGTCTGTAATCAATCGATTATTCACTCAACGTCCGAAACGATGAAGACCATCACTAGAATGGTTAGGTGTAAATTGGAATACCCTTTTTTAGCTCATATCCCATTCCTTCCAGAGCCCATATCGAGCAGCTGCATTGAAATCCCCTTTCAACCGCTAATTTGTTACAGCCAATGTCCCGATTCCACGCTATATCACAGTGGAGTGGAACGTTCTATGGCTGGAGCAGGCCGTAAAACGGTACGTATAAAATAAAACCTAACGATCCCGACAACACCACGCAAACACCGCGGACCCACCAATTGGGCTACGCACAAAAGTTTTCGATCCACCGAAGGCCTTCCGCAAGAGTGCCCAACAGTATGCAAGCGATCTGCCTCGCAGAACTAACGTTGAGCAAACCCCGGAAGGACTGCGCACGGAACGATCACGAAACCAGCGGCATCCAGCTCATCAACCGGTCGCGCCCATCTCAATGGCTCGGTTCTCTCGATGACCGGAGCCACAAAAAGGGAAAAAAGGGAAAAAGGTCCGGACTGAAGATGGATGCTCCTTTGGTGCGCTCTACACTGTCGACGGCAGGCGTGGTTGCACTGACAAGCCGCGCGCGACCGCTCGCGTATTGTTATTTAAAATAATGGAAATGTTCGCGCGTGGTAATGATCTTATTTTACGCCCCGGGTTTTACATTCCAGCCCGCCTGGTTCGAATGAAAAACAGGGAGCAAGAAGCGGACGCTGTTCGCAACGAGCGTGGGTGTGTGGTTTTCGGTTTGTTTTCCCCATCGAGTTTCGTTTGTGTGTATTTGTAAGTGAGGGGGGGGGGGGGGGTTTCACCTCAACATCTCTTCCCACACCACTGGAATTTTCCTGCCTGTGAATGAAGTGAAAGGTGGCGAGTGAGAGAGAGAGAGAGAGAGAGAGAGTCGGAAAAAGGGATTGAGTTGGACATGTGCGGCATACACTCTCACACGCACACACGGGCAAAGGACACCACACCAGTGAAGAGGGATGGAAAACTCGAAACCAAAAGCAATCGCACGTCTCCTGCGCTCATTGTCGGTACTTAAATGACGCACGGAAAAGCTATAAGTGGTGCGAGCAGGACCAACCGGTCACAGGATCTGCCCCCAGTTTTCCGAGTGCCTAGACCGCGTGGCAGCCGCCCGCTTTCGGGTGGGGTTTTCCACGAGCGGGTAATGAGATTCCAGCTCACTTTTCGCACACGGGCGTACGGTTCAGGGCAGCCCCCATCGAGAGAGCATTATACGACTTAATTTCCCCACCGAACCGTAACGTGCGAGGGCGCGAGTACGAGGAAAAAATACCGTTGCAGACCTTGCACATTTCCTCATGTAGCGAAGAGCAAGGACAAGCGAACGGTCGTGGGGTTCGGTAGCATTCGGTGGCAGCGGAAAATGCGGCCACTTGGCAGGCTCTCGAATGCGAACTTCGTACGCGCCCGACAGAGCTGACAGTCAGTTTTGTGTTTGCGCTTGCGTTTATGGGGCAAATTGAACCAGCCTACCTACCTAGCATCAGCACGCTCGCGCTTTTGCGGTTTTTACCATCAGCACCACAATAGAGTGAGTTTTCGGCTTCGAGCACACGTCGGGCGGTGTCGGTTCCCGTTAATCTAGCGTTAAGATTCGCTGTTCGAATCCCTCACACCGGTTAGCACCTATCGGGGAACACAATCGGGGAACACCGGTTGCCGCTAACGAGCGCAATTTCGGCCTCCCAAACGCTTGCAACCGCCACCAGGCGAGCAATGGAGCGGTGGAAAATGAAAAACAAAAATGCCCAAAGAGATAAAACACAACAGCAAACGAAAAGGAGACCCTTCAGCTGGCGGAGAGAACTGCCGGGAAAAAGACAATCAAAAGTGTCGTAAGGAACCGGCACGCCCGGCTGGCTGTTGCACGCGCCTGTGGACATTATACTTAAGGTTCAGGTCGCATTAGTAGAATGTGGTACACACGCAGACGCACGAGCCGAAAGCAGTTGCTGCGCTAACTTTCCAGCCCATTCCACGGCTCGCTAGGACGTCTGTTTAGCTCGGCTCCATGCATTACGGCCTTTAAATTGGATACCGGCGCACATCCCCGGGAGGGTGGAAAGTTTCTTCGGAAAATTGCAGACGAAAATCCCGTCCCATTTCTCGCTCACAAACCGGCCCAGTCCCGGGAGCGTGATCGGGTCTGTCTGTGCGGGTTTTCCCTAACTTTGGACTGCGACTCGCGAGCCATCGCACACTAGCGCCGTCTGGCGGAGCGCAGATAACAAGCTTTTGTAGTTTACCACCGTTTTTCCTTTTTCTTTAGCGTCTTTCCCGGTCCACCACCCAACCCATCTGTGTCCCGCGCCAGACGTGTACGGTAGTTAATTTTGCGCTTCTTGCGCCCAAACCCGCACCAACCTCTGAAGTGGCAGCACCGATAATGATGCCTTCGGCTGTCGGCTCTGGTGTAGTGCATCAGGCTAGTACGAAGGTTTCCCCAAGACCCAGACCCGCATTGTGATCGACGAAACCGCTTTGCGTGGATCCGTTTTCACGCCACGTTCGTGGGTGGGCTTTCGTCCTTAGCGCCTATTTGCTGGTGCGAGCGGTTGAAGCTCGCTGCCTTACCTGGCTACCGGCGTCTGAAGGAAGTTGTGGCCCTTTTGATGGGTCCGACTCGTTTCTCAGGCCCACCCAGGTCGGTGCAGCAAGTTGACGAATGCCGGCTGAATGCAGGATCAACTTCTCTCGACACACTTCCTGGGGTGTTTGCGTTTGCGAGGCTTCCTGACGTGATGAGCTTTGAGCGTCGAATTGGACGGCGCACGGCGGGAACCGGAAATATGGACTAAGAAAAGTGTTATTAATATTGTGTGTGTGTGTGTGGTTTTTTTTGTACTTTGAAAATGTGATGGCTCAGCACGAGAAGCGTTTCTTCGCAACCGTTAAGAACTAGAAAGAGCAGTAGCGTTTTGTGTGTGTTGTCTGTATTTGAGCGCAAATTTTTCTCTTTTACGACGAACGTTAAGAAACGATTGCTCATGAACCTTTAGAATTGTATAAAATCGCTACCATATCTCATATTTCATGCCATCCATACCAAACAGCAACAATATTTGCAGACAAACATCGCTTTACTTCCCCACCAGAGCTGTCAACATATTATTTGTCCGTCCAGCTTTATTATCACGACTCCTCCAAGGCAGAAGACGACCGGAACTAAACGCACACCTTTTCAATTCACTACGAATCGGTATAATTATAGCGTTCCACTTCCTCGAATGGTGGTACTTTCGAGAGCTTCACCATGATTGTGACTGCCACGTGCCATCGAAGGCACACGAGCAGTTCGTCCTGCTGACCAATTACGCTAAAGCACCACCGGCACGCCCTCACCACAATGGGGCCATTTTTTTTTCAGAAATCCCACCCACTCACACCAACCCAGTGCCACCCGGTCCAAAGTGGTGGTGTTGTTTTTGAAACGAATCAATTAAAAGCTTACCAACGGCTTCATTCATCATCGTCCGGTTCCGCGTCGTCGGTTACCACCGGTTTTCCGCCATCTTTACCGGCGGATTATGAGCTAGGAACGCTGGGAACGTCGCAATATGGTCGGCCAAGGACGACGCTGGGCGCTAGTTTTTACAGCAAAACTCCACCGGCGCGCCGCCGGCCGGAAGGTGAAACATTATTTTTTAATTAAAACTCGCGCGAGGCCAACGAGCGAGGCTGGTGGAACGGGTGCTTGATTTTTATCTAACCCAGGGTTCGATGGTGTGCGGGATGGGAGTGGGCTCGCGATTTGGTGGAATAAACTTGCTGCAACCAGGACGAGAGCGCTAGAACGAAAGGCTAGGATTCATGAGGCTTCTACGAAGTTCCGGTTTGCGATGGTGTTGTGTTTCTTTCGCGTACGTAGCGATTGAAGCGCTACCGTATGTGTGCGAGTAGTGTTACGTTTTAATGACTTTGATCAACAACTCTATTTTGAACTCTTTTATAAACCGTTTTCCAACTTTTATTTTCCACTTTGAGCTGCATTTTTGAGCATGCTTTATTGTTTTTATACTTTCTCAATAATGTGCGCATCAATTAAGATTCTTTGTGCTTAATTCCTTGATTATTTCTCTCCTTTTTTCAAACTGGTTGCTCTATTGTTTTACATTTAATTTGATTTTCACTGAATATACAAACTAAAGAAACTTTTTGTTAATATAACGTTTTTGATTGCATAAAAACTACAATGACAAATTAGAATCAACTTGTAATTTTCATGAACATTATAAATGATTTTTGATGATGTTTGTATTTTTTTAACGTAAAAGTAAAATCATTCAGATTATTTCATGTAACTTACCCACCATATTCTCGTCGTCAATCATCTGCGTTTGTTTCATTTAACTGCGCGATGGAGTTCTTCGCCATTTACACTGAAATAAAACGCTACCGTCCTTTCCAAGGCTGCTACTTTGTCTACTTTTCCGACGTTCAAAGTTCACCAGAACCTGAATCGCAAACACTCACCAATTGCGTGCAGGTGCGTATTGAAATCAATTACCCGCGGCACCGTTCCGGCAACAGCAACACTCGAGGCAGATTTTACTTTTTCCCAAGAAACGACACAAGCAGGAGCTTTTTAGAAGGAAATTCATTTCCACGCGAGCGAACAATTCGGATGATCCAAGGGACGGAATGAACACCAGGCGGGCAGGTTATTGTTTATGGATTTTATTGTGTGTCTGGATCGGTGCAGCCTTTCCATCCTTTCACCCTTCCGCTTTCCCTCATCACCCCCTCCCTCCCCCCCACCCAACCCACGCACGCTTCCTACGCCCGGGGCTAGTCTAACGGCCCAATTTAAATGTCCTAATTGTCCACAACCACATCAGGGAGCTTGCTTTTCCGGAGCTCGAATCGACGGTAGTCGAGAGGATTAAAATCCCTCTCCCTTCTTTCACCCATCTCCTTCCACTTCCGCTTGCCCACAAACACCACCCACCTGACCACGCACGAAATATCGGATACGGATTTAATTTTCACCAACGCAGCCATTTCTCGGAGCCCAATTTGGGATGGGGTTTTTCTTTTCATTTTTCCTCCTGCGATGTTTTACACCACCGAATCCCCGCAAAACCCCGACTCGACACCTCTCTCCCTTTCTTCTTCTCACTTGCTGTATCCTTCCTCATCCCCTTTCCCATAAGTTCAAACACAACATCTGAATAAATACAATTTTATTTGCTAAGTTTTGCTCTGGACGCCTTCCTTCCAGAATCTCTCACTCGCCTCGCACATTCCCCGTCACCGCAGACATTTTGATGCCCATTTTCGTTCAGCGCTCGCATCACCCCTACCCTCCGGGCTCGATTTCCACACGGTTGGGAATGGGCTCGCGCCAAAAGTTTCCCTGCAACCAAGCCCACCCCGGGGCCTGGTTCGCCTTCACCGTGTGGCGCTTTTCGGTAATTGAGTGTTGAATTTGGGATTACAGCAATACCGCGGCTTCGTATCTCTGTTTCTCTCCCTCTCTCTCTCTTTTTCTCTTTCTCACACCATTTTCACACCCCAACCGAACCGGTTAGGGCTTGCATTCTTGATTAGCTGGGTTTTGATTCCACCCCGAATCCAGGCGTCGCTGACGCTCTCTTCGACCTACTCGGCGCTATTTGGTTTGATTTTCGATGAGAGATACTTGTCGGTGAGCTCGTCCCGCTGGGTATGCTCGGTATGTAGGAAATCCGAATCCTTCTGGCTCAGTCTCTACCACTACGAAGCTCCACAATCGCACCGGAACATCACACACCCGAAATTCGAGCCCAAGTCCATCTCACGTACATCTTTGGAAGGGTTTCTGTTACTTGTTCGTTTTGTTTTCTTCTTCTTCTTCTTCTTCTTTTTTTTGGTTTTGGTATGGAGTGCTTTTCTTTGCAAAACTAAACCGATATTCTATCCGCGTAACATGTGAGTCGGCTCTGCGCTCTTCTCGTCCTTTCACCCACGCCCGACGCACCTTTTCCGCTTACGGTTACGAATTACATTAGCAGTAACATTACATTTCATTGTTAGTTGGTTTGGGTTGGTTTGTGTGGGTGTGTTCTTCTGGTTTCCATTTTGTTTCTGGTTCACTTACATACCTACTTAGTTTGCTTATCCTGCTTATCTACTAGATCGCACCACGTGCACGCACTAGCTCCACGTTCGCGTCAGGACAATCTATACACAAACCTGGTGCGCACGTGTCCTTCACTTTAAATGTGTTTCCATTTGTTTTGTTTTTTCTTTTTTTCATTGGTTTTATGTATCTATGTATATATGTATATATGTATATTTACTTATACATTGTAACGCTCCCTTTCCGGCGCCCCGATACGGAGCGGGGCAACCACCAGCGGGGTAAGGCTAAAACTGCCGTATCAGCGAACTACAAACGATTCGTAAAAAGGGTCTCAACATTAACTAAACAGCAAAGATCTTTCGTTACGAAACTTAAGCTTACAAAACAGTCGCATTTTGCGTACGCTACAGACGTGCCGGTTTCGCTACTGTACAGCCATCGCGTGGGGTGGTTGAAAGCGCCAGCGAACTGAGCAAATTGAGCTGGTTTTTCCTGCGTTTCCCCCCCCCCCCCCCCCACTCGGTTTGGGTTTCACGTGGGCAGAAGAGATGGGTTTTAATCACGCTTCCTTGTTTTAGTATCATTTTATACAAGTGTTTATTTAGTTAATTCTCGTTCAATTTGCTTCTCCCACTTCACGGCCACGGTTCGTTTGATTTTGTGGATGATATTTTAACGGTAAGAATTCTAAAAAACGACAATTCTTTTCCCCCTCTTGCCTATCCCTATTTTCCCAAACTTTACCCTAACGTGCGCTGTGGGGCGGAGTTTGGATGCGCTACCCTTGGTGCGCCCACCCGACAACGTGCGGATTCTTAGCTTTCTTTTTAGCGTAATTTAATTTGTTTTAAACATAACCAACCCTAACGGAACTAGCTAGCACCCAATCGCGTCGAACTCGACGATAAAAATCCTGCAATATCGCGGCAACTTTTCGCTAACAAATATTTATTTACTTTTCGTTTTCTTTCACTTCAGCCCTTGCTGTGCTTTTTTTGATTTATAAAAAAAGGAGCCAATTCTCGTAACGTAACAAACGCGCTATCGTAACTCAACGGTTGCGGAGGCTCTCGCTGCGGGTACGCTGAAGGAAGCCGGAACGAAGCGAATGGTCAACGGGGATTAATTTTTCTTCCTGCTGGTTTCGTAAACCACGAAGAAGCCGTGAATTTTCTTCCACTTTGCTGGGGGAGGTTTTGACAGCGCGGTTGACAAAACAAATTTCATCCAACCACTCGAGGCGCACGAAATCGATCGCAAGAATCAGTCCAGGATGCGGCCAACCGACGAGAGGCCTGCCGAAGTTAATTATGAATTATGAAATCGGGAACTCCGCCACAAACACGTGGACCGGGCGGACGGAAATTTGTATCCGGTGGGCATCAATGCTGCATGAAGCGTGGTTGAAGATCCCCCCGAAGAAGAAAACGAACGGTTGGCTTCCGGTTGAGGGGCAACTTTCCCATCATTAAATTCATCCGCTTCCTGTCCCATTTCGACACTCTCCCCGTGCCAGACCGTGAGTCTTCTGAGCGCTAGCTTCCTGAAGGAGGCCAACAAGCGCTTCCAGGATGGTTTATTGAGTGTGTGCTTTTTTTCTCTGTTTTTCTCCTTCAATTTTTCTCTCCATTTTCTCAAGACCGAGCAACAGCACCGTGGAATCGATGGTGCGCTTGTTTTCGTTCCAACCGTCTGCATCGTTGCTACAGATGGCCAGAAGTCGCTTCCGCAGCAGTAGAATGGTCTCTCCTTCGCTTAATGAACACCCACAGGCCGTACGATCGGTAGCACGCTACCGGTAGAAGGGACAATGGTTTGGAACAAATCTAGGATTAGATCCACTCGATGGCTCTTGGGAGGGAAAATCGAGCAACAACAACAAAAAAAAAAATACACACACAAAACTCCGTCCTTACCGCAAGTCCACTAATGGCATTCCTTAAGGACGCCGGCATCGCGGAACATCGCGCTTCACCGGCGTTGACTTCCATTGTCCGTGCGATAGCACAAGAGTCCGAACAGGACGACCACCGGGACAGAACACACAACAACGGTTTCCACCAGGCAGCTGGGGTAACAAGCGCTCGAGCGCATATGCCGCATAAATAAAATAAATAATCGCCCGTCCGGTTGAATGCTTCGGGCCGAGAAAGGCGTGCCGCGACGCGATTTCGGTTGCCCTTCCGGTGCTGCGAGCCACGGACGAAAGAAGCTCGAGAGAAGCCTCGAACAGAAGCGTGCGTCTTCAATCGTGGCCACGAAATGAAACCCGTCCTCGTTCTGATTTGAACCGGAACAACAACAAAAAAACTCCACGCTTCCAAAGAATGGTCGCATTAAATGCGAGCGGAAGCGAAACAGGGCGATGCAGGAGAGAAAATAAACTCCGGCGAACACGGAAACACATCGGAAAAACCACCGCTCCGGGTGAAACCGTATTTGCTTAATCTTCATCGCGCGCTCGTCCCGTAATCCTTTTGTCAATCAACGTTCGATTTCGCGCGCAAGGAAACAGAAAAGGGACGAAGGACATGAACCAGCATTCGCCTCAAACCATCGATACACCATCCGAGGGAGTTTGTCGTCGGGCTTCATCCTCCATTCCTGTGGTCTGCTTTCATTTTCTGTGTGTTTCTCGCTCTTCCAAGCTGAAACCGGAACACGAGTAAAGCCCTTTCCGATCACAACACTTGGACACGCGAATCAACCATGGTTCGGCATTGTCGCGCACGTCCTGGTCGCTTTCGTCCTGCTCAATAAAAGGGAAGCTGCTTTCATCAATTTCTTCCACCTCCTCACGGTCATGGCCACTTCTGCACCACCCAGTCGCCATTGTTCGGGTTTCCGCGCTTGGATTCAACTGCAGACGAGTTGCAACGTCCTTACACAGCGTGGAAAGTTTTCCATCATGTCCTCTACAAAATATTTACAAACGAGTGTTGGCCTTGTTTCAACATGCCACCCTTACACTCATTTCGTGGGGAATGGAAGAGGGGGGGGGGAGGGGAGGCTTGGAAAGGACGAAGGACACGAATGTCCTGTTAGTAGAACGTCAACAGCTCCACCCATTCGCTAGTTGCAGCGCGACTCGCGTGGAGAAACGCAGAATCATCGCCCGAACCATGGAGTAAATTTGAAAGCGAAATGACACTAATGACAGCTGGAAGCTGGTGCGTCATCGCGTAGTATACTACCTCCCCAGTGCCAGCTTTCCACCCGTTCCCGGTGAGCAAACATTTCTGGTTAAAGCCACCCGCTCAGTGACGCCTTCCTGGAAGGCTTAAATTAACCAACGGTGCAAATATTTCCCCAGACCTCAGAGTTTACCAGCTGTCGGGGGAAGTAACTTCACTCAGAATTCCCGCACCTTGCGGCATGGTGGGAGAGGCTTGAAGGCATTCGCAGCGGCACGAGATGATGACCGTTGCGAGACGGGCTGCGAAACGCGACGTGCGGCATGAGCGGACAGGAACACGGAACACTTTGGGACGAGCGATTCGGTACAATAATTGCCCCCAGAGTGATTCACGCGAGACGTTTGGGTATAAGGCCGAATTGAGCTCTTGTTCGATGTCATTCACGTTGTCATGTCACCTTAACATCGTTCTACTACGGCTGGTTGCGCCAGCTCATCCTGGGAAGCGGAAAATCGTACTCCTGCAAACGTGCCGTTTACATCCCGTGGTTCACTTCTTCACCGTGTTTTTCGATGCGTAGCTTCCTCGTTTGGAAACAATTCACGAATATTTCGTTCTGTAGGCTATTCTTTTTAAATATTCTACCCCTCCCAACCGGAAAATGATCTATCTTCGAACGCGCCCAGCAGATCCCCGGCGCCCATTGGGAATATCTCTCCTTTTCGAGGGCTTGCTCATTGTTCATTTTGATTAGCGTTACTCCCCTGTGGATGGTTTCCGGTTTTTTTGATATTTCGTTTTCTTTTGATTTTTCGTCATCTTCCTACTCCCAGCTCGGCGGCTTTCTACCACTTCGTTCTACTTTCTGGCCATTTTCCACGCCATTCCGCCATTTTTCACGAGCTCGTAGCTTCACTTTTGATTAGTTCTAGAATTTGTTTTTCGAGCCGGGCATTTTTTGATTCATCGTTTAGAAAAACCCTCTCCCCGCGGCCGCTACTCCACCGGGACCGGATCCCACCCGCTCCCCGGCTGTAATTGACCCCCTCCAACCATCCCTCCCACACCAACCCGCCGCATGTTTCAACTGTCGGTGAGGAAAAGCTTCTTATGCTCGTCCGGGCCACCACCACCGCCTCCATTCATCGTTGTCGTCGTACCAAGGATGGCTCCCGAAATGAACGACGGATGTCCATCCAACAAGGCCACCCCACCTCCTGCCCCTCCGCCACCACCACCGGCCACCCCATCCCGGCCATGCTCGTCATTCGGGATCGAGAAGTGCCGGTACGAGATGAACTCGGGCTGGTGTGGTTGCTGCTGACGTTTAGCCGCCTCGAGCCGTTGCTTCTTGATCTTGAGCCAGCCCAACACAGAGATCAACACGATGAAGACAACGATCCCGAGGCAACAACCCACGATCAACCCGAGCCGACGCGTTAGGATCGAATGGATGATGCTGCGTCCGGACATTCCGTCAGCTTCTGCTAGTGGGTTTGGTCCGATTGAGTCGAGGGTGCGCACCTCAGTACAGCGAGATGTCGGTGTGTCCATCATCAGGGAAAGCAGCGTGTTCGAAAGGGATGCGTCCAAGTCACCATTCGCGTAGCCACTGTGTACGGCCGAGCCGCTGTTCAGGATCTGGTTCTGCAGCTGATTAGACTGGTTCAGCAAGCTGTTGATGTCGCTATGGTAGGTCAGCCAACTGCCGAGTCCGAGCACGCAGATTAGGTAGCGCGTATTCGACGACAACCAATTCAGCTTTGCTGAGTTCGACGAGCGGTTCATTGTTTTGCCGCGAATCTGCAGTATATGGAATGAAAAGTAAAGTGCACAAACAGAGAAAATTGAGCAATGAAAGAGCAAGATCTTGTAACTGCCAAGGTCAAGTTATCGAACAGAAAGATACGAAAGTGATAGTAATATTTGAAATGCATTAACCATTTGGAAAAGGAAACATAATTCTAGAGATCCAAAAAACCACGAAAAAAAACACATGATAAAACACTACCCAAACTATGGTCCTAGGGTGATGCTTGGAATGTGAGTTGTCGGTACAATGAGTCTTTACGAATTGAACCATCTATTAAAGAAAGAAAAATGTATCCAATTCATATGTCTCCCACCCTGAGCCACCAGGCCAATGGAGACAAATGACGCCATTCCTGGAAATCGTTCCCCATTCGCGTTCCAACGTGAATCCCAATCCCCACCAGAGGGCGCTGTGTCACTTACGTCCTCCACCGCGTCCAGCGAATGGTAGATGATGTGGTAACCATGAAGGCCGGAGTGTTCCCGGCTCTGCCACGAAACCAGCACCGAGTACGGTTGGATGTCCTGGATGGCGATCTTGAGGATGAGCGGTACGTCACAGAACTCCTGCGGTTCCATCGTCAGCAGCAGCTTGCCTTGCGCCTCAGCCGGTTGCTCACACCGCACGTTGTCGTAGCCACGGGCCCACTTCCGGTGGTCGCTCAGCCATTCCCATAGCTCCTGCGTATCGCACGAGCAGACGAGCGGGTTGTCTGTCGAAGGAGAAAGAGAAAAGAAAGTGAGGTTAAGGCGCAGACATCTTGAAGAAACTTCCACCCTAGCTTTCACGAGTTTCACGAACTTCCCGCGTGTCCCGAGCTGTCGAAGAGCTGCCAGCCAAATGAAAACTTTTGCCCACACGGGCCCACGCTGGCGATGAAGAAAAAGCAAGAAATGCAGCGACGGCATCCTGGTATCCTTTCAGCATGGCCATCATTTCCACTAATGAACGGCTCATAACCGTAATCGTTAGCGGAAATCGAAAAATCAAAATGTCCGTCGGTATTAGCGTCAGCTGGCCAATCGAAATCCTTCGACGAACGTCCAATCAACTGCCGAGGCACGTAAATCCGAGCCCCAGGAGCTGAAAACCCCAAGGACGAGCGAGCAAAATGCCATGGCAATAAGGTGGACAATAAATATTTATGATAAGCCATCAATTCATTTATTTTACTTTACTCTATCTCACTGCCGGTGCTACATTCCGAACGGAAGTAAGAACGGATGTAATGCCACGTGCCAAAGCGGCTGGTTAAACACCCCCTTAGGGTGACCCACTCCAGGGTTGAAAGAAGGGCGAAAACTATTTCGGCGATTTCTTTGCGGTCACCACGGCATACAACAGGTCGCAGAGGCATCGTCCGAAATGCTTTGGCGAAGGCGGAAGCCACACCGGGAATAGGTGATAGGAAAACTTTTGCTCTGACCAGGCAAAAGCACCAGTAGGGCGATTGTCCACCGACTTGTTGAGCTACGGGCTCGATTGGGGTGTGTAAAAATCATCTGCTCCCTAGGGAACCGAGCGAGAGTTCCAATGGGGCAATAAAATCGATTAAGAGGTCTACCTCTGCGGTCTGGTGAAGACGAAAAACGGCTCGTGGAAGGATGGAAGTTTGTCAAGCGCGATCGAGAATGGCATAGCTTGGCCGTTCGTTTTGAAGGTAGGCAAAGATGAGCAATCACCTTGCTGGGAAATTACGCTAGGGAAATGGAACTCTGGTATGAAACTTGTACTGGAACATACAATCACTTGGAGGACTCTTGAAACAAATTGAGCAACAAATAAATCTGAAACCTGTTTCATAAAGATCTATGAAATTTAGAGTTGATGTCAGTATCAGAAAATGACAATTCTCTTTGAAACTTTTCGATATTTCTTTCATAACTCAAAATAGTTTATACCCTCAAAAACCTGTTCTATATCCTCTCAAGAGTTTCGCTTTTGACAGTGCTCCCAAGAAGATACCTAAACCAGCAGCCCTTGTACTTACCCTCGAGTCTCAGCTGCTGAAGATGCGTCTCCAGTGGCTTTAGCGCTCTCAGCGGTGCATATTCAAAGTAGTTCTTGCGCAGATCAAGCGTTGTAAGTGCGCGCAACGTCCGGAAGGCATCTGATGCGACTGCTACCAGCCGGTTTCCGTTAAGATACAGCTCCTGCAAGGCGCCAAGGTGCCGCAGCGCATTCTTGTGGATTCGTTCGAGCTGGTTCGCGGATGCGTCCAGCACGCGTAGCTTCTGCAAGTCTTGTGCGAACTCATCTAGCTCACGGATGCTGTTTGTCGACAGGTTGAGCGTCTCAAGCAAACGCAGCCCCTGAAGTCGCTCCTTCGGCAGCAACTCCAGCTCATTGACGCTCAGGTCGAGTAGCTGCAAGTTGGCAAGTGCTACAAACGCGCCTGGTGAGATCCGGTTGATGCGGTTGTGCGAGAGATGCAGCCGTTGGACGGCCGGGTACAATTCAAAGTCTTTGCTGGTCACGATTGACAGGTTTGTACGGCAGATGACGAGCTCTCGCAGGTGGGGAAAACGTTGCTGGTCGGCATCAGCTGAGATGCGTTGTAGTGGGTTTCCAGTGAGGTTCAGCCAAGCTAAGCGAGCGAGTGACGCCTCTGATAATGCGAGGTTCGGGATGCGTCCAAATCGGTTCAGTGCAAGGTCGACTCGCTGCAAGCTAACTGAGTGCTTGAAGAAATTCTCTGGTAGTGCCAGTAGCAGGTTGCCACTCAGGTCGAGTGTATCCAGGTGTGGCAGTGTACCAGCTGTAAATCCACCCACAGTCGTGATGCTGTTAGCGTGCAGATCTAACGTACGCAGGTTAGGAAGCCCCGAAAGCTTGTAGAAGTCGATTACCGTGAGTTGGTTCCGCGAAAGAGCCAACACCTCCAGTGTGGACACGTTTAGAAGTGCTAGGTGAGGAAAATCCACCAGTCGGTTACCATGAAGACGAAGTTCTTTGAATACATGCAGTCCAGCAAATGCACCACGACGCAGCGCTCGCAGTTCGTTATCGCTAAGATCGAGTCGGGCGAGATTGACATTTCGCTGCAAAAGTCCAGCTGGTAGATCACTGATGGCGCACCGTGCTAGCTCAAGTACTTGCAGTGAGGCAAGCCGCTCCAGTAGACCTTCTCGTACTGCTGACAGGTTGTTGGCGCTTAGCCTCAGTGTCCGAACAGGACTGGCATCGAGCTGACGCAGTTCACTCGCTGGCAGTTCGTTCTCTTCCAACGTCAACTCAGCCAAGTTGGCAAGTCCTCGGAACGCACCCGGTTCGATGCGAGTGAGGTTGCAACCTCGCAAGTTAACGTTCGTGACTGGCAGTCCCGGCTGTAGTGCATCAGCTCCAAGCACCTGCAAATTATTGTGGCTAAGATCAAGCGTGCGAAGAGCACGCAGAGCACCGAACACGTTGGCTCTCAAAGCTCCAAGCAGGTTATACGCAAGGTACAACTCCTCCAGTCCTGCAAGTCCACGGAACAGGTCCGGCTGAAGATCGCTGAGCCGATTCCGCGAGAGATCCAGCATCTCGAGGCGCCCAAGCGCGTCGAACGTTCCAGGTTCGAGGGCCAGTAGCGAGTTGTTGCGCAGGTGTAGCTTCTCCAGGTGCACCGTCTCAGAGAAGAGGGCTCGATCCAGCGAACGTAGTTGGTTGTGCTCAAGCCACACCATCTGCACACTCGTCTGACCACGGAAGGCGTTCGGGTGCAGGTGTTTAAGCGCGTTCCCGCTCAGCTGAATCGAGAGTAACGCTGACTCACTAGGTCCTGAACTCAGCTCGTCAGGTCCATCACCCTTCGTACTGATCACCTTCCCGTGTGTAGTGACGGCCATGAGTGGTGAATGAGCTGGTGAATGAGGACCACCAGCAAACACCGCGTCCAGCTCATCCAGCTCATTATCCTGCAGATTTACGTACTGCAATTGTGAACAACCTCGAAGTGCTCCTCGTTCGATCACCCGTAGTTCGTTGTCTTGAAGGTGTAGCTCCATCAGGTCAGCGGCTGGTGCGAACAGTGCTGCATGAATTTGCCGCAAACGGTTGCCATTGAGACGTAAGTCCTGTAACTTCGCCTGTCGTGCGAATAGTCGCTCATCCAGCTCAACCAGTGCGTTCGCGTCCAGAGCGAGCGAAGTCAACTCAGGCGTTGCTTCGAAGAAACGCGTCGGTATCTTCTCGAGTAGATTATGGCTAAGGTACAGCTGCTCAAGCCCGTTTAGTGAAGCAAGTGCATCACCATCTAACCTCTGGAGCGCATTGTGCTCTAGGTACAGCACCTTAACACCGGTGGAGTTCGCGAAACAGTCGTCCGTCAACTCCAGCAAGTTGTTCTCGCTCAAGAACACCTCACGCAATACCGGAAGGTTTGCAAACACCCCACTCACGTAGTGTACATGATTCCGACTCAGGTCTACCGTGTGCAGACGTCGATTTGCGGCAAACAACGCTGGATCGAGATAAACAATCCGATTGTGACTCAGATCCAACGACTGCAGCTCGTGCAGGGACACAAACGCGTCTCGGTGCAGTGTTTCGAGGAAGTTGTTGTACAGAGAGAGCGTTTTTAGGTGCGGAAACGCCCCAAAGATGTCTGCATACAGTTCGACGAAATTATTGAGGCTCAAGTCAAGGAACGACAGTGATCCAAAACGAGTGTAGGTATCGTCTGGTTCGAGCGAGGCGATTTCATTCATCGACAACCGCACCAGCCGTAGGTTATCGAGTCGACGTAGTGCCAGTGTCGGGAACTGACGCAACCGATTCTCGGACAGGTCTAGCTCAGCAAGTGACTCTTCCAGACCAGCAAGAGCATGCGTTGGAACCCGCTCGATCTGGTTACTTTTCAGATTCAGCTTCACCAGGTGTAGGCCGTGAAACGCGTACTCCTCGAGCGCTCCGATCTCGTTCGAGTCGAGATCTAACACCATCAGCTTCTTCAATCCCATGAGCGCCTTTGAAGGCACCTGCGTTACAGAAAAAGTCACAACGAAACAATGAATATCTCCCATCACTCGGAGCAACCCTCGTCAACCTACCTGTGTGAGCTTCCCGTTGATGATGCTCAAGCTCTCGAGATGAGCACGTAGCGGTAACAGACTGTTCTGCTTGAGCTGCTGCAAACTCGAGTGGGAGAATTGCAGATGCCGAATACTAACATTGGCGCCAACAACGGACTCTGCACTTGGAACGCTTCCCGACAACGTGGCTCCCTGAAACAGGTCAACAGTGAGCGACTTCACCGTCCGATCGAAGTCATACACCGACAGCGACTGGATAGGCGACGAGATAACCTGCAGCGTCGAACGAAGGGCAGCGAACGTGATTCCAGGGCACTCCAGAAAAATGCCTACGAGGAAAAGCGACAAGGACGCATTAATGGAAGCTCCCGTTCAAATCTCGGGGTACGAAAAACACTGGAAAGCCTCTAATTGCATACACGCACGAATTCGAATCCCTTCCATTGGCGGCTGGAGGAATACCCAAAATTACCTTCTACCACGGGTGGGCTGTGGTTACGAGCAACCGAGCCATTTTATCGTGAACGAACGCATTTTCCGGCCACAGCTGGCGATTATGGCGAATATTACCCATCGGATACGCGTGGCGGCTCATCCAACGCTGGTGTGTATGCAACCGGCAAACGCACAGCTAGCGTACCACTCGAAGAGTCATAAAAAATAAATAACCCAGGCTCAGACCCGTGGAACCTGACTACGCATGAGATACACACACACACACACTGCGCTCTTCTCTTCTTCAACATCATGCATATCCGTTTCCTCATTCCCATTCGGACCTTAGACTGTACGTTGTCCGAACTCGGGATGAAATTATTACGTGACGGTTCATGGCTGGAACGGGTCGAAGCAGAAGGAAGAATGCCTCGACCTGGGATTAGCAAACGTTTCTGTGCCACGAGAGAAAGAGAGAGAGATAGAAAGGTTGCAGGATACATCGGATATGCCTGGGTATGGCCTTTCGAACTGGCAAACGTCTTGAAAGCCGCCCCTTGGAGGCTTGATAACGAGACCGAAGCGCAAGATTTCAGCAATGTTGCTTGTTCAACATTTAGATGCTCATCCCTATCCCAGCCCACCCGTTCTCGGAATCAGTCAAGGATGAACTATGACGTACACGACCTCATGTTCGGTCCCAGCAGCAGAGTGCACGAAACCGGCTGGTAGGACGAAAGCGAAGAGTAGAAGCGAAAGAAGAAAAAATCCCCAGCAAACCAGGCCGTAGGACACGGTACAACATCGACATCACACACCCATTACCGGTTCGTCGGGTGCTCATAATCTCGGTGCTGCGTGCGTTGGACTGATCACTGCCGCAGGGTGCACGTAAGGGTGCCTGTTGAGGCGCCGGGATTTTCCGGTCAACATACATCCGGTGCTTTGTGTTGCTTTTTGAAAATTGAAACAAGCAACGAACGAATAATCCTGGAATTGTTATGTTTCCGTGCCACCGCAGACGCCCGGATTGAGCCTCAACCCTGTCTGGGGTTTGCTGGGGGGAGCTTAAGCTGCCGTTGGCGAGGAGTAATTTGCTCGCGTCAGTGTTCATCTTGTACGTTGCACTCTCTTTGCTCTGGTGTTTCGGATCGTGCTTGTTGAGGGGCAGCATTTTGTTGCGATGATGAAGGCTTGAAAAGCGGGAAAGGGAACTGTTTGCGCTCACACAAATCGAAGAGGTCCTTTAAGATGACTCGCCACCATTTTCCGAGCCGATGGCTGACGTGGCAGCTGGAGGAGCACTTTTTCGCTTGTCACAAAGCAACATATCAACCAGACAAACACGAGAGATGCGTTCAATCGACTTGGCATGTCGATGCTTTGGTCCTTTACCTATTCATACAGCCAGTGGAGAGTTTCTGCGGATTCTTCAGAAGATACTGCACCCTTAACTCCTACTTAAACATTCAAACATTGAAACAAGCTGCTTAATGGTGATGATTTAGTAGAAAAGCTCTGAAAAGGAGGCTCTCATGATCTTTCGCTTCGTGCGTGTGCCAACATTAAGAGGAATAATTGCATCCAACGAAATGAAAAACCAACAAAATGAACAGCTCACTTACCATCCTCGAACTTGTAGCACGGGCAGGCGGAATTTTCCGCAAAGCTAGGACACTCGATATCGTTGACAGCGTACAGCGAGGCAGGACCATTCTGTTGCCGACCTTTTGACGACGAATCAGAAGCACCACCTCGGAACCGAGTTGTGCCTCCACCGGAGCTGCGCAACTGCAACTCCTCCATCTGACCGAGGCTGACAAGCTGTACGAGCAGCACGCACACCACCAACAGCCACCCACGGGCCCCAGCTCCATTGGTCCCACGTTGCATCACTCACACGCTCAAGCACGTGTTTCCACGACCGCTGCTCTGCTCAACGCCGCAATGCGCGCGTAACTGATCCGGGGAGCTTCGGCGGATGGGCCTGTGATGGCCGGGCATTCCGGGCAAGCGAGCAGGGAGTAGGGTGGGGATCCCAAGCGCGTTAGTCGTTGGTACCGGAAGGGCACGAACTTCGCGAAAGGGGCGAGAACTGATCACACGCACGCACTCCCTTTCTGACAGCTCACGTGACGCTCAGTCGAAGCACGACTTAATTGAAGCGAACAGCTCCGCAATGGCACCCATCAACGCAACACCTGCAAAAGAAAATGGAAGAGAAAAGGTTAGAAGATAAACTTTACCGTGAGTTGCAAAGTCCAAACGAACAACTTTCAAACTTGCTCATCCATAAAATAAGACATCATCAGAACATTTAAACGAGGCTTCTATCTTGTGCTCTTCATTTTCATGTTGATTTCATTCACCGGGAAGAACTGAAAGCTTCTAGTTTGCTCGGAAAAACCCTCAGCATCGTTTTGATTGAGTTGAATTTTTCAAAAGCTTCACCCTTCAGAAAACAAGATGGGTAACCAGGCAAACCGGTCACAGGAGCCCCAGACAATTAGTTCCGCGTCCTGTGCGACGTTGTGGCCATCATCATCATTATCATGCCACCAGCCCGTACTACTCCGGTAGTGGCTATCGCTCAACCCAACCTAACCTCCCTCGTGAGGTGCATCAAAACGGTAACCGCACTATTTTCCACCCCGATGCACCACGGAAAACCGGTCACTCTGCGCCACACTCGCGCTCCATTGCCCTCTACTGGCGTTTTTTCCATTGGTTCGCTTTTCCGCTGCTTTCGGGTTGCGGTCGTTGTTGGGGGGTGGATTTTTTTATGTTGTTTTCCACCCTTTCCACCAATGCGTCTTTTGGCAGGGAAACGCAAAATGGGCTTCTCGTTCCGGGCGTTGGCTGGGAAAATGAACCACGGCACACGAGTTTCATCAATTCGTTCGCCCCCGAGACGCGAGCCGCCATTAAACTCACCCGGCCGGGTGGACGAGATTCAAGATAGCGCTTCGGGAGTGCCAAACGCTTTGGAAACAATTTTCATTTCGATGCATTTTTTATGCTCGCACATGCTCGAGAGACGGACGGAGGAAAATCGGCTGTCTGCCATTCTTTTTTCGGTTTTATTTTCTGATCATTCAGGTGAATGTTTCAAACCCCGAAAAATGAAAAAGAGATGAGAATGTAACGCAAACAAAACGAGCTCCAAGCAGGCAAGGTTACCATTTTGTCTACCCCTCTGGAAACCCTCCATACGACTGCCTCCATCGTTGGCATTTGCCCATCAAGCGAACTTTGCGAAACGGCAACAAGTAAACCAGCCCGCTTGTAAGGTGCCATTTTTCGAGGTTAGAATGTCTGTACGGACAGCGAAATCTGCACCCGGGAAACGAGCGTATTCCAATTAATTCCACCTCGCGCCCGGTCCGGGAAGGAAATTCCACTCTCCCAGCCAAATGGAGACGCCTGGTACTTTGTAGAAATTTCGGGCTCCACAAAACCACAAACGTTTCAGATTAATCTCTGCACAATTCATGCATCATGGAAAAGGTGCATGAATATGGCAGCACGGTTGTGGTGGCACACGCTACGAACAAAACGGTACCAGTACGATTGCACACGTTCCCATTGGAGCGTGATGGAGGCGCCTGGTGCTTTTCAGTGGTCGAGTAACCGCGCCGGACCGAGCGAAGGGAAATACAACTCAAGCATTTCATTACGAAAATGGCAACAGATAAAGCGCTCTCTCGGCTTCGTTTGGCCACGCGCGAGGTGATTAGCCCGGGGTCGCATTGTTTGCCGTTATTGGAAAATGTAATCTCTTCCATGGCGCGGCAAGTTTTCAATAAATTATGCCAATTTCACCAAAAACGACCCGCCCTGTTCCTCCCATCGTAAGGCAAGCTGTGATGGTGCTTCTTCCTCGCACGCCCGCCATCACGCAGCTCTCTTCATCGCGCAAATTGTTTGTGGGTGGAGTTTCCGCTCGAACTTTCGCCGAGCTACGTGCCGCTTGTCGGTGAAGTTAGCGGCCGGCGTGCAAGTCAACGAATTTTTTTACTGCATTTTTTTCCCGTTCTTCAAGCGAGCCAGTGAGCAGGCGGACGAAATTGGGACAGGACCTTCGGGACGTTCGCCGCTTCACGCTCGTTTTGCTGGGCTTCTTTTTATTTATGTACCACGAGCCGAACCGGCACACGCCCATGAATAGCGGCCATTGTGGGGCAATTGAATAACCGCCCGCATGCCATGAGCGATGGAGAAGATGTTCCGGTGGGTCTCAAGCTCCCACGCCACACGGAGGGAATTTACCGCTCGTTTTGTGCCCGTGGGGTGATTTTTCCTTTTTCACGCCCCCTGCCACAGCGCTCTCAGAAACGACCTCCAAAACCTTGGAGCTTGGCGGATCGCAATGATCAGCTGACTTGTGTGTGGCTCCTAACGAAGCCGTACGTAATCGATTTCCGGTTCAATTTTCGAGTTACTCCAACCGGTCAAGTAGGAGGCACATTAAAGTCAACAGAAAACGCCACCTGAAACTGGTTAAAGGGAGCCCGTGGTACAGTTTCTTTCCATCGCAGGCGCATCCTTCTTTGCGCACGGGAAACCGCTAAATAAATAAACAGCCAACACTCGCCAAAAAACACCGACAGGCGCACGTTGCCACATTTCATCAAATATGCATATCATTTCGCAGCGCAGCGCTCACACAGAACTTATCACGCACGCGGGCTCTTACACTGTGATGGGGGTGGAGGGGGGGGGGATAGGGGAAGATGAAACGGAAAGAAGAAGAAAAAATTCGCTCCACACCGTCACCGAGCGGGAAAAAGTCCTCAATCGTGAGCTCAACCATCAAGGCAGCGCGCTTCGCTTAAGATGTTGTAAATTTTAATAAAACCCATTTGTCTAGCAAAACACGCACCCCTCGGGTACGGTTTCGTGGAGTGGGGGGGTGGGGGGGGGTGGGTGAAGGAAAAGGATATGGAGAAGGGGACCGTGGGAGCAGGAACCAACCGGCCCAGCGGCACTCGAGCGCCATCGCGATCTGTGACGGTTTGGGCGTTCGTTTAAAAATTTGCTTCCGAAGGCCACCAAGAGAGAGAGAGAGAGAGAGAGAGAGAGCGTTCCATTTGGCTTTTTTTTTCTGTGTTCTTGCTTTGCCTTCTCGTTTTACGAGCAACCGGAAGGGACCGCAGGGAGTGGAGGTGGAGCGGTGCAAATAAAACTGACGGAAGAGCATCCTCCTGCTGCGTCACCTGCGTGCCGTTCTGCCGCCATTATGGATGACACTGCAGCGCAAGGAATCGCCCTCCGAGGGTCCTGGGAAGCGATATTTTATCTCTTGACCTGCTTTGCGTTCGCCTGCCGGGTTTGTGTCTGCTCTCCTGCGGTTCGAACCACTTCGCAAATGTCTTGCACTGACTTTCGGAGCATTTTTTTGTTGCATTTTTTATGTTCGCTTTCCGAGCAGCCCCTTCTTTTTTGCTTTCTCTCGAACGAGCCCGATTTATTCGCCAAAGAAGCGAGCAAAAAAAAAAGCCGCTTCCTTCCGCTGTTCTCGCACTACATCAAGTGCAGCGCGGTAAGTATGCGGGTTTTTCCCGTTCTTTTTTTTCCCCACGCCCGAGCCGTTGTTCGCATTTTGTGTGGTCTTCTTTCGTGCGGCTGTTTTTCTTTTTCGCTCTTCTTTTTTCTGGGAGTGTGCAAACCCGCTGTTGCTTGCTTTATGCCGCTTGTGATGACGTTTTGCCGTACCAGGCCCGCTTGGAACGGCTGCAGGCGAGAAAGGAGCAAGCATTTCGTCGACCCGGCTGGCAACGAAACCTGCAACACGATCGAACCAGGGCGATGATGTTATCAATGAGCTGGAATCAGCGGGTTGAGGTTTCTTTTTTTTTCTCTCTCTCGCCGTTCGTCGATAAATACAACTCGCCGTTTCTTGCTGAATTCAACCGGCGTGCTTGCTTCGGTTCTTAGGCTTTTTTTTGTGTAGAGACTGATACTAACATATACTAAGCTGCTCAAGAACTAGTGAACAAAATTGAGCCATTTAGCGTTGAAAGAGCAAACAAATATAATACCCAACGTATTTAGGAAACATGTTTCATATCACTTTATGCGACAAAATGTCGGCATAATATTTTTACACGTATCAGAGTTGCATTCGAAAAGAAGCTATACTTGTTGTGCATAAAATATTAAACAAATCGCATGTTTTATAACAAGTACAAACATAATCAAAGAAAATTGTCGTTGATTAATAAAACCATCAAATTCAATGACGTCCAAATCAGTGAACAAATTCAGCCCGAGTGAACCTCAAATCAACAGATACACAAAATAAAAACCCACCACACCCAGCATGGCTGAAACCACACAAATAATCGAATCGAGCCGCAATTTGCGACAGACCTTTCACCTTCTAACGGGTCCTTTCGAAAGAAGCGAAAAGAGCTTCAAATAGGCAAAAGGGCTCCTCATTAGATCAATGGAAACTCATTAAAGAAAGCGTCCCACGGGGAGGTAAGCTTGCTGGTGGAAGAGTTTTCACCTGTCAGCTGGAAAAGGCGGTTTCCACGCTACCCCTCCATTTCCCATCTGCCTGAACTACCGCCTCAGAGCCTGCTACGATTCACCCCCCCCCCCCCCGGTCTAGATGCACACGAAGGAAATAGGATTAGCGATTTTCACCAACGCAGATGAAACAGACTGCCGATGGAAAAGACAATGGCATTTCATCGTTTTGTTGCCAATTTTCCCACCCACTCACCCACTTCCCCTGTCATCCTCGACTCTCCTTTCTCCATCCAACCAGCTTAATTCAGCGATCGCGATTTGTCTGGTTTGGCCGCAAATAATTAATTAATGTAATTGATGATAATCTGAAACCGAAATCCGAAGCAGGTTCTTACCAACGCATTAGTGAGGCTCTGCTACGCTTTTCCTTTCATCCAATTCCCGCAAAGCTTAAAGCACGCCGAAACGCATCAACTAATCAGGCGCACTGTTATTGTATTTGTTATCCTTTTCTCTCACTCGAAGATGGCATAAAATAGACAAGTGAATCTGCGAACGAACGCATCCAAAGACCTGTCTCAAATCCATCAGCCCGAGTGCTAACCATCGTCGGTTCGAGTGGGTGTGAGATTCGCCAGCATATTCGCCCAAGCAAAAAGCTCCGAAAAATGTCACCATAAAAAGGAAAAGCCCTGAACCGGGCTCGAACCGCTCGCGTAGACGTTGAACAATCAATCAACGGCTGCGCTTCTCTCTTCACCAAGCCCTACACAAGCCCTTCACGGGTGCTTATCCGATTAAGGTGATCCCAGCGCCCAGATATCCGGCCCAGAGGGCCTCCGGAAGGATGAGGGTGTAATCGACGTTCCATTACGATTCCACCGGAACCGACATGATCGATCGGAAACGCTCGTCTGAGTGTGTGCGTTTGTCATCTGGGAGCTGGGTCACGCGATTTCCTTTTTTTTACTCGTCCTTGACGTTTTAAGAATCATCCTTATCATCGCGTATTTGAGTGAGAGTGTGATGAGAGTGTGCGTTGAAAACACGTCAACGAAAACACGGATAATGATAAGGGAGCGGAGAAGATTAAGGCATGAGGGCGCGAGCTTAAAGGATCCTTTTTTCTGCTGACCCAGCCCGGAATGTGTGTCGTACATATCGCTGTGATATAAAAAGCTTAGACAAGCCACACCTGAATCGAAGCAATCCACCTTCTTCGCTCCAAATTGAAATGAAAAACACAAATATTTCTCCACTGGGACCCGCACAAAAACTTCCCCCGGCGAAGGAAACCCAGAATGGGGTGAGAACACTCGAGATCCTGAGGAAAACACCGGCCATGATAAGGAAAGTGCTGCAGAAGAATCAGCGCAAACAAAACGTCCCGCAAATGCACCTCCGTCCACGGGAAGCGCCCACACCTGGCTGTGGCCACTAATGAAAAGCCCGCTCTTCCCGCTTACCGCCTTCATGAAAACTTCTCGTCCTTTTTCACGCTCAACCAGAGCCCACCTGAATCGAAGGCCGGTTCCTGCTTGATTTGGTTGATAATCGCACGCTCGTGAGCGCTCCGATCGTACGGTCGCGCCCTCTTCTTGTGAGCTGCTCACACCACACTCACACACACACCGGCGGAGGTGAAAGGAAAATGCTCGCCAAGCAGCAAGAAATTTATAACGAATGAATCCGGGCCACCCTCGGATGCCCAGGCGAGCGTGAGAAGCAAAAAAAGGCGAGATGAGCGAGCAAAACGGGGCAGCGAAAAACGCCGACTCGCTTCCAGGGGGAAAACGGAACGGGAGGAACGGAAAGGAAATGATGGAAGCTGCAAGGACGCCGGTAAGGCTGGAGGAATAAACTTCATCACCGTATTTGCAAGGACTTCAAACGGAACACACCGAACACCGAAAAGAACAAACGGAATGGATAAAAAGGAGTGTTCGAGCGATCGGTTCAAGCGGCTGCATCTAAGTGTGCGGGAGGGTGGTGAGTGTGGTGCAGGGAAGTAGGATGGGGCTGCCGGTTTCTCTGATTATACAGCCCGGCTTTCAGTTCGGAGCGTGCGTGTGAAAACATTTGAGCGAGCGGAGGAAAACAAAACAAAAGCAAAAACGAAACGCACAAAAAAACACAACAAACGACTCTTTCGACCGAAAGAAGGGGCGGAAAATGCCATCGGAACTTGCGCAGTGGCCTTGGAAGGCCGAAAACGAATGGTGGTGAATGGCAAGAGAGAGGGGGTGGAAAACACACACACACACACACGGTGAGGCTGATGGTGCCGGACAAATGGAAATGGATAAATAAATTATGTTTTCATTTTCCTCGTTGACAAATGGCACGGCGAGCAGAACAGTGGCGTTAAGCAAATGAGGGGCTTGTGGACAGGGGTTGAGGGAGTAAAGGAAGGGGGAAAAAGGCAGCCCCCTCTCTGGAAAGAACAGTTACACTCCACAATAGTGCAGTTCGCTGGAATCGAACCAGGGATTCGAAAATCTCGCTCAATCCCAGTCACGGGGCGCAACTGCTGCAGGTGAGCTTGGATCACCCTTATTGATTCTGCTACCCTTAGATTTTATTTTTTCATAAAAGGGTGTGAATATTTAAAAGGGAAAATCGTTCCACTCCACTCAGCAGGTAAACGGAATGACCACGCTGCTTGAGCCGCATCCTTCCGAACCGTCTCATCGGTTTTGCTCGAGAGCGCTTTTCAATATTTTTCCTCCCCAAAGAGGGATGCTGCGGAACAGACCGCCCTCCCATCTTCCTTCCTTCCCCCCCCCCCACCCCGCTCCTACTATCCAACATAACTTCAATAACCCTTTCGTTTCCTTTTGGCAGCTCACGGGAAGTATTGTGTTACTGCCCGGGAGTGCTATATTGAAATATTTCTGCACTTTCGCTTTGACGTTGCATGCCCGGAATTTTCCGAAGGCATCCAGACGATGCATTGCTGGCAGGATGCGCTTCAGGACATGCCTTCTTCACGCTCCTCCCCAAAAGGCTTCCGTTGCGTTACATTTGCCAGCAGCACCGCTGAAGCCCGCTGACAAATGGCGCTCGAATGTATTTTGCGGACCAGAGTGCTTTAAAGGTACGGTTAGTCCGGAACGAATTGTTTTCCTGAGATGTTGGCTTTGTTTTCTCCGCCTTAACCCACCCCTTTTGCTTGCTTTCTCACTCTCTCACGCTGTTGTTGGGCTTATGAAGCAGTCCGAAAAATGAACTGCAATATTATCCCATCAAAATTTAGCAACAAACAAATTGCTCAAGATGCAGATGCCGCGGCCCGCAACCGCATCATGAAGGGCCATCCCATACGAACGATGCGAGAAACGCAGCGTGTGTGCCCCCCGAAGGGAAATGCGCACGAATACAGAATCCCATACACAAAGCTCCTCTTTCTGGGGAGATCTCTTTCTTGCTTTCCGTTTTCTTTTTTTTATTTCGCTGTCCTCCGTGCCGCTTCGTACGACGACAGCATTCCAGCGATCGCCGTCCGGTGGCGCTGTGCGGTTTTGCCCCAATAAATTTGTGCCCGGGGACATTTATCAACCCGATGCAGCTTTCGGTGCGGCCCGCAGCGTCATGCTTCCTGTTTGCTGTCCGCTGGGGGACCAAACGGGACGATGGCGTGTGTGTTACGTGGTGGGACATCAATGATGGAATGTTTTCACTCGTTCCGCCTTGGGGCGTTATCCAGCCAGCAATACACTCTTTAATGCGCCCCGCTTTAAGAGATCCAGCGAAATGGAAACGTTGCTTTCGAACGCACTTTTCCGAGGGCTTACTGTTGAATTTATTTGGCGCTAAAGGTGCAAGAAGGACATTGAAATTCCTAAGACAATAGCTGGGAAACGAATTTTCTAATTTAAAGTTCATCCCACCCGTTCACGGCGGCAACATACTGTCAGAAAAGGATTGCGTTTTCCCAGGCTAGAGCAGGAAGTGACGGGCAAGTGTGAGGCAAGATGAGGAAAAGACTTAAGAGCAAAGCAGAAAGAGTCTGACTGGAAAAACTGGAAATCTTGCACAAATCGCGCACCATAACTCTTTCGCGCGGTTGCGCAGATTTTCCCGTCTCGCCGGCTTGACGGCAAGAAAAGCGTGTGAGCGTCGCGTGGAAATTGTGCCGGTTTCCGCCATTACCGCGAGGTCGCGGTGTGAGGGCAAGAGGCTGCTGGGGTGTAAAATTTATTATCTCACCGGCTCGGGTCGACCGCCAACTAGTGGCCAAAATCCCGAATCTCATTTCGCGGTGCGAAATGCGAGGAAACACTTTGTCACCAAGGCCCTGGTCCTGCTTTGGTTTATTATTATTGCTTTCTTTACGCGCTTTAAGAGATCGGACTGCGCGAGAGAGTGGCAAAAGGCTCCCACGGCTCATTAACCACCAAATGTGCTTCTTTTTTTTGCTCCCGAGCGCGAGCTCAGCTTAATTTAGATACGTTTTTTTTTTCCATTCCCCATTCTTGCGTAGTCTATTTTCCAGCCCATTTTTCACGAAGTACATACACATGAGGCGCGATCGAAGGCATATTCTGATGGGAAAAGGGAAAAGAATGTGAGCAGTCAGGGTAATTGCGCCATCGGTACAGCACCTTTACAGGTTACGCGACCAAATTTCAACGACGTCACAGCAATGTGAAGCAAAAACGAGACACCAGGAAAAGAAATTCATCACTTCCACGATGCAGACTTGGAAAGCGAGCACGCGAAAAAAGTGATTGCGTAAGGATAGCTCACCCTCATGTGCTATTTCCATTTCATTTTTTTATGTGCCACCATCCCTCTTAGCTGCCCGGGAATGCTATTATGGGTGAAAATTTAATCCCCATTTAATGAAACGTGGAAAAAAAGCCATCCCAGCTTCATCGGAGCATCATTAGGATCAGCTGCCCCAAGCGAGCCGCACTGCGCCAGCAATGACACCAATCTTCGAGCAATGACGCTTCACCAAAGCATTACTTCTTCGAGCCTAGCGGAAGGTGGGTCTAAAAATATTCTGCACAATTCAAACAACCACTGCCAGAACGGGGCCACATCTGGGAGATGATCCGTTCGGAATCCGGAAGAGAAAAATTAATTGAATCAGATAAGCCCAATGCCTCACTCACATGCTTGCGGATGTGTGTGAATCTAGAGTAGGCGAAATTGCAAACTAACGAACATAATCTCGAACATAATGCAATATCCTGATGGACTACCAAAAAGGGCCGAATGCTGAGAAGCACGGAAATAGGAAATCCCGACATCGAAATGAGCCACCGAAGTACACGGTGGAGCTCAGAATTACGAAACTCCGAAAGAACTGTCACTTTGTTCTATTTAATTGCATCCCCAGCTTCAAGCAGTAGTGTGTGTAAACCTTTCCACTCGAAGCAAACGCTACTGGCTGTCAGGATCCGTTTATTACCTTCAAGTAACGGCACCGAGCAGCCAACCCTCGTGAGATCCATCTTCCAGGAGCTGTCACTTGAGAGCGTCCACCCTGGGTGGATGGTTTCTGAGGAAATCAATTAGTTCCACAGTGCTACGTAACAGCGAACAAAGCCAGGTACGCATTCCACCACACCTGTAGCCGGAGTTCACACCATTCTGAGGTCCAGCAACGTTGACAGCTCGCTCGAGCGTGCAAAGATCCGGGTATTGGTGGCCTGGGATCGATGGCATGACTTTCATAACAACGGTGGACGTCCCTGTCGACTCTCCAGCAGGCTTCACCATTACACAGACACGTCAACCTTCACGACACCGCTTCGTAACGGGTTGTCATCGATACCTGGGTGAATGGGAGTACGGCGTGTAGAAGCAACACTCGTTTTGCGGACGTCCAGTAATCGTCACATGGGTCTGCAGGCCTGCAGGTCCGTTGTCCCTTCAACCCAGGTAACGGTCTCAAAATATCAAGTAATTTAATTCACCAACGAGCAGCAAAAGCTCGGGCAACAAACATCCAATCAGCTCGAAAAACAAAGCCCAAACTCCACGCTGAAGGCGCCCGAAGTAGGCAGGGCAGAAAAAAAAGGCAGCTTCATCCCTTCGTCCCTTTTAGCAGGACCTCACATGGACACGGCCTAAGAATGTGGAGGGAAAAATCGACACAACACGAAGGAAGGAAAATCCCACCGATCGTTCCGCATGGGGTTCGGGAAATGGAAACCGGTGTTGCTTTACATTGCCGACCCGCCCGTAATCCAACCGGCAGATCACAACACCCATCGTGCTCCTTCACGCAGGTGTCCTCACCAACCACCCCGTCCGTGTGCAGTGGAAAAGCGGAAAAGTGTCACCAAAATCCTGCCCAAAAACCGAAGGAAAACAGGATTAAAAAAGGAATACGAAGGAAAAACGAAGTTGATTCGATTAACTGCCAACCGTAACGGGCCGTCCGCTAGTTTTCCTCACCCGCCACCCGCGCCACCCCTTCATTTTTCCTTTTTCCACCCATCTTCTTGCCCATCAACTGGGAAACGCTTTGTCGAGTTCGATATTCACGCCATCTCTTCCCGGGTGAATGACGAAACCGAATCCCTTTAGACACTTTTTTTTCTCTGCTTTGTCCCTTTCACCGCTTGTCCCCACCCCGTGCTTCGTGCCTCTATTTTGTACACTTCATTTCATTTCCCACCCTCAACACCAGCCCAGCCTCACGCGCACACCAGACGTGCTTTGTTTTCAAACGCTTTATTGAAATCGCACGAGCAGCGCACACGCGAGGGCTTGTTTGTTTGCCGATATTTGCTGTTTTCGTTTTACTCTTGCTTTTCTCGCATCTTTTTTTTTCCAAGGTAGCACTGCAGGAGCTACAATTTCCACCCGATGGGCGCTCGTTTCGTCCGTTGAATGTGTTTTTATGTTGCGCTTCCAATTCGCTCGGAAAAGGTCCCTCATATTATATTCGCCTTCATTAGGTCCAATTTTCAGATTCATTCCGAGGTGCGGAAGAATGAGTTTCCCATCCTCCCGGCGGGCCTTTCCTTGCGTGTAAAAACTGTCCAATTTCGTTTTCGATCCCCTCGATCGGTTGGTTTTTGGTGGGGGTTGGGCAACAAACACTCCAAGAAACGAAACCCACCCACCCTGCGGGAGGTGACAATAACAAAAAACCGAGAAGCAAACTAAGGAAAAGCTCACGAAAAGCTAGCACGTACGCAACACCCGAAGCGATTCGGTAACGCAACCGGCCCGTTATCGGACATTGAGCGGGCCTTTTTTTCCCCCCTGATGTTGCCGTTGTAAGCTGGCTCGTGTTTTTCCATTCCGGTTATGTTTTCGTGTAATGGTGATTCGCACCTACCCGTCCGTTAGCCCCCGGGTGCCATTTTCCCGGCACACTCTCGGCCGGAATCCTCGCCAGCCCTTCGGAGGACCTCCCGAGACCAACGTGGGAGTGAAAACAATACATCCGGTCCCCGGGGGTCCAATGGGAAAACCCTTTTTTTTTGCTCGGCATAATGGCGATGGCTGGTTGGGCCTTTTCATCATCGCTCTCGCTCTTTATCTCTTTCTCTATTCCTTAAACGCGCTCTCTCGTAAGGCTTGCCGCAGAGTCTTAACGCATTCGCATTTCGCTTTACGGCCGATTATCGGATCGGGTCGAATCTTATCGCTAATGGTCCTCGGGATCAAGCTAACCCATCGGTATGGTGGAGCGCAAACAAGGGTGGGAAAACTCACCCCTCGCTTGTAGGTTAAATCGAACGTTCGTCAGTTGAAAATTTGCGAAAACCCACTTCCAGTGCCTGGGAAACAGGTAGCCCAAACCATGAAAGGGTGCAGATTGCTTCCGAACACCAGTCTCCTTCTTCTCTCGCTTTCCCTCTCTTTCTCCCTGTCCATCATCTCCTCAGATCCTCGCGTTATCCACCGATTCAACGCATTCTTATGCCGAAGACGAAACGTCTTGCTGTTCTCATAATTCCCACGGACCATCAGCAGCAGCAAACAAGCGGCGGGAGAGGAAAATTCAGGGAGGCGCAGGGGGAATGGGCGATGAAAGTAGCAATTGTATGCAGCATCAAACCACCGGACACGACCTTTTCCGGATGGTCTTTTCCAATCATAATCATCATCATCACCATCAGCTTCGTCGGCCTCGTCCTCGTGACAGTCGTCGTAAAAGCGAATGGGCACGTTTATGGGCATCGACACCGCTCCGGCGATGTGTGGCTGTGAGTGTGAGGATGAGCTAGCGGGATGGGATGAACAGAGGGGATAATAATCACACCAACACCCGCCGGATGTCGCCCCTACCCCAAGTCGCACGCACACGTTCACACGAAAAAGGACTCGCAGGGACTCGGGTGATTACGAACGATAGAACGGAAGCCCTTCTCGTTTGCCTGGCTTCCCTTACGAGAAGAGCACGCGCACGAAAGGACATTCCATCACACACCAGGGCGAGAGACCGCAGCCCGCATCCTGGCGTGCTCGAGGAGCAGTCAACGCAGCGAATCTTCTGCAGTAAATGACTCATTTCCGTTTACCGGCCCTCACCATTCCTGCTTCTTAGAAACGCCGCTACGCCAGCGGGACAATTTCCCGTCCCGCGGCAAGGATAATTGTACCGACTAGAAGAGTGGGACGCGTGCGAGGGACGTGGAGAGGGGAGCGATGAAAAAAGGACAAAATTTCTCCATTATCGACCCGCAGCCAAGTGTGCCGCCGTTTCTCTAACATCGGTCCATTTTCACGGAGGTTTTTTTTCCTCCCTCCACTTTTCGCTTATATTTTCGCACCAGGGAAAAGGTCCACCGTGTGAGATGATCCCGAAAGTAGGTGCCCAAACCCACCGGTGACTGTGTAAGCCAATCCACAACCCTCAAAGGAGGTTAGGGCAATAATTGGGCACGGAACCAACCGCCGCCAGGACAAGCAAGGACGAGTTTCTCGGAACGTCCTTGCCACCGGAACGTGACGGTGGCTTATCGGTTGGTCGTAGGACAAGAGAAACGGGGTGGGGAGGGGGGGGGGGGTGGTTAGAGCAAGGGATTGATTTTTGTCTCTGCTAAAACGCAACCGATGCCCACGGAAGCAGGTGACCGGAAGAGCCGTCGGTTGGCGTGCGTTTAGGGAAATTTAAAAACAAGCACACACACACACACAAACACACACACGTGGTCACACTGTGGGCGCTAAGCCGAGTGCCGGTTTTTGGGTGGCGCGTCCCCAGGAATTGGTTGCAATTAGTGGCGGCCACTTAAAATCTGAACCTTTCCGTCGGCGACCGATGCCAGCCGGCGATAATGGTCCCGGTAGCGAAATTAAACGTTGCTTCTATGCTCGGGGTGGAACGGGCTGGGAACAGTAACGTGCCTTCAGCACGCACGCACACAAACACGTTGATAAACACACACACACACACGGTGCCGCTGGTGACCTTTTGCGAGGACCGCGACGAAAAGCACCGAAACCTCGACCAACCGACCTCGAAGCTTCGAGCCATTTAGCGTTTCGAGTGGGATGGAGGAAAAAAGGGCCAGAAAGGGAAGGAAAGGATGCTGGCCACTTGCCCATCGGTTGCAGCAGCCCGAGGACAGCCGGCTGGACCGCTGCCAAAGCGAACCGTTTGACGGCGGTTGGCTTTTGGGGCGCCTTTTGCGTTGCCGCATGCTGTTGAGGCAGCGGAATGGGTGATGGTGGGCGAGGCAGGCATGCCCTGCAAGGGGGAGAAAGTTTTCCCCTTGGCAGAACTTGCCCCGAGGGGCTTTATCTGTCCGTGTTCGAGATGCCATTCGCGTTTGCTGAGGTCGAAAGGCGAGGATTTGGTTCAATACCGCTGAGCTGAATTTCTTTTTGTATTTTACGTTCGTTTTTTAAAGTTTTATGAATTTATAGCCGTCGAATCGATGTTAGAGAAGCTGAGGGTTGTGTGCGGATGTAAGAATGCTGGGGTTGTGCCGTTCTGCTGGAAGCAGAAATCATCCTTTCTCGATGATCATCTAAACACCGTATGAGCTACTGATGTGTTGACGTTTGAGCACTTGACAGCTCTCTGTTTACATCCACAAACTCCTCCGTGTTTAAATTTGCTAGCGAAAATATTTGCGTAACCCCCAGCACCTTCAGCTTGAATGGCAAAACATATAGAACCTATCACTCGAGCGGGTTTCATCGTACAGAGAGGCTCATTACCGAGGCAGCCCTTCCTAGATCATGGCGCTGCCCCGGATTCCAAACGCCACGGTTCCGGACTCCCTACGGACGGTAAAATTCCCATCCATCCGGTGAGCTGCCTCGGCAGAGAAAAAGCCCACACCGACCGGTGAAAATCGTCCTGCCAGCGGGAAAATGGAGCCACCCACCCGGGACCCGGTCGTCGGAAGCGGAAACGGTTCATCCCGATTATCGCTCGTCCCATCCCTTAGGCCGGACCGGATGCAAAGGGGCCGGAACACGACGCTCACAGTGAGCTTCGCGTCGGGCCGTGCAAAATCGATCGCACCGGGTTCGTTAAATCCCCTGCGGTGACGAGCTGGAACCGTAGAAGAACGACCGGGGAAGGATTTCGCGTGCCACGTTTCGCAATTTATTTTCAACGCCCCACCTCGTAAGCTTCTGGCGTTTCGAGGATTCAAGCGTGGTTTTTTTCAGGGCCTTGAAAAAGGGAGAACAACGCTAGGGAACACTCTAAAATATTCTAATTCTATTCCCCCATCCAGCGAATCGATCGACGATGGAGTGTCGGACACGTCTTGACCCCACGAGCGATGGGAGAAAGAGAACGAGCATAAAATCCACCCGAAATATAACGCATACATCATGCTGCTTGCTCACACACACTCACTCCTGGCGCCAGCAAGCGGGGGAAAAACACAAGGAAAATTAAGCGCGAAACAGATCGCAAAAAACGAGGCACCGATACCGGAGGCGTACGTGGAAAATTCGGCAACAAAAAGCAAGCAAGCGAGCCTACTGGCACGAGAAAGAATGGTGGCTGGTGTGAGTAGATAGAAAAAAAACCCCCCAACACACTCACCCCGACCGACAAGGAACAGGACAAACAGGACTAATAACTCAGGAAATGGCATTAAAACCGTGCCACGCGGCACAAGCGGACCGTGATCGAACGGTGGCGTCCGGGGAAAAAAAAACTTCCACCCCCATGCGCACCTTCTTCGGGAAAATCCTTGTCACCAGACGGAACCCCTGGCTGGGACCCGGAGGCTTTTCCGGCCAGGGGCCTGCCAAATATCCATCATCGCTGAACCCGAAGAAAGAGCAGCGCATTAAACGGCCATTACGGTTGATGTATAACATCGTTTGTGGCGATTCCTGTGTTCGTCCTGCCGCTCAACCAAACCGTTTTCCCGCGGGCGGGGTTGCGCAATGGTGAAATAAATTCATCGCCATCGGGTTGAAGGGCACTAGTGCCGGGGGGATGATAGGAGGCGGGGGGGAGGGAACAGGAAAAACAACAAGCGAAAACAGGACGCTTAGCGATGGGCGAGAAAGGATAGGAAAAGCGTCGAATGGCAAATAAAAACTCGTCGCCCGGTCGTCCGGTTCAAACCATGGTGAAGCAAGACGCTCGCGTGGTGGCACGCGTTTATGTGCCCGGTTTCGGGGGTAAACCGTGCAGTGTGAGGTGGTTCGTGTCTTTTTTTTTCTCTTCATTTTGCACAATGCACAGTACGTGACAAACGGCATGACACGCAGAATATTGTCAACCGAGCCGCTGGAAACGGGGTTCCGAAAGGAATTGTCCATTCTAACGGCATTGCGTGCGAGCAGTAATTGGTGCGAATGGAAGGGAGTGTGCGAATGGGACGATGGTGACAGCACGATGACGTTTGGGGAATGGAATTGATGATCGATTTGTAAGAGGCTTTATCTTGTACGAGAGATAGCTTCACGAGCTGCTGAGTAGTCAGTTGATATATATGCAACCTCCACACGAGCACACGTTCCGCTCTAAGGCTTAGCATAATCAATTAAATAATGGTCACACACGCAAAACAGCATGAGATTAAGCTCTCATACACGGTCGTCTTTTTTATTGCTAACTAAATTAAAACAATAAATAAATGAGCAAATCGGTCCGACTTCATCAACCATTACGTGCTGAAGCTAACCGCTTCAAGTGCCAATATAAATTAAACCCCGTTGGGACAAGACAATTAAAAACACAGAAAAAAGTATCATCCATTCCTTCACCCATCAACCCAACGAAGGCAATAAAAATAGACTATTTCAATAATGAAGCATGGTTAGTTCATTTATATTCTTTCGGGCGGGTTTTTGCCCCCCTTTCGTTGGGTTTCGTTGGGTCTCCAAGACGAACAATAAATTACCAAAGCAAGATTAAGGACGCTCCACCATCGAACGTTGATAATTGCAACCCACGACCCAGTAAAACAAAACCCAACCGAAAAACGAATCAAGCGACTTCCCGGCAATTGTCAAGTTCTTTCCGCAGACGGGAAGGGACATAAAAACTGAATTATGTACCAACGGCGGCTGCCGAGCGATCGAACCTCTCCCGATAACCGCAGCGAGATGCCGCGAAAAGCGAAAACGTCATCGAAAAGTAACGAAGAAAAACCCACAAAAATTATTGGTGCCGGAAAATCGAGATGCCGGCGACCAGCTCGGCAAAAGTGACTGAGCGATGCAAAACTCGTAGTCCCGATGATAATGAAATGTGAGCAAAACACTTCCCAAGCGGGCCGGGAAAATAACCCACGCACCAGCGAAAAAGGAAGGAAAAACCCGGACCCTTAATTTGTCACGAATAAGCCAAAAACGCGACAGTCCGCGGTGGCCGGTGGCTACGAATCAATATCTTGAAGAGCGAGTGGATAAAAAGCACCCGAAATTAATGGCACCGGCGATAGAGAGATGCAAAGCCGCGCGACCGGTGGCGAAATGGGAGAAAAGCAAGATGGCGAGCGGATGAGACAAAACGGAAAAGCAAAAAAAAAAGATTACGACAGCGAACCGTATAAACAATAAAACATCATTGATTGAATTTCTATCTTATTATTCGGTTCGATTGCTCGATCTGAATTCCATTCGAAACCCTACCCTTCGATGGCCGGTTGTTTTGCTTTTTTCCCTGCGTTAGCCCACCCACGCGGGCCCACGAAAATGGAAAACGAAAGGGAAAATAAATGTCAACCCCATCCCGACGAGCGTCCTTCTGCCACACCTAAAATGAATGTCATTTTCTGTCAACTGCGTGCGGCTTGCGAAGCGTGCCGGCCTTTTCCGGGCTTTTCCGAGTGAATGATGAAGATAAAGCATGGGGGCTCGAGCTCCTCCATTGCTTTTCTCAGTTATCCTGCCACCCCCAATCGGCTTGCTTATCTCTTTTTGGTGCCGCTACACACAAAAAAGCACGGTTTCTTCGAGCTCCCGCACGCCACCAATGGTTTCGATGGGTTTTCTGCACCCTCCGCCATTCTGCCCTTTATCCGGCAGCATCCCCTTCAATGGTACCCCGCTTTTCCGACCGCGTTAGGGTTGGAAAAACAACACACTTTTGCTAAAATTATACCGACGGCTTGAGGCTTTTGAATATTCATCAACGTTCAATTCCAGGGCAGGCTCCGGCTTCTAACGCGCCCATACCCAACCAGTTCACCCCTTTGCTTCTTAGGGGTTTTCCTCACGCTTCCCGCTTCATCGCTTTCCAGCCTCATTCTTCATCTCTTTGCTGCTGGGCCCTTTCGAGCAGTTTCGGTAGCGTCGCTAATGATTTGTCACAAAAACGCACGATGGGGAATGGGGACTTTTCGGGGTACGCGAAACAAAAAAAAATAAAACTCACCCCCTAGAAAGGGTAGCAGCTCTGCTTTATATTCTGAACGACGACGCCACCAGCGCCCGCTTGAGCGGTCAATAAGTCAAGGTTGAGTCCTGGCTGGCTCGAGCGAATGAATCCCTGTTCGACACGTTTAAGAAGCGGATTACGTGCACATCGAGAAGCACGCGAGCCAACACTCCTTTCATCCCTTAACAGCCGCGGGCTCGCGGATTCTTTAAGTCCAATCGGATTCAGCTCGCTTTAAAGCATCGAGCAGCTTCCCAGCCTCGAACCGAAACCCACGTTCATCATTGCGCGGCTGTGAATGGACGATGAAAAATATATTTCAATTTCACCAACGACACCCACCCCACGCCAAAAAGGGTGGGAGTTCTCGAGTGTCCAGAAAAAGCCCAACCGGAACGAGCTGAAAAACGGCTCCCTTAATTTCAATCGCCGAAACAACGGCGATAAGGAACGGCGAGCCGGAGTGGAGCCGCTGGCCCTAAACGGTTCTCGACGCCATTTAAATGAGAGCCCTCGAAACCGGGCGGCCCTTCGGGTCGGGTGCAAGTAACGACATCCATCCACCCACTCGGCCAACCCAACCACCCTCCAGCACTGGAGCTCGAGGAACATTAAATTTATCCTCGTTAGCTTTAATCCAATTCCCGGCCCGGTTTCGATGTCGCGTTTTTGCGTTACTTTTTTTTCTGCTTTCGCCGCTCATGTTTTTTTCCTTTTCCCGTAAATTTTCCCTCCCACCCAAAGCGACCCCGGGTAGGGGTTGCGTTTTTGTGTGCCACGGAGGGCCAAAATGGAAAATGACGAGAAAGTGACAAGATAAATTAGTATTCCGTTCGGCTCCGGCTTGGAAGCGCCTAGCGGTAGCCCAGAGTACGGCCCAGCGTGGATTATCTCCCGTTTCCAACGTTCAGCTTCCAGCCCACGCTCCTCACTCTCTGCTTTTCATTCTATTTTATTTTAATCTTTTTTTTTTGCAAACGCCACATCACGTAGCCGGTACCCTTTACGCGCCATCGGGCGACCTCCCTGCGGGTGACCTCGCCTCTGGCTTGCGTTCTTTATATACACTGTTTTTTTTGTGTTTTGTCACCTCATTTAATTGCAGCCAAGGCCTCGGCCCGCACGTACGCGAGGGCGCATATTTCAATTAATTATCGCTCGGCCCTTTTCCCGGCGGGTGGGCTCGATTAAATTGAGCGGAATTTCGGTGCCACCACGTCGCTTGACACGTGCGCTCGTGTGTTGGTGTGTGAGCATGTGAATTCTTTCTTCCCCCAAAAAAAAAAGGCACACACAAAAAAACCAACCCCAGAAGCTGACGAATCCGACAGGTCCGAAATGTTCAACAACCCGAAACGAGCATGATCGGGGTGGGGTATGCATGTCGAGGGGATGAAATCCTGTATAACAACAGATGAAAAAAAAAACGCTCCCACCACCATCCCCGGGAACAAGGGTGCAAATGGTGGGAGCGAAAAGACCGGCTCACTCGAAAACCACCAGGCGCCTCCATCGGCCCGATGAAGTGAGAGTGATTTTCTAATCCACTATAGCTGTGCTGAGTTTGGGGCGTGTTTTTTGCTAGTTTTTTCCCCGTCCCCTTCTGTCAATGCGCTCGCGTGTATGTGTGTGTGTGTGTGCGCTTTTGTTTTTGAAAACCTGTCACACAATCCCGGGGGCCGGAAAAACCCGAAAACCAGCGAAAAAAAAAAAAATAAAACACGTCCAGCTCAAGAAACCACGAAACCCTTCGATCGGTTAACTTTTCACACGGCACGTTGGTGGTTGGGTGGGGATGATGCTCAATCAGGCCATCTCTCTGTGGGTGTGAGTGTGTGTGTGTTTGTGTGATTACGAGACCGAGACTGGCCCTAATTGCGTTGACCTGAAGCTGTCGTCGCGTGAAGAAGGATCGGGTGTGGATGGAACGGAGAAAACCCAACAACAACCAAAAAAAAAGTCACACACACCTAACCTCAAAACCAACCGAGCGTTTCTCCCCCCCCATTGCCCGTTAAACCGTCTACATCTGTCAAAAGCTGTCATATTCCGCCACCCTTCAACGGCTCCGCTCGTCTGTCATAACGCAAGAATGTGCACACGTACACGGGAAGGTGTGAAGGAGAAGAAGGGCAGCGAGTGCACCGACGGCTCGAACGTGGCGATGAAGGAAATCGTTCGAAAAACCCGACCACTAGCTCACCCCGCCCGGCAACCGCTGCATGTTGCTAAACTTTTGCGGCATTCAATTTAAACAAAAATCATTCACGATCCGATCCGGCCGGGCGAGAATGGCTTCCTCCCGCAAGCAGCACGATGGAAGCGAAAGTAGAAAACGCAGTCGTTCGAATGAACCAAAAAAAAGGAGTTCAAATCGCTCGGTGGAGCAAAATAAAATAGAGGAACAAAAAATTGCCCCTCTGTGACGGGAAAGTCAACCCCACATCACGCCACGTCGAGTCGCACGTTGAATCAGGACCTCGTGGGAGAGGGAAGAAAGAAAGGGCAAGGGTGTTAGAAAGGAAAAAATACGAGGAAAAGGAAAGGGCACGCCACCACGTTGCGGCGCACAATCTTTCATCACATTTATTGACAGTTTTAGCCAACGTCAACCGGACCGTCGCCTCGATTCCGGTGCCGCCATTCCATGCTGGGGGGGAGGAGTTGGCGGAGAAGAGAATGTGGAAAACCGATGGGGAGGCTTGCGGTGGGTGAAAAGCTCAGAATAGCTAGGAACGGCGTCGGTGGAGACGAAGAAAACCTCGATCCAAACATAAACTCGCCCGAAACGGGCCGAGAACTCGTCCTGATCCGAAGCGAAAAATGGCGGTGGTCGGTAAGGGAGGGGGAGGGTTTGGCAGGGGGCAGGGTGGAAGGGTGGGGCAAATAAAATCGCCTCAACATCGGATGCCGTGCATGCGGGAGTGAGACCGTCAGGATCGAGAGTGAAACATTCCGAGCGACACTTTCCACCGAAGTGCAGCGAGGGTGGCTTTTCCTCTTGGGCGAATGTGGTCACATGCCGTCATTTCAGGAGTAAGGATATGAGGAGAGGATATAGGAAAGTGGGGAGGGTGAAAGGAGCAAATCGGACCGTACTGCAAGCAACACAGACTCACAGCTCAAACACAATTAATTCAGTAAAATCTCTCCGATAGGGCAGAAGCCAAGCGTCCTGCGCCGCATGCGAGTGTCCTGTGAGGTGTTTCCTTTTTGTGGTGAGGCGGGAAAAGCGGTGGAGTGCTCGAGGACATAGGCAGAGGTGGAAAAGGGCCTGAAGCAAGCGGCCGGTTGGGACGCTAAAAGCTGACTAAGTAATTTCGAGCGTCAAAACCTCCCCACGGCGAAGGACGAAGTCGTACATCTAACAACCCCTAAGTGGCGACCGGGTGGCCCTCCATCTCATCCTTTTCCCCATGACCTGCTCTAAATGCGCGCGTGCTCGAACACGATCTTGATGGCGTGCATCGAAGGGAGCCTTAGAACGCTGCCGTTTTTTTTTTCACTTTTCTTGCCGGTTCGGTTCCGTTTTTTTTTTTCATCCTTTCGGACGCTTCTCGCTTTGCCACACATGCCACTCAGATCGGAGTTGTTTTTCTTCCCAACCCCTCCCAAACGGGGCGGGCTTAGGATTGACAATTGCTCTAAAGAAGAGTGGCCCATGGGGGTGAGAGAGCGCGCGAGAGAGAGGGAGAGAGAGAGAGGAGGAAAAAAAAAGAAATAATAATAATAAAGTGCAAAAGTTGCCAAAACTCGAGCCATTGTTCGTAAAACAAAATTGAGTTAACGAATAGAATACGAGCGCCATCGGGTGTGGGGTAGTAAAAGGGGAAGGAAGGGGGGTGGTAGTGCTGGAAGAGGTGGAAAGAAAAGCAAAGTTATGGTGCTCCAGCTCAAGTAGCTCAAGCAGGCTAGAGAGCGCTTTTGGAAGCACACGAATTTAAACCACGACACTCCGCTTGCCCCCATCGCGCCCCTGAAAGTATGCAAACCCATTTGCATGGCACCAAAACTGCGTATGTGTGTGTGTGTGTGGTTCGGAGCTCCCGCCACCGAAAGTATGCAATCCATTTGCTGCACGGCCACCCTGCTCTAGATGCGCGCCTCGCATCGTGGAATATCGGTTCGCATCTTGTCTCGCTGGGGCATTTTTTGGGTGCTCCGTGCCGCAAGGACCTGCTCCGGCTCCAAGGCACGGATCGTTTCACGAGCGACCCAAAACGGGCTAGAACACATGTAGTTAACGCCGTTCGAGCGGTCGGCGAGACCGGGAGGACCTGCGACGTCCCGAAACGCTTGGAACGCTGCTTGCAGCTTCAAGATTTGGCGAATAAACATAAACAAATATATTAAAACAAGCACCGAGCTTAAGGTCGAGAAGGTTTTTGGGGGCGGAGCGGGAGAAGGGATGGAAGCGAAGAAGGAAAGAGCGGGGAGAATGGGACGTCGGCGAAGTTGCCGTGCGGCGAAAACGGAAAACTTTGACGTCCTCGGCGCGGTACGGTCGGAGAAATTGGATAAATCAGTCGCACATGCAGTCGGTGTGAGTGGCGCAAAAAGGACACACAGGACCGAAAAGGACTTTGACCAGAAGCCACGGAGCCACTGACAGCACCAGCTGCCGGTGTCCCACAGGCGCGTACCCACACCCGGCGCAGCTCCCCCTGGCGGAGAACTTTTGCACTGCAACGTCCCCAATGTCGGATTCGGAGCGAATCAAAAGTCCGGAGTCCGCCTCTTGTCGATGGTGTGGGGGCTCTTTCGATGCCAGGCACATGCTGGTGTTATTGTTTTTCAACACACACACACACACACACACACACACACACACACACACATACACCCCCAGCCCCCGTGCGTCCCCACCGCAGGCAAATACCCCGCGATCGATCCAAACGCTCAATCTCCGTAAGATGCCGTCCGAGCGCAAACGGCACGTCCTCGCCGGGGCCAATCAGATAGACGCGCTCTCGCACTCGGAACGAAGACGAACCGTCCACCGGAAGCAAATTTGCATACCACAATTGATTGCGCCCGTCCCGTAACCCCGCCAAAACCCCCTGGATCGGGTTCCTTCAAGCAGTCTTGCTTGCGTTTCGGTGAGCAGTTTAAGCGTTTAGAGCACACGCGCAAAATCGAGAAGCACCCCGAGGTGGTTGACATCGTCCCGGGAGTGGCTCAGAGAACGAGGTCCAGCGAGCGTCTTCCCGTACAGGTATAGCGCACCTCTCATTCAGGTCCGCAAGACCTTTTCGTTGAAGCCAGCGGAGCCCCAACGGACCCAACAGAGTGGAGATTTGATTTATGAACTGCTGACGTGACTGGTGACACGCGCGCTCGCGTTCGCCGCTGAAGAGTGGAGCCATGAAATCCAATTCACCATGCTAAAACCCCCATCGGACACGCCAGCTACCTGCTCTGGTGAAGGTGTTACCGGACCAGACCACAACCCATTCGCTGCGTTGGTGATAAATGATGGATTGTTTTGTAATTCACGCTCCCACCTGAGATCCGGGACATCTGCAACTCGTGGCTCTCGAGACTGGTGAGGTTGACTTTGCGTGCGCAATTCAGCGTGCGTAGTGTGAACGAGACAGAGCACAAGACCCAACTGCAGCGTGGACCTTCGTCGGGGGAAGGGTGCTAAATAAAATCGATTCGGTTGAGGGTTTTAAGTGGTTTTCGATTTCGCGATAAATCAAATCGGTTGCGATCCCTAACCCGCCGTCCGCCTGGTGGGGAATTTTTGAACTAATTCGCAAACCACCCACGAAAGCTGTGTGAGAGAGAGGGAGAGCACACACAAAAAAGGAGCACCGGCGTGGCATGCGAAGGGAAAGAAAATCACGCCCGGCAGCAGCAACCATAAGGCAAACAACCGACCGAAACCGGGCGTGCTCAGGATGCTCGGTTGGGTGGGTTTTTTCTTCTCCCCTTTTTTTTTGTTGTTGCTCCAGCGTATTTTTTTTCTCACTCACTCCTACACCCCGCGCAAGGACGACACCGTGCGGCAGCAGCATCCCGGGGGAGGGTTTTTCGATTTTCGGGAGTAATTGCTTCAATATTGGATGTAATCGTATCAGGCCTCTCATCCGCCCGGTGTGTCTGTTCGTCCTGGAAGCAAAACCCTCGCGAACGCTTCGGTTTGCCCGGTGAAAATTGTATCAAGTAATGAAATTAGATGATGCTCACGATACGGTCTGACATCTGTGCGCCATTTTTTTTTTCGCTGTTGCTTTTTCTCATTTTTTTTTTTCATTTTTAGCTCTCCTTTTCGCCCGTCACGCCGATTGGAGGATCTTTTTCTGTCTGCCCTCTGGGGGGATTTCTCGGCCCCCCGTTGGATGTGTTTTATTTTCTTCGAGCGCGTGTACATCTTTTTTCTCGCGCGCTTTTCCCCCCCCCCTCCCCACCTCCCTCTCTTTTCCCCTTCCTCTCACAAGCGACAAGCGTTCGCGGGACGCGGGCACATAAATTACGTACAATCAGCGTGCGAATTGCTTCGTCACTTGGAATCCAATTCCGGTGTGTTAAAAATGTGTCCCCGCACCGGCTGCTTTGACACTCTGCCACGATTGGTTCGTTTCGTTTTGGATCCTCACCTCCCCCCCACCCCCACCCCCTCCCCAATCACCCCGCTACACTTCATTCGGTGTACTGCATAGTTTCAGGCGCAAAAACACCTGCTTGGTCGCCACTCGTTAAGGGCTCGCTTGCTACCAACGTTGATTGAGCCGGAAAAGCGCCAACCGAACTAGCTGGATCTTGAGCTTTTCCTGCTCCCTTTTCGCCTGTTCCTCACGTTCCCCTCGGGTAGCTCCCAATCCCTAGAAAATGTTAATACTGGTAAGCAGTTACCAATCTTGTTTACAGATTACTTGCTTTAAGTGCAGATGTAACAAAACCTCGCACCGCGCCCGGTAAGCGCCGATTATCGGAATGGCTGCCGGTAAAGGGTTACCATCGTGGGGGATGTTTTAGGGATGGGGATAATTCTCTTCAGCCCGCCTTCCACCCCAGTCCCTCAACTTCTCTCGAAACACCGACGAGAAGGCGCCGATGCACGTCGTTTGCCCGCAAAACTCGCTGTAACGACGACCATTCGCGCGTGGGTCGGAGAAAAGGAGCGCTGGGGAAATGTTGTCACCATCCTTAGCCCCCATCCCCCTTCCACTACTTGTGCGCCACTTCCAGCCGTCCTTGAGTGCCGTCACGCGCCCCGGTTAACGCCGTTTCCGTTCCAACACGCTCCGTACAGTCACTTGCCTGGGTCCTTGCTGACGCTTCGGTACGCATGCCCTTTTGCTTGTCTTCTTACCATACTCACATTACCCTCTCCCCTGTTACCACCTCCTTCACCAGCACCCACACACACTCATATGGGCGTAAACGGCGGGTCTCGCTCAGCTCGTTTGTCGTAATTGAAGCTCGAAAACAAATATATCGTATTTATCCTGCTAACAGGATCAAGAAAGTTAGCCTCTCTTTTTATTCACTCTGTCACCTTTCTTCTTCTTCTCTCTCTCCCTTTCTCACTCGCTCTCGCTCTCTCTCTTTCTCTCTGTCTGGGGCTATCTCCATTATTTGAACATTCACAGGTGATTGTCCTCGGACCGGTCGATGTGCGTAAGGCTGTTTATTTTTGAGCTTCTTTCCCTACAATCCACCAGCTCCAATCGGACCCCCGATCGGGATTTGTGCGTGTTCATGCCAACTCACAAATCCATTTATCCCACACCACCTACAGCGCAAGCACAGGACATTCGAAACGCTCCTGATTTGGCACCATCCTGGCACCCACTCGGCGTAATCAGCCCATGGAAACTTCAGCGGTTCCCTAAACTAATCCTTACCCACGCAAACTTAGTTGTGTTACGACACAAAACCCCAAAAGCACTACCTCTTCCGGTCCTGCAGACCAGAAAAACCCTCGGCGTGAAGCGCGAATGGGCTGTTGAAAATTGGGCTTCGGGCATTAGCACCGGGATTTGGCGGATCAATTGTACTTACGTGGGTGCATCCAACCGTGGCTTCACGGGCCTAAATCAGGACCTAATCACACTTTTCCTCGACGATGCGTGATATTTTTGATTGTAGCTGGTCCTGAAAGTGGCAAGCATGGTAAGAGAAGGGAAAATTAAAGAGTTATCTGGTCGATGAAAAAACACCCTCAAATCTATTTGAATACATGTGATGGTATGCCTCAAATGTTATTCTCTCCATTAGTGGCCATCCAACCCGCTCGAGAACACCAAATCGGGGAAAACAAACTCCCGGGAGCTACACATACAAATTCGAATTCAAGTAAAAGTGCTCCCAAACCCTTAAAATCGCCGGTATGGTTGGATGAAACAGCACAAGCCGAAAGTTTTCCCACCTCTCAGTCGCATAAAAATACAGCAAAAAATACACACCACTTTGCCGGAAAGGATCACCATTACGGCGCGTTGGCTGCGACTTTCTAGTTTGCTTAACGCTTGCCCATCTTTTCCAAGGCACGCGTTGTTTTGTTTTAGGGTGGACGATTCTTTTTCGCTTCATCTCTTGACTTTTTACTCGCCCTCGGTGGCTGGAGGAAATTAAAATCCGTACCGTGACTAAGGATTTTCGGTGCGAAAATTTTCCCAAACACGAACGATAAAATTACATTCGGTTGATAGAGTGGCGCGAGCAGGGCACAAAAAGAAAAAAGAAAGAGTAGAAGACAGCGCGAGGGAGACTGAGGGAGTTGGAAGATATAAAGCTCAGCTTCGAAGGACCAACACACCAAGCGCTTCTCACGGTCCGGCGGCACTTGGCGTCGTCCGTTTTGCCCAATCTCGGTGCTAGGAGTAGTTTATCGATTATAGCGCGCCCGGCGATCGTTTGCTGACAGAAGCGAGCCATGGCCAGACCGGAAAAAGGAGTCGAGAGGAAAGCAAACTTTATGCACATCCCGCTGACGGATACAAATTACAGGAATTGGTTGGAAAATTAAATACTCCGCTCGTACGCCCGACCTTCCCTGGCAGTTGGGTGATCGCTCGGGAACGCTAGCAGTAGAAGAGTGCCAAGTGATGGCTGAAAGCTGGCTGAAAAGAAAAACACACTCACAAAATGAAACAAAATAAATAAACGACCCCCGGCTGCCACTTTCGTGCTATTTTCGGCCTGCGATCGCACTTTTATTTCCTGCTCCTTCCCATCCGGACGACCCGAAGTCATGCGAATGATTAGTTGCGTTCGACGAATTCCGACGACTCATTCTGGCTTCATTTGTTACGAATTAAAGTTTCGTGGGTCGCGCAAATGCGCCCGCCCGGTTTCCCAGCCGGGAAAATGGCAGCAAAAGCGCGAGAAAGCTCCTTTTCGCTCATCATTAGTGAAAGGCGCAAGAAGTTCGCAATTAGTAAATGAGCGCAAACGGTTCATTAAACGCTTATGTTGCGTGGTACAAAAAGCGATGATTGGCGCCGCTGGAAAGTTTCAAATTTGTAGCGATTGTGTTTTTTTTTGTGTAGTTTTAACGATTCCGGTTCTTTTCGTGAGCAAATAAATCGCTTTAGTAGATTATTGATTGTTCTGGAGTGCTAGCGAGCTGTCATGTTTGACAGATTTGTTTTCGAGCTGGATCTTCCGAGAAACGAGGGCGCAGCTTCAGCGTAGTATACGGCTACCCATCAAATGCACGCATCGTTCTGTCCTGTGTGTGCGGGAATAAACGTCAATAATGACAGCACGTGATAAGGATGCTGTATCAACAAAATGTGGTTTACCTCTAGCCGCTGGATCGGGTTGTAGCTTTTACAGCTGGAACACGTCGATTTATTTTCGCGATATTTGCAAAAAAAAAACAAACATGGCAGGTCGTTCTAAAACGTCAGATCATTCGTGACATCTGACGAGTACATTTTATACAGACAAATGTTATGTCAAATCCTCAAATTGCTTAGTTATGGTCAATGTAGTAACCGGTGATGAATTTCCGCTAACATGTTCATCGTTCGGTGACCCTATTTTAGGCGACCTTTGAAAGCTTTCACTAGCCACACAACTGATTGACACATATGCGCAATCAAGCAGAAGCTAATGAGTGCTTGCCTTCACGCGAACCCAAACCGAGACATCGGCATTGCAATTTGTAACCGGACAGAACCCCCCAGCCGATGATTTCAGGCTTCACGCGAAGCAGCAAGAACACTAAATTAGATTTTCCACCCATTCACACCTGCAAAACGCGTTCGGCAGGTTCCGTTTTTCGGGCCGCTTTTCCGGGAACATTCCGCAGCACATTCATCAGGCGCTCACTTATCGCACGGCGTCGACCAAGAGCCCAAGTGACCGGCCGTTTCTGATGCGGTGGAAAAGGCTCGAGCTCCGTTTTCCAGGGGTGCGATTGAGGCGGGAAAAATAGGAAGCGGAAAGCGCTCCCGGCGACACGTACGCCGTACGCTCGTCATCGAAATGAATCGGCAGATCGAGGCTAGCTGCACGTAGTGCCTTCCCAACCCGGTTTCCACTCCTTTTCCACGCTTTTCCAGCCGGGTGTCGAAAGTCGACAACAAGCTCTGGCTTTGGGAAAACATGGCCTGACCGAAAAACAAGAGAGAAAGAAACTCTTGGCGTCTCGGAAATGGGACGAAAAGCGAGTGTGAGCAAGCAGGCTAGAATGAACCGAACACGTACCGTATATGCTGCGAAGGCTTGCGTTCGGAAGATTTTTTGCCCCCGCTTTCCTCTTTTCCGTCATCCCCCTCCGCTTTGTGGTGCACCGCCCCATTTAGGCCAATTTCCCTTCCATTTCCTCTTTCCAGCCGAGCCACAAGAAGTGTGGTGGAAAATCGAAAACCTAGTCGGAAGGAGCCCGTCAGCGAACACGCCGAATGTCGCACGGCTTCCTCGACCAGTGTGTAATCGCAAACGGGACTGAAATAATAAAATCAAACCGGCCGCCAACCCGTCCTGGTTTGCTGGCAGCGAAACCGAGGAACGAGTGATGGGGCAAGCTTTATGCTAATAATCCGAAACGATAACATTTCCGCCGCCGGCAGCGCACGACTTTCGGGTGCAGCGATGACGACGGCAGCGAACGAGCATCGAGAGAGAGTTTTTTTTTTGAGTCTTTTTTGCTTTTTCGTTTTAGTTGAATGAACGATGACGGCAGAGGAAAGCGCTCGATGTTGAATTTTTGCCATCTACCAGGCCCTACGCTAAGTTGGTTCAATTTTATCCTCATGAACACCCCGTCAATTTTGAACGCCTAAAAGCACGTGGAATAAAAACCCCGCTGCTGATGAAGCGTTTCCGAAACGGGAGAGAGTGAAAGCATTCGGAAAAATGTGCATCTCAACTATTTCTACTAAGGAGCAAAACGAGAAATTCTTCAGCTTCCAAACTGAGCTTCATCTAACTTTTTCTATTGTGCATCGTAACATTCTACACTCATTTACAATCCCTTTAGAAAACTTGGAGTTATTAAATGTGTTCTAAGAACGTTTACTAAGAAACATCACAAAGATCTCCAGCACGATCATGTAAAGATAATCAGGTTCCTCGCCTTTGCACATGTTGCTGTCTTTTGTTCAATTGAAGGTATATATTCACAAACAGGTCACAATCACGACAATCTCAGAAGGTAGTATTTTGCAGGAAACTAAAATTCTTAAAATCTTTTAAGTAAAAAAGCTCGTGTATGTATGATTTCTACGTTCACAGGACTCTTTTAAATAAACCTAAAAATTACACGTGATACTCATCTTGAACAGGAGCTGTCACACCTATCATCAAACAACAACCCGGCGACAAACCACGTACCGGTCTTATCATAGAAAAATGATCCCAAATCAGCTCACTTTCACGCGGTTTCAGTGGGCCATATCGGTTCAAACAAGTTAGAAGGATATTCCAGAATGCAATGATGCCGTTAAATTCTCCACTGCCATTTATCAACCACCCAATCCGGGCTAGGAGAGTGGTTTTGTCATCAGAAACATCCAACGTGGAGCTGGGTGCGGTTTCTTCAAGTGTAAACAGATTACTCTATCGCCGAGGGTAGAACTTTCCGATATTAACCCCCTTCAATAAAGCTCACCACCCGGAGGGTTTAGCAACCCCATTCACGCACAGTTGTGGTAGGAAATTATCACCCCACGCAGCCTGCCAGCCACGAGAAGCAATTAGCAGCCATTTATTTCACTCTACGCTAGGCTTTTCCGGTGAACAAATCAATACATTTGGAGTGCGGGTTTGTGGTTGACGATTTGGTTTTGGACATTTGAAGATTCGCCTCGAAAGCGCTCGTGAAAGCTCATGGGAAGCGATTCGCAAGCGATGGAAACAGCAGCATCTGGCGCTTTTGGGGTTTTTGGGCTGTAGCTCGCGGTGGTGATGATTAATTTAATGATTTCAATATCAAAATGGGCATCGACCGCTGAGCAACACGCTGTGGTGTACACAAAACTCCCCTAAATTGTGGCCAAAACATCGCACCCCAACTTTGACACTCGCTTGCTGAAGGACAACGAAACAAGGATACGGCCTCATTCCGATTCCTCGCAGGCAAACCCCTTAAACCAGTGAAGCATCTCAGCCAGCCCGCACGCGAGCCGAGCCCTGTGCGAAGGACACTGCTGTCGCTAACGTTCTTTTGTGGCTCGAGCTGCAAGCCCGAACCGAACCCGCACGCTTTCCAAGCGGAAAAAGTCACTCGAGCAAATGATATCGCCGAATGTCTCGTGACGTTGCACGCGCAGCGAACCTTCTGCTGCGTGGCCTTTTGGCTTCCGGGTTTCAGCTCACGTCTACCTAGCCCTTCGTTTCATGCGGAAGTGCCGAAAGCGAAGTCATTGATTCAACCAACCGAGAAACTTTTCCGGGCGAATAGGGGGTTTGCTCATCGGAATGGTTCTCGGCCAGCTTCAGGTGCCCATTCATGAAAAACTCTCGCAGAAAAAAGGCACACACACACCCGTCCACACACACACACGCGTGGTCGCGATCGAAACAGACGGTGAGACCGGAAAAACTTCGTCCTTCGGAACCGGATCGGTCCCGTTAGCATGTGCCGCTGGGCAGATTTGCTCTCACCTGTGAAGATCACCGTCCCTTTGCTGGCCCTTTTCCTTTTTCCGTCCACGACCCAGTGTGTATATGTGTGTGTGTGTGCAAGTAATTTCCTCCTCCTTCCTTTAACCACCCCCTCCCCCTCCCCCCCCGCTCCTCACCAACACCACCCCCATTCCTTGTCAAAAATAAGGCATAACTGCCAGGCTAATGTTATATCGGGCAAATCGAAGCCAGTGAACCGATCCGGTCAACCGTTAAACCGGCCAGGTGGCTAGGCACTGTGCCCGTCCACTCGCCGGAGCGGAAAATGCGCGTTCAACCGATACTCCTCCTCCTCTCCCACTCCCTGCCGTGGGGGAGTTGATTAGCTGCTGGAGCGGAAAAAGTTCGCTCAACTTTTGCGCCTGCACAACCCACCGGGAGTGGAACCAGCGCGAGAACGCAGGCTCGCGTATCCTGCCGGTGCTTGCCCGGTGCCACATTCAAACTTCATCATAAAAGGACCTCCGATTCATTGCGCTACCGCAAAACCCGAACCCGCGCGCTCGCCGCTCATGAGGAAACTCGCACGGTACGCTGTTTTTCTTTCTTTCTTTTTTTTTTTGCCCCCCCCCCCCCACCTGGGGCTGGTGAACAAAAACCCATCATTAACCGATAGCCTTTCCAATTTTCCCCGTGAAGGGAAAAAAACACTCGGCAGCCCGTGGTTCGGTGCATGAAATTTGAAGAAGCACGCGCGGAAGCGGCAGAAGATAACGAACGAACGAGCGGGTGGAGAGAAAAGCAAAAAAGAAAAAGCATAACCCGCGACGCACGGGGATTTTCCACCCACCAAAGGGCGGGAAATAAGTGCCGCCATCGGGCGCAGACAGTTGAACTAGTCTGCAACTGACGTTGCGTTTAAATATGAGCCATTTTATTCATCTTTCACCTTTATTGCGCTCGCGCAGCGGAGGCTTTTCGGGTGGAAACAAAAAAAAAGGTGGGATTTCGGGCAGCGCGAACCGCGTAACTCTCGCCCATAAATAAGCCGCCTTTCATTTATTTAGAATCGTTCCGTGCTGCCAGGTTTCTGCCCTTTCCGAGATCGCCACCTCTCGCCCCCCTAACAGGATGCGTGCGTATTTTTTCTTCCTTCCCTCGCGCGTGCTCCCGGCTGCTGTACTCTATCTTAACAACCGCGAAAACCCATTTCAATAAATTCCGACCACTCCGAAGCGAGGCGATGAGCTTTTCTTTCGCTCCATCGCACCCCACCGGCAGGTAGCTCCTGCAGTGCCGACCTTTATCCCTGCGCCACCCGCCCCGGTGTGTTCTATCAGTTTATATTTTTGTAAAAATTATGAGCATTCGAGTTCGGCATGGTGCCTTTTTTCTTCACTTTCAATTCCATTCCCCAGGCACCTGCGGCTGTAAAAAGGGCAGCGAGTTGTCATTATGGAAGAAAGCGCGGTAGGGAAGCAACAGAGAAAAAAAACACACGATTGGGAGCTGGCGCCATATATTTTCCTTCAACTTTCTAGTTTATTAGCGAGCCCGGAGCCCCTCACTTAAGCCCGCTCGCCAATCTAGCGAGCGTGGGGGCGCTAAATAAACCGAAAAACGCTACCTGACCGGGCGGGTGTCAGCGTTACGGCTTCGTTTTTCGAATTTATCTAACCACTCTCGAGATCACTTTCAAGTTCGGGTGGGAGGGTGCGTTGAACAAAAGCGGCGAATGAAGAAAGCAGAAAAGCACCCGGGAAACAATACGCTCCGGAAAGGAACGCCAACAGCAGCCGACGGGGCGGAAATAAAACACGCATCGTGAGCGTGTCACAATATGGGGTTGACGTTCGATTTTCCCACCCCAGGCGGCTTGGTGTTGCGCTGAAAAGTGGAAGAAAAACTGTGTTCTTACGGGTGGTTTTGGTTCTCAGCTGCTTTTGAGGTTCTTGAAAATGAGGGAAAATGCTCGGGAAAATAACCGAACCATGCGCTCGAAGCGAAGAGCCCGTTCGAGCCGCGCTTTCCACATTCCACCGAGCCGGCAGATTTCTCTCATTCAATTTTAATTGCTATATTTCTACATTTTCTACATGTTTCTCATTTTGTAGCTCCCGGGCAGGCAGAAATGTGACCCCACGCATTCCATTCCAGTGCTGCGGGTTAGAGCGAAAATATGCCAATAAATTAAAAACGGCTGTACAATCGCGCAGCAAATGGCACCGGCGTGGGTTGTCGTGACAAAAAAAAAGAGCTCTCGTGTGCATAGATCGGTGCAATCGAAAAGGGAAGGAAGAAAACAAAATGGTGAGAAAAAAAAATGTAAATAAAGCGCCAACAAATGAATTCGGAATTGCAGCGAACCCTAGCGCCCTGCCGGCCTTTTCGACGGCCTTCCCGGTATTAGCATCGGTACAGTTACGAGTCAAAAATCAACTGTGAAACTTAAATAAAACATTCCCAAATTGAAATCTATCGCTCACGCGAACGCGAACGGTTGAACGGCTGCATAGTTTTTTTTTTCTCTTCTCCTTTTTGCGTGAGGCAAACAGCAAAAAATCACCACGCGCTTCAGGTTAAACTAGGCCGGATAACATTCGCGATGCGTTCCCATTGTGTTTCTCTTTCGTCCTGACGCGAGCGAGAACTCCTGCCACCACCATTGAGCATGTAGTGGTGCGCAACTGGTACGTGGGTGAGCCTGTTTCGGGAAAAGCCGGACAAACACCGGACGACGAGCCGGCGAGTTGACAAATCAAATTAAAGCCACGCCACGTCCGGCCTTGGGGTAGCGCCCGAAAGGTACCGGATTCCCGTGCGGCAGCCATCAAACGGAACCGTTGCAGCGCCAAACTTACTGTTGATTAAATTTTGCAAATTTTCCCGTACCAGCCAGCGAGCGCGCGGCTCCAGGACACACGCCCGAAGCGTACATCCGGTGGTCGGAGCGTGCGCTGGGGTTTTGGTGCAGTTTCATTTAAATCTTATTTCCAGCGCAAACTTTCCGGCACACAAGCGGCCAGCGGTGGCTGATGCTCGTTACGGTTACAGATTAACACAAGCCGGGGCAGCAAAATTGTCACCATCCGGGATCCAGCGAAGGATTCCGGTGAAATGTCGTCCCAGTGTATTTAGTCAAAATTAGTTCCACTAAATTCCAGCGACACCGTGTTCCCGATACATCACAAAAAAAAGAAATAGCAAGAATCCTCCCTGCGTACACTTCGAATTAAACATGATAAAAGCTACGAGTGAAGCGCCAACTCGGAAGTCGGATAAAGTTGTCAAAGGGTTGCGATAAGGGTAGCACGGAAGATAAAGCAGCAAACGGGCGTTCGCGTTTCCCGGAAGCTTCAGATTAAAGCACGTTCCCGGGAAAGTTGCGCCTCGATTCGCGCTCCACTAATCGACGTTCGCATCACCCAACGGGAAAGACCCGCTCGGGCTGCCGTTTTCGCGCGCGAAACCTATCAAAAGTTACCGAACGCTGCCGTTCGATCGAAAGCCACCCTTCAGTTCGCTGTCAGCCGCTTCTACAGCGAGTGGCAGGAAATTCGCCCCATTCGGTGCATGGATTTGACAGGTGGATCCGGCGGGTGGGGAGTTTCGGGAAAAACACATTTTCCACCCGATTTCCCGCCAGCGCGCTGCCACGCGAGATGAAACCCTCGGTTTTTGGGGCGCAATGCTGCCTACTCATCCGTGCCGATTGACCTGCGGAATAGTGAGGCATATTGGCTCGAGCCAATATCAGCCGGATCCGCTGTCCATCCGTCGCGTTACGCCGCGTTTCGGTGAAGCTTGGCTGCCGGTGTTGAAGGGCGAGCGGGCATTTTCCGAAACTGTTTAGCCGATTATCGGCGCCTGTCCGCCCGAAGGGCCGAGCTGACGAGTTCTGCCGTCGCATAAGCCACGGTTGTTTGTTTGATAAACATGATTAACGATGATGTGCGTGGTTAAGAACAAAGTGCCGGGGCCGTTAATGAGCAGGACGCGCGCGAGCGCCAGGACCGGCTGTTGCGGGCGCGCACAAATCGGGAAATCGATACGCGAAATTTACCACCACGCAGCCATCGTGGGCAGCGATGGACGCGGAAACCCATCCACGCCAGGGATTGGCTGTAAAAGCTGTTGTTTTTCGGGGGAGCCCGGGCGCGATTACGATGCTAATAATAATTACGGCGTGGATGAACCGGGAGCTGGTGAGGTGTCCAGAGGGTTGATGAAATAAATTAGACTTCATCTGATTCGCTCCATCACGCGCCACCGTCACCATTACCGGGGCGACCATTTATCTAATGGCATTGTAATAGGGCCGGCAAATTACGAACATCACGCGGCGAAAACGGACCAGACGCCCGCGTCGATGGTGATCGGGAAAAGTTTCCGCAAATCGTAAACCGATTCGACAGCATCGTGCAAGAGCTGGAGGAGTAAGTTTTTTTGTGTGTAATGTTGCTAAGATCTTTTAAAGAAATTCGGAGAGCCCTAGGCTATGCACAAAGAAGGCATTTGAGAGATGAGCAGAAGCACAAAATGGGTTTTTTCGTTTGAATTTGAGATCAGAATTTAAATCTATAGCACTCAGATACCTGCAAAAGCAGTTCTTTAGTTCCAAATTTCCTCAAAAGTTCTGTAAAAATCTTAAACACCTTCCTTGATCCTTTCTAAGCCTACATTTTATCTAAAAAGTTCCACCAAATAGCTGATAAACCCAAACATATCACTAATGTCAGTGTAAAACAACACTCGGAAAGAAGTTGACGCATAAAATTATCACGATACGTCTTCCCCTAACCAGCTAAGAGCCACACTCGGGGTAACTTCGCCCGATCGCAACCCCTGCTGGCAGACGCATTATTCATCGTTTCACGGCTTTCACTTTCACGCCTCGCCACATGTTCCAGCGGGACGTCCGGGTTGCATGTTTCAACCCGAAAATGGGCTGGTTAACATCCGAAACAGCGACCATGTCGGTAGCGTTAATTATCTATGAACAACACCTTTATTAACTGCTCAATCCAGCCGCTTCGTTCTGGGCCCTTTCCTGGGCGTCTTCCACACGACGAAGTCACGCTGTGCGTCAGTTTTCGGTTGGGAATTTGTTCGGCTAATTTCTTTTTACACCGCTCACACCACGGTGGGAGAAGCAAGATGCGCGATGTTTCGGGTGTTCTGTCAAGATCAGCAGCAAGCCAGACGGTTTGACGGACAGAACCGGGTCAGGCGAGCCCGGGAAGCTCCGTTGAGAAAAGCGTAGCCCTCTTCGGTGATTGGATCCGGACGATGGATCCCCCACCGGAATGTCTTCGTCACCATCCCAAACAAGGGCAGCGAAAGACGACGGCAACAAGAAACGACACCGAACCAAAAAAAAACCCTTCTAACCCTTCAACTAACTCTCCCGCGTGGCCCTTTACAGCCCGTGCGCGAAGGCAAACCCGTAAACAATGGCATACAAATAAACAAAAACCAGCGTATCGGTCGCTGCTCGAGAGGCGCGTTTTGGGACGTTATTTATGCGGCACCTCGCTCCCTGATGCTGGCAGAAGAAACAGCACCGCGACAACACCGCAACAACCACGTCAACGCGAAGATAAACACGCGCTCTCGTACAGCGACCGAAAAATGCGCCCACAATCCCACTCCGAATGGGATTTTTGGGTTGTCGTTTTTTTTCTTCTTCTCTTCTCTGTATCTCTCACTCCACAGGCTTTGATTTAGCGCCCGATAATGCGCCATAAATGGGCAAGATCGCTACCACGTCACACCGAGTGCTAAGTGAGCTGCAGCAGCAAAAGCAACATCAGCGAATGGGTGCGATTTCCGGCCCTTCAGTGACGCACGAACGCTCAAATCATCAGCACGGTGATCGTTTTAATTTTTTAGATGAATGCGGGTGGTGCAGAACGATCGAGACTACCCGCGAAGTTATGGAACGCCTAGCGCTCAGTGGCACTTGGGCGGAAGTGTCGAAATAGGGCGCGCCACAACGGAACACCGGGCTACCGCTGGTTTTGTGGCAATTACAGCAGCAAAAGGGCCCGCAAAACAATCGGTTTTATTTCGTGTCCATTTCCTGTTTATTTCCCGTGCATCCCGCACTGGGGGTGGGGGGGAGGGTAGCCGATGGGTGTTTGGAGGGGTGAACGAAGGGCACGCTGCTATTATTGCTTCATTAGAGCAAGAGAATCCAAAGGAGGTTGTGTGTTTCGGTTTCTAGAGGAAAAAAGGTCAACATATTTCTCTACGAGATTTCAACAAATAAATGGAAAATTCAAAGTATGTCATTCAAACGATCATGGCAGCCATTAAAACCCATTTCATTTTGCCGTTAAAGTTCGATTAAATTGAGTTAAATAGTTCAAAAAACCGGGCTTTATATACCCCCCTACGAAAAGGGAGTTTCCTTCAACGAAACGAGAACAAACCGAAAGTGAAAATTTACCCTTTATTTCCCAATATAACGCTTCGAACCCAATCAAACCCCATGAAGTAAAGGCACCCCAAAGATATGCCAAATCATCACACCGATAAGCCAACGTCACGAACCACTTCGAGCCGGTCGGGTCGGAAAAGCGGCCTCAGCAAAGAAAACTCCAGCCCAGCTGCACACGCGCTGCAACGCCGCTGATTGACTTATCACGAATGGCGGCATTTCGCCGCCGAAAGCACGCCGATTGCCGATAAATTTCAATTCCCTTCGCAAACGGCACCACCGCCGAAGTGTTTATGGCCCCCGAATAAACACCCCCGAATCGGTGGAAAAACAAAACAAAGAAAAAAGGCCAAACACACAAGCACACGGGGAAATTTATGAAAACGCCAACCCGCGTAAAGAAGCACGGGCACGTACGAAAGAAAGGAGCGAAAAAGCATTTCGCCAAGCAAGGTGGTGCTCCACGCGCGCACGAACGTACGCGAAGCGACAAATTGCTCCGGAAAAGCGCACCCTAAACCACCCCGTAGCGTAAAAGGGCTCTCGTGCGAGCCGGCACGCCGCTCCAATCACGCCCTCATTAAATTATGACCGACCACTGCAGCGGGCCTCGCTCATTATGCAGTCCGAACTTGGCAGAAGGTGCGGCGGTACGGTGGTACTAATGTTGCATTATGATACCATCGCGGCCACACCGGAAGCGATGCTTAGCCGCTTTGTTTAATGCATTATTTATCCCTACGGGGCAGGGCCGGCTGTTCGCATACTATCACGTCCCGTAAAGGGTCGCGCGGGTTGCTGCAAGAGAGGAGGAGATCGGAAGGGAGAGGGGAAGCTGTACTAGATCGGTGATCGTCGGCACGGGGAGCGTTGTGACTGTGTGGGTGCAAGAAAATGGCCGCATAATAGTCATGCATAATAAAAACTTCATTAAACGGCGCGCACGCACGCCCAAGCGCACTTTCTGCCCCCTAGAAGGGTTGGCAGGGTGGTGAGTGTTAGGGGTTGGGGGATGAGAAGTAAAGAAGCATCCCCCGCACACCTCAAACCCAACCTCTACTGAAGGGGGTGGCTTTCTAGCGGGGTTTTGCCGCCCGGAAGAAGGATCTAGAATTTATGAGCACATTTGCCATCGATTGCCGCTACTTCGGGCGATTATTTACGCAGTGAACGTGAGGAGTTGTTATTTCTACGCAATCCGACTGCAATCCGACGAGAGAACCGAATGGTTATTAATTTCTCACTAGAAAGGAGCTTTTTTTTTTACGTGAAATTCATGGAAGACGATTATTGCGGAATAATATTCTGTCTGTCTGTTCTTTTTAGCACGTCTCTATCTCAAGCTCATGAAAGGCCTATTAAAACCAAAGGGCATCAATCCGTGACTAAAACAAACATTCAACAAACAGGCACGCGCCGCACAAAGAACAGCCAAACAAAGTGACTTCAAATGAACCGTTGCGAGATGCCTAAAAGTACCCTAATTGATGTTTTATGGAGCCACCGATTTATATGGCGCTGGTCAAAATTAATTAACCAGCTGTACCGTTACGGTCGCCCGAAAACGGTCACCACTGTCCACCGAAATTAGCATTCACCCATTAGGCAAGTGGCGTGCCGGGATGCTTCACCAAATTTTTCGTGAAAAGGCGCCAACTTTGGACTCATTCTTCCCTAATTATCGCCTGGCGTCTTCTATCGTAGCCGCCTAATCGGGTGCGCTCCGTTGAGTCACGACTACGGTGCGTTGCACATCCGGTAGCTTCCCGGAAACGCTGGCCTACATTCCACCCGGGACTTGCGTGCTCGCAATTGTAAGACCCATCGTCCTCCCCGGACGGCAATCAGATAAACCGTCGCCACCTCCATGGCATGCGTACGACTTTCGCAGTATGAAGATGCCCCACCAGAGGGCGTTGCGCACCGCCAAACGGAGTTGCTCTTCGAACGGAGTGAATAGAGCGGGAAAAGAGATGGCCACGTACGAGATAGGGCGATTCGGAGGGCTCGGAAAGAATGTGTCGCCAGAATGCGGAATCGCAGCACGTGCGGGTGAAGCCGTGAAGCGTGTGACGACGCCCTGGAATGCACCACGGCCACCGGGAGTCACATAATCGACTTATTCATTGTGCCCTTCCAGTGCGATGGAAACCCAACAGGGGGCCACAATTAGCGGCCATCAGCTGCAGTGCGCGCAGTCAGATGTCAAGCCGAATTAAAGTCAATTTCAATCATGAGGGGTTGCGTTTTTATAAGGAAGAAGGAGAGAAGAGAGAGAATAAAAAGCAATCCACCACCGAGCATGTTGTGTGTGTGTGTGTGGCGTAAAATTCGGCGTGAAGATCAACATGAAAACGAGACACGAATCAACAAACCAAACGGGAGCGAGCCCCTTTCCACGCTGAACGTTGAACAAATAAGCCGCAGCCCGTGCTGCAGCAGTTGCTCGAGACATCCTGCTTAGCCTGCTTGCACCCCTTTTTATTTACTGAAGTAGTTCCACCACTTGAGATTGATGATGAGTGGTGGCGAGTCGGCCGCACCGGCGAGTGATGTATTATAAATAAAAAAAAACGCTCCCCCGAGCTGGGAGGCGCGAGAAACGTTGATCGGCGGGTGAGATAAAAACAACAACCTTCCTCCAGCAAACCAGAAAGAAACGCCGACCTGCCGTAGAGTGGGACGTTTGGGTTGGCTAAGATTTAATAGGGAGCAAACGCAGGAACTCTGGAACACACACTCCCAGACGCTTGTCAAGCTGCAGTTTACACAAGACGCTGGAGTTGATTTAGTCTGCCGTTCGTTTAGTCAATTCTTCGTACGCCAGTGAGCGGGTCTCGTGGTCTGCGCGTGAGTACGTATGTAGAACCTGCGCAGATCAGGTCTGGCAGGATGCGCCTTTCATGTGCCTGTTTTACTTTGATCCTGACCAGCAAACGGCCCGCATCCGGGGCCACCATTTTGCGCCGGTTTTTTGAGTACCACTTACGGTAGTACCTGCAGTTCAGCGACGCTCACACAAACATCGCCAGCTCGAGGAGTTCGATGCGAGTTTGCGAGAGCTCCTCTACGCTCGAGTGTGGAAGTCCTCCCCAAACACTGATACACCTCATCAGCAGCTCGTTTGCCGGGCCGCTTGGAACCGTCTCCCCGATCGGTGTAAAGCAATGTGTAAATGAGTCCATCGATTTTTGACAGTTCGTTCCACTTGAAGCACACATCGAGCACATCTCGCACAGCGAGCGATAGTTTCGCTTTTCCGCTTCTGTTCCGATCGTTATGGGGCTTGTTTTTTATTTTTTTTTCATCCATCATCCTTGCACACCCTCTGCACCCGAGTGTGTGGCCTCTTGAGCCGTAAAACCCATCCACAAGGCCCATTTGGTGCGTACAGCGATGGCTCTCTGATGGCACAGGGTGGTTCCACAGGGTGGGTGTGTCGAGTGGCGTTTCCCAGTACGCTGGAATTAACTGCCTGGCGCTGGCGGGAATGGTCCGAGTTTGGCAAAGTGCGAGCCAGGGAAAATGATTGGATCCTCGACTCTCGTGGAAAATTCCACGGCTTCCCTTCAAATACCCTTGACGGACCAAAAAAAAAATACACGATTGACACACACTAACAGAGGGCAAAGGATCGCGTCTCGCTGTTTGTGGCTGGTTTTGGGTTTTATTCACCCGTGTTTGCCCCACATCACGAGCCGTAAACCGAAGCGTCCAAAGCGAGCTGAATCGGACCACCGAATGGGTTGATGTGGGGCACTCTTTTTTTTTGCTTTTCGAACGATGGCGCCATCAATCGGTCACCGGAACGGGAAACGCAAGAAGCAAACAAATCGACTCCTTCCCCACGATCACATCAGGTCTGTCTGATGGGAAGGGCCGAGGGAGGGGTAGGGTGGTTGGAGGGCACTAAATTAACTCGCACCGACCCTTGGGGCGGCAATCGGTCCGCAATCGTATCGTATGTCATATCAATTTGTCCTCCATTGAAGTACTGCACGCAGTTCCAGACAGACGCAGTGGGTTGGACCGAGTCAGCTGCCTCGAGGAAGCGAGAGAGAGAGAGAGAGAGAGAGAGAGAGAGAGAGAAAGAGAGAAAGAAAAACCCCAGCAAGGCTCTTTCCCCAGAGCCCAGCACGAGAGGCGATTAATTTTTATTTATCCCCTGATTGGTGTAATATATTTTTATCGCGTGCGTGTGCGTGTGCTTGTGCGTGTGCGTGTGCAGAGATTTGCGAGACCACTTGAGCCGAGGCTCGGGTGCACACGCAACCACGACAATGGGTCCGCCTGTGACCACAAGCTGGCGTGAGCTGCCAACACCACTATCGATTGCCGAATATCACTCGTCCTTGACGGGTTCGAGTTCTCTTACCCGACACGCACAACGGTCTGCTTGATCAAACGGACGCGTTCATTCGGACTCACACCACGTGCGGTATCCATCGATAAAGGATAGAGCAAGGGGTTTGGTCCGAGTTTCATTTTCATTTTTTTCGTTTTCGTTTTTCCTTTACCCCCCATTTCTTCGCAGCTGTACATCTCTGGGCTGCCTAAATGTGGACCTGGCATGGAGTTTATACTTTCTGCTCCATCCTCACACAGCAGCCACGGTTGTCTTGTGCTTCAGCGAACGGTTACACAAGAGTCACAAGGGTCCGTTTTAATCGGCCAGGAACGAGCGCGTTTCCACCCACAACTGCTGCTGCTGGCACCCGTCTATAGGGCTTTTTATAGGTGCAAAATCTCATCAGCTCGTTTTACACCGCTCTCGGCTACGTCCTGCACGTCTGGGTTTCAGATTCACGCTCGGAAGACCGGCCGGTTGCTCGTGATTGTGTGCTCCGTTTGCGTGTATCGTAAGTTCGTCCTCTCGTTCTACCCAGACGCGCAATTAATCCCAGCAGCAGCAGAATGACCCATCAAACAGACGTAAAGTTCGGTACGCCATCATGGGGCCAGCATCCCATCCCTAGAATGGTCGGTTTTGATTCCGACTTTACTGCAGCCGCCACTTCGTTCCCTCCGCTCGATGGTTCGCTCGCCACTTTCACTTTCGGTGGTGAGAAATATTTCAACACTGAAGCACTAAACGTCCCTCAGAGATCCATCGTTCCATCGGGAGGATTTGCAAACCGCAGTGATTGCTCGTGGGTTGATGAACGGCAACCGATCCTGTTATTGATCTACCGAGTGTTTCGCTGCGTGTGTATGTGTGCATGCGTGTGTTTTGCAAACTATCTCCCGAACATTCTCGCTATGATCCATCTGTCAAGTGCTCAGTGACCGACCCGCGCATGACCCCGTCACTGCTCAGAGCGCTATTGACAGGCGAACCCGACGACTCTTAATTCGCTCCGACCGACCGTGACCGTCCGTTTTGAGGAGTTCGGACAATTTTATCTCATCCCCACGCCAATTGGCCGTAGCCGAGGGGCACAGACGTACAGACGGTCGGAAATGGCGAACTACGCATCACTCACCCATCATGCTCGATATCTGATTACGAACTCGCCGCCGCCGCCGTCGTCGTTGTCGCAGTTCCGAGACAAACTGTCTCCACTTCGAGCCTGTACCCCGAGGGCGGCCATCTTGCGCCCACACGCCGTATGCGCATTATCTTCCGCATCATTGCTTGAACGGACGGGAACGACGGGCGACATTTTCTTCTTGCGGCCAAGGTCCGCCTGGTGGACCGGCTGCGGATAATTAGCGTAAGTGCAGAAAGCACCAGCACCCGCCGGCGAGGCCCTTCATTATCATTCATTGGGACCCAGGCCCACCCTCGGTGCTCGGAGAGCCGTTGACTGCAAATGGAGGGAAAAACCCCGGGAGTTTGCCTACTTCCCGTACCGTTTCTCCAGCGATGGATCATTGTCTCCGAACCGGCACACGCTTTGGCGACAACTCCAACGTCCGGTCTGGGTAATTAACCGGGACCTCAGGGCTAACTCGGGTGCCTTCACAGGATCGATCGGTTGGTGCTCAAATCGGACCAACCGATCGATAGGCACATGACCCGACCGTGTGGTTGTGTGTCTCGCCGCAGTTACGGAAGTGACGTCCGGTGGCGATTCCTCTGCTGTCATGGAGCGCTCTGAAGCTTGCAAATTCGTTAATTACTCCCGGTGCCAAGTCAATGGTGGGAAGCGGATTTATTTCCAACCGACTGGACTAAAGATGGGAGGTTCCTTCGGTGACGTGAAAAAAAAAATACCACGACCTACTAATCTCTCCATGAGCAGCTTTATCCACCATTATGGAGCTCCATTCGAGCTCCATCGGAGCCAGAACAAGGGTGAACCGCTATTGTTGATTTTTCTGCTCATCTCGTACTCGTTCCACTTTCTAGTTTTCCAGACATCTCCGCTTTCCCTGCTCGTGCTCTGGCGCATACTTCATGATGACCCACCCACCAAACGGGCAAGTAAAGTACTCGCACAGGGCCTTGTTAAAACGGTCGTATGTTTTTTATAATCTGATAGCTTTCGATTACCGCCCAAGCAAACAGCTTTCGTTCGTCGTGGTGCTGGGTCTCGAAGCGCATGGTTTCCAGCGTCCGGCAGCGTTTTCACCCATTTTCCCACCCACCGGACCGGATACCCGCCGGATTACTTTCGCTTTCCGACTATTCTCCACCCCGAGTGGGCTTTCGGTTTCAATTTGGAAACAACAGCCCGAACGGTTTCTATGGGTGCTGGCTCAAATTAAATGAACCTCACGTAGAACCGAGGAGCAAAAGACTCCCCATCCTGCACACACACTGCCACTGTATCATCTTAAAGCCCCAGCGGTGAGGATGCGATCGATATTCTGGGTGACAAGTGACGCGGTATTCACCGCTGGCGGGAAATTAATTTGAGGAATACATTACGGCCGATTCCATGCAACATTGTCGCTCGGGTTTCTTGAGATTAATTAAGCGAACGATCCGTAACCTGATCTCTGAGCATGTTTGGTGAACCTCGGGGGTCGGAAGTCAATCGACGAGTGGGCGGTAAATGGGGCACAAAAACAACTGTCTGGTTTACTTCCAACACCTGCTGCGAGCTGGGAGTAAAGCGGAAGAGCTGGCGAATCAGTCCACATTGGAACAACACCACTGGCGAGAGGATATCAAAGGGGCAGCTGTCCTAATAATGGTATGATGTCCATACCCGCGGCCACTGAGCACGCGGATGTCTGACATTCATGTGTACAGGTGAAGAACCCGAGGCACGCAAACACAGGTTCGGGATCGCACAAGGATGAATTTCAATCAGAACCACTATTTGTTCAGCCAGCTACTTCAAAGGCGCGTCCCGATCAAAGGTCTGCGTTATGGACACTTTGTGGAGTTACTGGAACAACAACAACAACGCGGAAATGTGGCACGCCCCCAACTAGCGTTGTATCTTCCGTTCTATGCTCGTACGTTCGCTTTTCGCCACCTTCGCGAAGGTCTATAAATAACGATCATATCCGCGAAGGCGCGATATTACCGGTTCCCTTCCAGGGCAAGGGTGAATGACTTGACAATGCGGTCAACCTTCGCTTGAACACCCGGAACCTCCTTTTTCTCGCTTGTCAGAACCTCCCACCGCTGGCCTCAATTCGAAACATCTGCACCGAAACCCATCTGCAAGTGGTAAATGTGTCCGCAGGTACCTTCACGTCACGGGTGGGCTGTCATTCTGCATTACATGGAGGACTGGAGCATATGTCATGTGAGGGTCTTGCCACTGGTGCAGCTGCATAATGTTGCATTCACATGGCTCTTGGTGCCCTTCGTGTAAAGAGCTGCAATTGGTCTCAGCCCTAGCCTACCCTACTGCAGATACGGTTACCGAAAGGCGCATTCTGGTGTTAATCGGATTAACGGGGGTGTTGACTAACCGGCAAATGAGTGATCCTCCATTTAAATAATAGTAGAAAAACGGTCCCCTTTTGGTTAATATTTAAACTACACGCTTCCCACGGACAAGCTTCAATGTTCATAATCTCGTTTACATTGTATCTAGACTCTTTTTCATTGTGAGCTTGCATTTTTACGACTGGAAGCATCCGTGATGACACACGTATCTGTTAAGCGAATCCTAGAGTCCTACGAGATCTATTTTCAAAGTCCTAATCACCTTAGATGAGCTGTGAAAGAAGCCGAGAAATTATTTTAATTTTATACTGATCGTACTGAGTGAGTTCACAACAGTCATTATCAAAGTATTTTTTTTTAGGTATCTTATTTTCAGCATAAACTTTTGTTTAAAAATTTTTATTACGACACATCGCTCCATATTTTACAGAATAATTTTAATTCTTTTTCTATCACGAGATGTTGTGCTAGATGTTAACGGATGCTACTCTCAGAATGTCATGTTCTACAAGTTTTTACAAACGCCTGTATTTGCTTCATTCATACATTTATCAGGCATCGCCAACCAAGAATTCCTCGCACGTCATCAATTTTCTACGCTTTAAAACACCCACTTCCTGGCGCTTCCGACCCCAAAGTAGCTTATTAAAAATAGACATGACGCTACCAGACCGCTTCAGGTTATTCCAGCAAATCATGTCACCCAGCATCAGCAACTGTTCGATCGTTTATTGATAGCACTGCCTCTCACATCTTGCTCGCTTTTCCACTCGCATTTCCACGAGGCACACAGGAGATTGGCATCAATAATCGATGCAGCATGGAACCATAACACAATGTAGCATGTAGCTCGATGTACGCTCCATAAAGTAAGCGAAGTAATGACACTTCGGGACAGCAAATGCAGAAAATGTGTTTACGCCACCCCGTTCAAATGGGGGCGTGTACTCTAAACTCTGCTCTTTCGCGTGGTGAATCGATTTTAGCTCGGTTGTTCTTTATTTGTTACAAACACCCCGTTCAATCTAGCTATTTCAAGCCGATCTCTAACAGTGGTCCCAATTCACCACCCAAAAAAGCGTGTTGAATCGCAATTTGAAATGTGTGAGTGAACGGCAAGAATGTTGCATGGAGTAAGCAACCTAACATTTTTCACCTCTCGAGAAACATATGTTTCGGACAAACCCCTGTACTTCTGGAATGTATATTGCAATAGTCGCCCTTTTTCTCGATGACCTAATGCGTTTGTGGATGACCTCATCGTTTACTCTTTTTTTTACGAGCAAATAAAATCTCGTGCCACAAGAATCTGGAACGCAAGCACTCGATTCTAATCCACGTTCATGCCAGCCGCAATCCATCAGGCTTAGGCATTGATTAAGCCGTCAGAAAATTGTCCAATTTCACCCCCGTCGCGCTAACAGAACCGCAACTGGTTGAGTGAAGGGCAACCATCAGCAGAGCAGATTAAGTGGAGAGCAGCAAATATGTATAAATAGCACAAGTTTTATTAGGAAAATGGTCAGCGACGATAACGGTGCGGTAATGTCGACACGCACGCGGAGTCGGTCGACATAACGAGCCATCAACGGAACGGCGGTGAAACTAGCGGAAGAAAAAAGAAGCGAAAAAAAGTGAAGAAAATCATCCCCCATCATAAAGCGAGCACGCTCGCGCTCATCAAAAGCCCACTTCCCGGCGAAAGGTCTCCTTTCCCATTGACGGCTTCCTTTACCCGCGTTTGCTTAACGGACGTCAAAAGCGGACCATAAATTTTGGCCTTCTCTCGGCTTCTCCAATCTGACGCGCAATAAAACCACCGAACCGGGCTGACTTCTGGACTCGGGTGTGTTCTTTTTGCTTCGTTCCATCATTTATGGGGTGAAATGTCCAACCGTGTCATCGATTGAGATGTCACTCATCGGGAAGGCAGCCGGCTTGGCGATTGGAATTGTTACTGAGAGACACGCACAAATTCGCTAAATTAAAAACCCGACTAAGTCCACCGACATCAAGGTTTCGCTCTAGCCCCAGGGTGTGTTTGTAAAGGTGCCTCAACATCGACCATCTAACGTCCTACCACGAAGGATAGGTGTCCCGTGGGAGCATCCTTGAATCACGCCGTCGTCCACGAATCCAATTGGGTTTTAATCTCCTTCGCTCCACAAAGTATTACCTCTTCCTACTTCACCGTGCACGAACAATGGAAAAGGCGATCTAGAGTGCTGTGTGGCTCATCATTACGCTGGGGGGCGCCAGAACACCGCCAGAGGCCTTTATCCTGGCATTATTACGTCACAACCGCGGCCTTGCTCCCTTGTGTCCTTATGCGCTGTCACAAATAATCGTTAATTTTTAATGCACAGCAAAGGGACAGCCTCACGTTGCAGGGGTTTTATTTTCGATGCCCACGAGAGCTCCACGTAAGGACCCTTCGCATGGAGACCCGGCTTTAAAAGGCACTTTAAAACGCCAGTGGACGTGATTTATAATTTTCGTTGCTCCATTTTAAGCCGCATTTTAATTCGCCGATCAGCCTGACCTATGGAAACGCTTCACCTGTGCTCAGCCCGCGATTCGGTGGTCGACGTCAGGAGAGCAAAAACTGTACACCGATAGACGACAGGACGTGCCGAGCTAACAGGTGCGACAGCGCTGAAGATCGAACCGAACGATACGAGACCAAGCACCTGCTGAACGATGATGATGAGGAGGAGGTCACATCGAGAGCACTCGTATTTAATTCACCCAACAGAGACCTTTAAAGCCTAGAGCATGAGAGATGCAAAAAAAAGGACAAACGCTTCATTAAAGCGACTCTAAGTGAAGCGTCTCTAGTGAAGCGTTTTATCGGCTCATTATTCGAAGCGGGCTTCGATTTCACCAAACAGGGTTGAGCGGCTTGCAAACATGAGCCTTTCGTCGGACAAGCGCCACCATTTGCTCGGGCGCCATTTCGATCTGACAAAAGAACATGGTTTTGTATCATTTCCACAAGCGAAAGTCTTACGCGAGCAGAAATCACCCATGAGAAAAAAAAACACACATCGTAACATAAAAAGAAAACTCACTCTCGTTGTACCACCCCCAATGAAAGTGAGCATGTGTGTTTGACCACACATGGACATACACACACACACACACACACAGAGAGATTCTCGCATGTACACACATTAAACAAACGTACCGACAGTGAAACTGCGATCCGGCACGCTCGCGAAACGGTAGCAAAACATACAAAATTGGAAAATTTGAAAAGAAGCCAAGGGGTAGTGGTTGTATGATGAGAGGAAAACGAGCAGAAGAGAGGGATGGAGACGGGGGGGGGGATACGAAAACAAAAGCAAAACAAACCAACCCTGTGCCCTTCTTCGCCACCGATGCTGGCGGCACGCGAACGAGCGTCGTCACGCTACGCATCATCGCACCGGGCCGTTACGCAGAAGCCTTTCAGCTCATCTCAGACCCTGGCTCGAGAAAAGGGCCTTCGTGGAGGTGGGGATGCCCTTCGCGAGAGGGGGAGCATTAAAACGCGACGTCTACATATACGTGCGCTGCGCTGAAACAGCTCCAACCCCCGGCTATATTGGCCTGTATTAGGGCCCAGGCGCGGTTATGTTTCTCTTTTCTTTTTCCCTTTTTTTATTTTCTTTTGCTAGCAAGCACGATGGAGGGCATTTTGCGCGTTTTCCGAAAAAGGTTTCGCAAGTTCGGTGGCTAATCTCGGATTAGTAAATTTGTTTCATAATTCCACCCTCGGGATGAGGTAGCGAATGATGTACCAGTTTAGACCTGCCGGTTGGAGAGTTGAAACGGTAGCAGAGGAATTGGTTTTAGAGTGGGGGGCTAGGGGTGGGGGGGGGGTGAAAAAGGACCCTATAAAGTTCCTTTTCCCATCACCCAAACGTACCATAATCCGATTAGAACGGCATCGAACTTTACCGGATGCACTTTGCAGCAATCGCCCAATGCCACCGGCATTAGACCTTTGACCCGTGGCAACGGCGACTTGCCTTTTCCACGTGGCGTGAAGGTTAATAACAGGGCAGTTAGCTTTCGACTTCGCGTGCCCTATTAGAGTGTCTAAAACAACCACTAACCGGCTCTAATGTGGCACCGTTGCGATTTGTCGTCGAGCTGGCGGATGGGGGGAAAACCCAAACGAAGCGATGGCTGCCCGGTTTCTTTTTTTTTTTGCCCCTCGGCCAGTACGAGTGATGGCGGTCATAAAGAGCGAGATAAATAGCCCAAAGCCTTCCCCCTCCCGAGGGGTTTGAGCAAGAAGAACGCTTTACAAAACGCTTGATTGAGCGGTTCCCCATTTCCAAACGAAAACCGGCGATAAAACCTGGCCCATGGTGAGTCTAAACGCAGGCCCTAGAAATATGCCCGCGTGAAAAAAGGTGCCCCGTGTTCGTTTCTCATTTAGAAGCGGAGAGGTGGCGCCTAATTCGTCCTTAACCGGTGCAAATAAGGCAATTTCTTTCCGCCTGCCGGCGAACAGGCTTGGGCTAATAAAAACAAATGCCAAACACCGCACGCTGTTTCGGGAGGACCCTTTTTGTACCGAGACGATGGTGGATGGAGGTTTGAGTTCGTAAAAGGGATTTTTGACCCAAACCCTCAGCGCCCATCTCCGCACAGAGCTCGCGTGCCCTTCTTGTGGGGGATTAACTCGACAGAGATCGATTCTCGGTTCGCGTTGCTTGTTGGCTTTTATTTCGAACGCCCTTTGTCTTGGAGCGTGAGAAGCCCGGCTCGCGTCAGTAAATCATTCGACTGGCAAATGACGTGTGGAGGGGAAAGCCCGGAAAAGCCGCGGGTCGGGGGAAAATGCACGGAATTTTCCCACCCCATGTGGCGTTAAAAGCAAACTGTGCTGCGGTCAATGGGCGATGCCGGGGACCGATTGATTGACGCGATTGACGGCGGGCAATCACCTTGGCCAGCTCGTTGGTCTAAAACCGCTGGTACAAAGCGGCGCAGAGCGACGAGATCGGGAAAATAAGTTAATTGCAACGCTCAGACGCAATTCAGAATGTGCGAATGTGTAATTAAATCAAGCCGGGGTGTTGTTGCAGCTTTAAACTTACCACTGTAACCCAAACACCCACCCGCACGTGAAGAGCGAGAGAGTTATTAGACGAAAAAATAAAGCATAAAGCGAGCTACGACAATGAATGTCTTGACAGGTTGTCAGCATTGACGGATGCGTCAACATTGTCACTGTTTTGTCCAATTTAACACTTCCACCAGCTCGTTTAATGGATGTCTGGGTGTCGTTAAACTGGTAATAGTCGATCTGAGAACAAGAACCGCTCCAAATCTGCTTCCAGGACACAATTCGTTGGCTTATTTTTATTGCCAAACACTACTCTCGCGGTCTTCCCGAGAACTACCTGAGGTGAGTTTTTCCTCGCGATTTTTCCTCCCCACATCGCTTCATCGAACCGATCAAGCCGCCAGCGGGAATTTACGGCGGGCATTAAAAGCAAAACACCATCGACGAAACGGGCGAAAAAATCCCCCCGAAACGTGAGCCCCAGAACGGAACCATATTACGTCGATGCTTCGACGAACACGGGAGGGTGCTGATTGACAAAAATAAATCCACTTGCACCGCAATTAGCCTCCGCACACACGCTGACAAGTCTGTCGAGATCGATCGGCAGCCCTGGAACCGCGAGCCCGGGAAACGCCCGGGAAAGGGCCCAAGGGCAGCTGCCACCGGTGCAATGGGGAAGCGAAATGCATCCAAAACCGAGCAACCGGCAGCTCGATCTCGCTTTAATGATGTCGTCCGCGTCTGCATCGGTTTGGTGGTGCGTGGAACCGTGGAAAACGCTCGTAAAAGAGTCACAAAGGAATGACGGCGTGCGGGAAGAAAGAAAGCGAAAATCTGCCCTCATCCGTTTCGGGCAAACCGTTCTGGGGTGTTTTTTTTTTTATTTTTGTAGGGAGGACCCTTCGAAAACGCGCCCTTTTAGGGCGGATGGTAGATAATGGGGTGGTCTCAGCTCCACCCGACACCGTAACTCGTTGGTCCTCGGGGCTTTATTGCCACCCTGTGTTTTGCTCGAGGCCAACACGCGGCAGGTGACGGCACGGATGCCCTTTCGGTTTGCGTGTGCAATAATGTTATTATTTTACAAAACATTATCCCGGATCATGGGGCGCGAATTGCGACATATTTGCGCTATGTCTGCACGAGTCTCTCGGGGGAGTTTTTGGTGCGTTTTTGTGCCACCAGATGGCGTTCAGCAGTCGCGTGACACAGTGCTCCAGTTGTCGTAGAACGCTTTTAGGGAATTTGTTCAAATGTTTACCTTTGTGAACGTTCGTTCTTTTGTTTTGTTGAAATAAGCCACCTACAAATGGCGTTTCGCTTTTAGCCTAGGTAATGCTAAAAAGGATCTTTTTCGAGCGCTCTAGAATCGAAAGAATTCCCAACTTTTGAGATCCAAAGCCAATCAAGTTGCTTAATCATTTCGCTTCTTTTTTTAAATCATTTTCACATACTTTCTTCATTCTTTCCCCCTTCACAACGCAGTTCATTAGCGCCCCAAAGTCAGCATTGTTTTATGTTCCGAGCAATCCACAATCGCTGAAAACTTCCCGATAGACTACGCGCGACATTGACGACAGCGGAAAACTCATCCTTCCAAAGCCCGCCCGTAATCCTTTACTACCATTACGGAACAGCTTACCGCCGGTCTGGTTTCGGGTCGCCCTTTACTCGCGCCCTATCGGGTGTCGAATTTTCCACCACCACGTCACTAATCCCGCGCCCGTTGGATTACCCAACCCAGCGTCGTTTCCCTTCCTTCGGCGTGGTTTATTTATTTACTTCAAGCATCCTAAGACCGACGGAAGCTGGCGTGGCCCGTTTGATGATCGCGATGATCTCAAGCTGCCGCCCATTAAGCCGGTTCTTTGGCTGCCTTCAAGGTACGCGAGTGCGTGACGTCGTTTTTCCTTTTTTCCCCCTTTCTCTCTCTCTCTCGCGCGCGCTTGAAATCGGTCCCCTTTTTTCGGGATCCCTACCGATGGTACACTTCCATCCCGACGCGGGAAAATTAACTGTGTCTTTTTGTGACGTCGTTCGCAGGCACAGGAACCGCTCGAACTCGGGAGGGAAAAACGCACTCCGATCTGGCTTCGCCTGCTCTCCGGAAGGCTCGCGGAGGTGTTCATAGTTTTCCCCCTACGTTTTGAGGTCTCATTGGGTTTTTTCCCCCTAATTCGCTTGTCTTTCTCCTCCATCGTCCTAGCGCGGGTTCGGCAACGAATAAAAAAAGAAGGAAGCAAGCAATTAAAACCGTATGCTGCTCGAGGCGCGAGCGAAACACGAAACCCGAATGTGGTGCCCATATGGTCGGCAGGAACCGGAAATGGCGCACGCACGAACCGGCTCCGCGAGACGTGCAGTATTTAAATAGAAACGGAGAGTGGAAAGAGAAGGAGGCAGAGAAAGAGCGAAAAAAAGTTAATCCCAATCCCAAAATGGGTTCGGGAAATGAACGCCGAATGTAAACAGATATCGAGCCACGGTGGAGGAGTAGGGTGTACGTGCCCATCATGCTTTGTGCCCATCAGGCTAGGCGCTAATTAGACGCATAAAAGCTCTGCAGCTTCTAATCCCGAAACGCTACGCACCAATCAATCGCCAAGCGCCAATTTCCCGACCGTGGGGAAGGGCATCAAATTTCAGCCACCCAATTCGTTTCGTAACACACCAACGTAGAGGTGGAGGAGTTCATCATCTCACGCAGACCCTCGAGGCGCCATAATTCGATTATCCGAGCGTCCGTCGCCTTGAGCAAGCAGCTTCAATTCGCGTGCCAGCCTGCTTCAGGCGAGTGCGTGTTCTCCAGGCTCCACAGCGGAGGGTTTCCGCTTGGCGGCTGACTGTGCGGCCTCTAATTAGCAGATCATCGATTTACCGAGAAAGAAACACTGACACGCAACACCTTCGCCCTCTACACTGCGGCAGGTCTTATCGCAACCAGCCAATCGGGGCAGACAAGAGCCCAGACAATCCAGCTCGGGTGGGACACATCACTTACCAGCAGTTGGTGGCGTGAGCCTGGCGTGAAACAAGCCTAAGGCAAGGAATGTCCGCTTCACGTCACGGCGCCAAATTTTGAGGGGATTCGGCCGCGCCTGGCCTTCCCGGCGTTGGGAAGTGACACTGGAATTTTACACTTTCTGACACGCAAAAACACACACACACACTCACACAGCTACACGAGGGGACACATACACACACGCGCACACACACACACACACAGGCACTCGGAGTTCACGAGCGGTCGCTTCCGCCACTGGGTGATGCACTTGGATAAGCAATCCTTAGGCACGTACCGAAGGCGGGCCTGGCACTGGGGAAGACATCGAAAGAGAAGCCAATCAAGAGCCAGCCCGCCATGAGGGATTCCCACGGGTGTGTGCGGTAGGTTGATAGGTGCGCGGTTGATTGATAGGAAGCTTGAAAAACGAAGCGCTCAGGTTAGTGCTTTTTTGGGGCCACGAATGGACACGCGATTATTATTTTTTTTTTTGACGAGCGCTCACAAGTCCTCCAAAATATCTCAGAATTCACGCAACTCTAGCACCTCGCGGGTGGTTTTTTTTCCCTCACCACAAACATCCCTCAATTGCCGGTGTTACGCAATGCTAGCGACAAGGTACACCCCACCGCGGTCAACTTTCAGGTTCCACTCCTGTGAAGGGCCCACTTAGCTGAGGTGCTCCAGAGATTCCCGAGACATCGTCAGAGACTGGACGGTAAAGTCCGGGAGCAAAACGGCCATCGAAGCTCCAGAACGATGTGGAGGTGGGCACACACAAAAAAAGGGGTGATGTTCTCCCATCCTCGACGAGGGATGTCCCGCGGGACGTGGTCAGCCTTACCCACCAGTAGCTCAGACTTGAGAACGCGCTATCGGTCGGTAATCGAATTTGCTTCACTGTCACTTTGGCCACGGTTCAGTGGCGGCTGGCTCGACCTAGTTCTCGCATGTCGGAGGATGAGCTGACGGGAGAAAAAGGGTGAGACACAACATCCCCGGAGCACACAGCCAAACACATACACCTGGTCTTTGCATCGGCTAATCCGAGGCAGTATCTTTAGCTCCATTGATGGTGGAATTTCCCCAGCCACCGGCTGAATGAAAGCCCGGTAAAAAAACGACCACCTCGAACACCGAACGCAACCCACAAGCTAGTGTGTGGAGTTGTGGAGAACGACATCGCAGCGGGCTTTTCTAATGTCCAAAGTCCCGCTGCCAATTTTGGGCTCGCAATCGGACGAGCTCGATCAGGTACCTTCACCGAGGCGCTGGCCGAGAAAAGGGCAGGCTAAAAATACGCCCCAACATCTCGGTCAAACCTTCCAGACGTTACCGCCTGGTACCCTTGTCTCACGCGACCGGTGTCCTACTCCACCGCCCCAGGAGAGAAATCCTTTTTATTGCCTACGAGACCGAGCCCAAACGCCCGGCGGGATAATACAATAAGGATAATAACGTCCTTAGATCGTTCCGAAACCGTTGCGAGATGGCACGCGCTACAGGTCGACCGCAGCAGGGCCTGCTCGAGTGAGGTTAAGAACCCACCCACCTACAGGAGGCGATGCACGCACGTTCACTATTACCGGTAATTAGATTGCGAATTGAAACCGCACCAACTGGTCCACGGGATTGTTTCTCGTACAGCTGCACCTCTTTTAGGCACAGCTGCAGGCAACATCGAGTTTTTGTTGGGTGGAGTGAGCCAGTTTCTGAGATAACTGAGACCTGCTAGAACTGCTGGTGGATGTGGACCAAAGTTCACTGTTTTGTTGGGTTTTTATTCCTCGAGAACGTCTTCGTCACTTGGAACAAAAAACCAGACGCACTGGGAGAGTCTACCGACCGCGATTCGACTGTCCAGACAGGAGCACGAATAAAACCTCATCCAACGGCTCCATATCAGTCCACACTAACCTCGTATATCTCGCACACGTTCGGTCACGCGCGCGTCTCACTACGCGGTACTCGGTTTCGGTAGCGTGGCGCTAAAAAACCGGAAGGAACAGAACCCCGTCTCGAACCGCACCGGACGGAAGCTAGCGAAAAACTAACCGCACCTCGGTGTACGATGCGCTGCTGCAGCGCAGCAGTTGGTCTCGCATCGTGAGCGTGGACCGGCATCGGTTTCAGGGATTCGACTCTCCCAGTGAACATCGTTCGGCGTGAGATGATGATGAGCCGCACGCGTGAGCTGTCGTGCGAGAGCGCCAGGCGTGTTTGGAGTTCGGTTCTTGGAGCGGACTAGATTTTTCCTTTTTTCATTTTCTTTTTCAGCACATTTCACCTCACGCCGTCGGAGCGGAGAATGCGTACGGGCATCTCATGCCGGGTGCGGCTCGCTGGGATATTTGGAGCCTGGTTTCGGGTGGAAAATGAAACGAACAAACTCCCCATTCGATCGTGAGCTGGCGAACAGATGAGCGCGACCGCGTGCTCACGAACGAACGATCGCGAACGGCGAGCTTGATGTAAATTGACGGAACAGCGGGAAACCATCCGCCCCAATTTGGGCCAATGGGATATGCGTTTCGGGTGGCATACGAAACAAATTATTACAATTAACCTGGAGTGCTAACACGACGGCGTTTTGTTTATTTGGTTAAACGAAAATAATCTGCTTTGAAATATAATCTCAGTGAGTTCAATCACTTATTTTTCTAATTCATTGTCCACTCTCTTGATCTATCTATTTGGCTTTATTTTACTATATTTTCTCTTTCTTTCGTTTTTTTTTGCCGTATCAAATCTCTTTTCGATTTTTAAAGAATACTTTCATTTTCGATTTTCCACTTTTACATATTTTACTTGTGTGTTTTTGTATGTTTAATAAACAATACTATTATGTTTACCAAATGTTGTTTTCCTTCAATGTGCAGCCTCAGCTAATTAGTTTGAGTTCGTTTGCAGTTTTCCAATGTTTTATTACCGTAAAGTCAAATATCCTTCCCCAACCATAGTCGACAGAAAATTGAATTCGTGTCGATTTGGGATTCGAGTTCAGGCATCAACTAGAATTTACACACGTTGCTTCACGGTCTTAAGACACGTTCCTATCGCCATTTCGCCAGATGATTTTTCCGCAAGTTCCCCAGCCAAAAAAAAAGTCGCCCCGTTCGTACCTTCCTCCCAAAATACCCCCAAGCATTCGAGCACGAGGCGGGAATCAAATTTCCGGCCAGCCTCTTCACGAACGTCCTCCACCAATAATTGCATCCCAAGAGCCGTGCACCCGTGCGTGTACGCGTGCACGGATGGTTTGCAGCTGCGTGCGGGTGTTTCGCTCGTTGCACTTCCGTTACGCGAACGGAAGCGTACCGTAACGGATGCGGTGTTTTTTTCTTTCTTTGTACATGCACCCGACCTGACACGGCCGGGATGCTGTGTGCGGGATGCCGCATCCAGACCGCGAATGCGAGCGTGAGAAAAGGATTCACGAGCCGAGCGCCATAATTGGTGACATAGTGAGAAATAACGGCACCTTATTCGGCTTGCCGAAGTGAAACCCGAAGCCATCCCGAAGTTCTGTTCCGGTTGCGCGCGTTCGTGCCTGGGCGCCTCACTACCATCCGGCGGGCTCAACGGGCATCGGTGGAAAATCATGTGGCATGTTTTGATTTTCCTAAATGGCGTGAGCGAAACGAGCCCGCTAGAGAGCCGGGTTCGGCGCTGTTGCTGCGAATGCCCAGCCCTTGTTCACGCCACGAACAGTGGGCCACCTGCATGGATGGTTCGACCAAAAGGTGCTGGCAAAAGGCTCAGAAGATGACGCCTGCTGTGGTGCGGGAAGAACCACACAAGCCTGCACACTTGAGTGATTTGTGCCCGGAAAGGCGGATGAAAGAGAACCAAAAAAAACGCAGAGCCAAACATTCCCAAGTGCATCTTCACGGCCCGTGTGCTGCTTTGCATCCGTTCTCACCCACTTTCCCGGGGAGTCTGGGATGGCTGCGGGAAACGCATAAGTGAAAATTACGACCGACGAGCAAGGAGAGAGAGAAAAACAGACGAACAGGATGTGGCACGAGGAAAATGAACGTGGCAAACGCAAACATCGGTGAAAACGTCCCGCAGGAACGGAAGCTGCAAGCGCATACGAAAGATGGAAAGGAACGGGAAAAAGCGACAAGAGAACGTCAAGATACACGTGTCCTTTTTTTCTGCCTCTCTCTCTCTCTCTCTCTCTCTCTCTTTTCCTCGTTCTTCAGGCCTTAAGGTATTGAAGTTTTGCTTTTCTCATCCGTTGATAAAGATTTTTTTTCGCTCCTCCTATGGAACACTTTTTCTGTCATCGAAGTCGTTAGGGAGTGGCGTGTAGGAATGAAAAAACGCATAATGCATTATCGCATTAAACGCACATCCATATCTTGCCTAGAACCCCGCATACCTGCTCGACTCGCACACGTTTCGTTCCCTCGCTGGTTCGACATAGTTCGCCCCCTTCATGCTTTGTCTTTGCCACGCATTTCGCTGCCAGCATCCTGGTAGGCGCCTGAAGGTATGCAACGCGCGTGGCACCATACACCGAGCGTCTCGATGGAGCGATTTTCCGCGCTCGCTGAGGTACGTGGTGTGGTGTGCGATTAATACCGATAACGTGACAGAAGCTGGCCGCGTGAAAGCGACGGGAAAACAGCCCGAGGTAAAGCGCCCCGATAGATAAACGCCCGCATTCAAGCAGCGCGTACTAATGCCACCTAAACTGCCGCTTCGGTTTGGCTTATCGTTCGCGCCCGAGATGGGATCGATCTGGGCTTGGTTAAATGGCGAACACTTTGCCACCTGCCCGGATGCTGCCCTGGGATTACCGGGAAGTGGTTCGGTGCCGATAAAAGCGAAACAAAAACATCCCAAAGGCGTGTACGCCTCCACCGGGTTGAGATGTAACCAAAACCGGGAGCTAGCTCTAACCACACCCGGGTGTCAATGTTGCCTTCTCCTATCAGATTTACGCTTTTCAACTCGCTCCACCTGGCACACCGGATGCTCATTCCAAGCAAACACTGTTTGCCTAGCGAATTGGCAAAGTTCAATCAATCCCCGAAACCGATTTCATTTCATATTAACACATGCTTCGTTCCCTACGCCACGGTCCTCCACCCTACCGGCATTCCCAACCGCAAAGGAAACCCGCTGTTGGGCTCGAAGTTTTGCATCCGGCAAGTGTCTCCTTAATTAATTACACCCGATTACCGAGGATTATCGGCATCATTTGCTTGGATGGTTTCATCCGCCAGAGGGCGCTAGCGGGTGCAACGGCGAGCGTTATCCTCTTGCTCATTTCGCCGGTGACACATAAATCGCCCCACTTCGGCCACACCCGTTCCTTAGCTCCACCCGGACCATTCCCGGACCGGCTCGGGTCATTCTCTAATCAATTTACAGCCATCGATATTACCCCCGGAACCGCCTATCGCTGTTGCGGCCCTTCGTGCGCGCTCTGCAGGATGACTTCCTCCAAGAAAACCTCCACCATGTAGGTGAGCATGAAGCATCAACAACGGAATGGAGAGAAGAAGAAGAAGCAAAAAAAGAAATACTGCATCCACAATTGACGATAATAAACCAATTAATTATATCATTTATCATTCACCTGCCCGAAGCTTGGGCATCGGAAAGGACAAAGGTGCGTCCCCACAAACGCGAAGCAATCATCATCAGCGGGTCCTTGATGGGGCTTATCGATCAACCAGCCTGGTGCCTTCACCCTGCTCGGTATTCCCGTGAACAGGCGTCGGGTAAATTGTATTATCCTCGCTAGTGGCACGTGAGTGTGCACGCATTACGGCCCGTAAGGACGTCGTATGAATGTCCATTAAAGGGGGATTATTTATCACGCCGCACGCTCGTCTGCTCCATCCACCAGCTCTTGGACGTAGAGTCCAAGCCCTGCTGGACTGCTGACCTCCGAACCAGCGATTAAACTTCAACCCAAACTGCACTTTGCCTCTCAGCGCATTCGTTCGCCTGTCGCTGGTGCATCCAGATGTGGTCGTGACGCTGAGAAACGCATCCTTCTGCCGATTGGCGGTACTTTCTGAGCTTGGGAATCTGCGGAATGTGCTAATGGATTCACCAACCGGACGCTACTTGGCTGTGGCCCTTATACCATGGCCCTTTCGAACCCAATGTAGCCGTTCAGCAGCAGCTAGTGCAGGTTCGCTGACCTACGGCTTTGCGGGTTCTCGCGTGACCTAACACCCGAGGTCTGGCAACATTCACAAGCAATTGACCCGCTGATATCTCATACCTTTTCGCTACTCTTTCGCTGTCCGAAGACCTTACCTGTAGTTGAACGAGAGTGTACGGAGCCACGCATAAAGATACCCTAAATCAGCCGGATGGCTCAAACTGCTAGCTAACCCCTACGAGGTGTCTAAACGCCGACATTCCACGCCAAAGCTCGCATATACAATCTTGCACGATGTAGCATGTGTCTCTGCGGGGTTTTGCGTGTTGTTCACCACCAACCAAGCATGGCTGGTTGCACCGAAACCCAACGGAACGATTGGAGATCGACAACTACAACATGCTTTCACATTCGCACTTTCCCTATCCACGAACGGCCGTCTTTTCTCCCGCATGCATCTCGCGTTACATGCGCTTGTTCTTGCGGTCGTCCACCACCTGCAGTCGAAATGCGAGGGTGAACTTGCCCGCTGAAGATTCACCACGCTGTTTGCTCAAAAGAAACCAAAAACCACAATCTGCTGCCTCGCAGGCAGCAACTGGGTGCTCGAACCGTGGTTCAGAAATGACAGTACATTGGGAGGTATTAGGAGGCGAAGATCAAGCAAACGTGAATGAAGCAAAGCCCATACAGACGCAGTTGAACCGAAACCATTCTCGTGTTCGGGGAGTAGCGGAGTACGAAACAAATGAAAAAAAAATATCGACACCCTCCGAATGCCGTGCGATCGGTGGTGTTGTTTTAAAACCAACGCGATTATGTATTCCGCTCGTATGCTTCGCTCTTTACGCCACGCACATTATGCCTGGTCTCGATGCTTCGGTTGTTTAGCTGCGGTAAGACGCTGTATGGCTTTCTCTCTACGTCACCGAGGAGCGTTCACATTCCAACCACGGGTGCTAACTGCTGCTGTCGGTGCTCTGGGGGGAAAACTACTTGCGCTCGAAAATATGCTCTCTGTTCTCCAAACTCATCGTCTCGTGGAAATGTGCGTGGCATAAAGAACTAGGATTGCTATTTTTGTGTTGGGATCGGAATTGTGACGTCTAAATTAGCTACTCGGCGATTTGCAGTCATCCATCTTCTTGTGAGCATCATGTCCAGTCCGTTGCATGGATCTTGCGTGCAGTAAACAAATGAATGTCAGCACCATTGTTCTGGGGAATTCTCGGAAGCTCGAAATCTTCAATCTTTAGCCTTCAATATCGCTAGCATAACAAGTGCTTCGTAAAAATTATTCGCCAACGCCTGCCAGGTGTGTTTCCACTCGAAATCCCTACCATTTCCCAAAATTCTCTGCCACACCTCAAATGTCTGGGACGGGCAGTGAGTGTCAATTTTTAAATCCTCCTCCCCAAACAAAGTGAAGCCAGTTTCGATTCTACGAACCTCCGAAAAGCTGCCACTATTCGAAAAAAAATTGACCGGGTGTGCGAGTTCTTCCCTTGCCACTGCTCAGTCGGTGTTCCTTGACGTTTTTTTCCTTCCTCCGCCTCCTAGCTGCTTTTTTTTTCGTTACTCAAGTGCCCACCTCCCAACCTCCTGGTACACCGTGCGTGCATGGAACCGAGGAAGCATCGTCCTCAAAAATAGAACGCCCCGACCTCACCGTTCGCACGATAAAGATCTTCATTCTTGAGCGAGCTAATAGCTTTATAGATGAGAAGGGCGAACTCTGGAGGCTCCCGGGAGTTTGGCAGCTACGGCGGATTCACTTCACACTGGACGCCCGTATCGACCGTCGGTGTAGTCGCCCCCTGGGAAATGGTGACGGTCTCTTTCTTTATTTTTTTTCGTCCTTCTCACGCGCTTCGATTCCTCGGGGCTTTCTTGCATGTAACCGTTTTTTTTTCTATTGATATTTTTTCGCCAGCCGTTCAGCCGAGCCCCTAATCTAGCGCGAGCCACCTCTCACGCTTCAAGCCCTCCGGTTTCGCTTTCCGGCCACGACGGTCCATTGTTTGGCAAGAAAATCAGAGCTTTTCCCCGCACCGTGGACGTGCGCAGGACGACGAAAAAAAAAAGCGACGCAGATTAGTGTTGTCGGTGCTGAGAAGTTTTGAGACCATATTTATACCTTCTTTTTTTTTTGCTGCCCTGTTTCTGCTTCTTGTGCATTCTGCTCACGACCGTTCGGTGGTCCATGGTGTTGAGTACCCCTGTTCTCGAGCGGGAACCGAGAGGGATAAGGCAACCTGCTAAGCTAATTTCCGCTAGTGCGAAATACACACACAGGCGGGTGGTGTCCTGGCAGGAGAAAGCACGTGTGCTCTTTAAAAAGAATTTCTTTCCAACAGCTCCATCCCAGGCCCAGCCACCATCCCAGGCGGTGTTAATCCTCGGAAGCTTAATGTTTTCCAACTAGAACCCATCGGGGATAACGATTTCCTGCGTACGGCTCGGTACACGTGAAACGGTTGCAAACACTCAGACGCAACCCGCAGCTGGGGAATTGTTTCGGACTTTTCATTCCAACCGGTGCCGTACCGTTTCGTTTCGTGGCTCGTAAGCTACCGTGCTTTAGCCGGGCATTAACGAGTACGGGGATAAAACACTTGCTGCAAGAAACTCCGCCAACATGTCACCATAGTCAACGGGTGCATCCGTGTTGTGCAGATTGCAGCCCAGCAGGCGCATACGGTCTGGCCATCAAAAAAAACCCCAATTCCCACCCAATAAGACCCTAAATGCCCGGTGTTCGCTACTTTCGTTCGCAAATTTTTGCTGACAGATCGAACGCTGATGCATTTCAACCCTGCTTGCCTTAATATGTGCATTTCGTCCTGCGTCCTAGGTTCATATACACACACACTCACGGGTGGTAACGAGCCCAAAACTGTCGATTCCGGAACGAATCTACCAGACGTCGGGAAGCTGGGCGTCTACTCCAGCGTGGGCAGCAAGTAGAAAAGAAGAAATCTCGCCACCCAAGGATCGAGGAAGAGAGAGAGAGAGAAGGATTTAGGTGGAGTGAGGCAATGGCAATTATGAGCCATAAGTTGCTAGAAGCATTCTCGGAAGCCCTAATCCTGCAATTTCTTCCCTGCGCTCAACGATGCCAAAGCCGGCCCTCCGGGGGATGACTGCAGTCGGAAGCTCCCACCATATTTGCCTTTGCGTTCGACTGTGTATGCGTGTGTGTGTGTGTGTGTTCTGTATTCCCCTCCCCTCCCTATCCCTCTCTCGCTTTTGTTCCTCCCATCTATGCCCTTCGGTGCACTTTTGCACCTTCACTATCGCTCTATTTCTTTCGCTACGGCTGGCAATTCGCTTTCATCGTCAATGTTTCCGTCCTACCGTAGGTCCTTCAGCTCCGTGTCCTGGTGACAGTCGCCTTCGAGTGAGTGCACTTTCGGGTGCTGGCCACCTACCGACCTGCTCACCGGTCCATTCGCACCCATTCCCGGTCCATCGCCGGGCGCAATTAGAGCACCACAATCGGTTCAACACCGGCAGAAGCCAGCCTCCGGAAGCCGAGTTTAAACAGCGAAAGGACGCCACAAATTTCGTCAATTGCGAGCGAGTTTGGGGAGCTACCGGCATCTGTACGTCTGTGGAGGGGGGGGGGGGGAAAGGACCACCGACGTGGAGTAGGCAGGTCAACCGGGAAAGTCAACCGGCCGAAACTCCGAAGCCACAACCGACTCGCATGTGCCGACCGTCTGATGTGGATGTTATTGCTGCAGCACGGCAACGCTGACGTTCTATCTATCCCCTCGTACCGGCCGCACGTTTATGCCTTTGCGTTCATTTCTTCCTTTTTTCCATCTCCACCTCAAACCCGATTGACGTAGAACTTTTTGGGGGCCGTACCACCGCCCAAAACGTTGCTCGCTGCCCTGTTCCGCCTTACAACGCCTTTGAATAACAACCTTCTACCAGGCACTGGACGCGCACCGTCCGAAAACCTCAATTTTGGTATCCTTAAACCCTCTGGGCGAGCAACGAGCACCTGCCCCGTATGTGAGGTTATGGGCGTACTAAACAAATACTGCGCTTTTCATATCGAAACGATTGCGAAAGCGCTAGATTTGGTGATGGATCCATCTCGAATTGGACGCCAGGATGCCGCTTTGGTGGAGGCCCCTATTTTTTTTTTTTCGACGTTATTTTGCCACTGTAACAGGCCAGAGGGCGAACGAGGTAAACCTGAACAACCACCGGTTACGATGCCCTCCTGAACCGCCACCCCTATCAACCCCCTTTTTCCCGTGGCGTCATTCTTCGCTTCTTTTTTTATATTATCTGCGTCCTTCGGTCGCAGCATCATATATCCCTCCGTTTGCGGCCGTTCGTTCAATAAATGGAAGCCGAATGGAGACGTCCGGGAAGCGAAGGGGAAGGCGCAATCCGTTTTCTACCTCAGTATCCCCAACCCCATCCACCTGCACGCGAGATTGTTGATACCCCGGGATCGGATTCTGAACGACATGGCAACATCGGTACCGCGTTTGGAGGTTTCGCAGCGTCACAAGCTGAAGCAAGATGGCGCCGTGCGGTTGTCATCGCGTTACTGGGATTGAAACATTGAGAGGTTTTTGGGGAGTTGCGTCAGTGTGTATGTGTGTATGTGCTCTTCTCCTCTGCTGCTTCACACGGCCCCGATTGCTAGGATACACGGGCAGTACCCGGAGGTCTATTGCCTGGCCATGTACTTTACAATATATTGCGGGTGTACCCGGAAGAAGCAAAAAAAAATAGGATGCCTGATAACAGTTCGAACCGCGGTGCCGCTCGGCCGCTTTTGATTGACGGCGAAAACTGCGAATGTGGGCCAGAACGCGAAAATATTGTAGAACTAAATGAAATTTCCAATCTGTCTGCCATCTCACCGCTCGGGTGCAGACGGTTTTTTTTGCTGGAGAGGATGCACATCGCCGGAGCAACACCACAAGAAACCGTACGTAGCAGCTGCATCTGCGAGTGCCATCTCTCACGTTCCATCTGGCAGCATCCGGAATTGCATGTATGTACATAAAGTAGACCCCCTGGTACCTCTGCGGTCTCTTTGCGGTCTACGAATCTGGCGGTAGTTAAACTCGCTTCACCCAACGGTGGTACCTTGCAATCGCCATTCCCTAGGTCTCCTTCTTTGCTACGGTTCCCACCACCCGCTGGTGGCAAAGTCGAGAAGAAGGCACTAAAGAAACGAAGAAAGCGAACCCGACAGACAATCAGACATAAGTGGTAGGGGCGAATGCCATCTGAACCGGGTCGTTGGTTAGCCCGCAGCAAGATCACCATGCGAGGAGAAATAGAAACGGTGCGAATCGAATGAGAACAGCCGAGAGCGAAAGAGAGCTCGATCGTACGATCGGTCAGGCATACACTAGACACCGGCTCGAGACAATCCGGTCTTGTTCGTCGTTTTTTTTTTGGTTCACCCCCAACGACTTCTTGCAATGTGCCTTGATCTCAGCTTAACCAAGCCTCTTCCAGAGCTGGGATCACTGATGATCGTAGTAGTAGAGAGTTACAAGGTCTCGCAAGGTTGGCATATCACTTATCGATATCACGATCGAGATCGTTAGATGATCACACTTTTTGACATCGATCATCAGAGATTAGCTTCAAAAACAGGTTCAGCGAACATGATCTTACTGAGGTAACCTCCACAAGAGATCACCAGGTTGTCCTGCAACAATGCGATCGACATCCAGTGGACATGCAACCAACCGGACACGCTTCTTTGGTGGGACATGCTTCGTGCTTGGGGCCTCTCTCCCACTCACACCATAAACACACACACATACCCATGCAAGCTGCAGCTCTCTTTCGCTCTCCCTATCTATCTCTCCCTCTCGCATGCTTCGCTTTCCATCGCAGCACGTAAATCTTGCCGGTGTGGTGTGCGTGTGCGTGCCTGTTGGGGCTCCAAGTGTAATACCCAGAGCCATTTCGAGGGGTACGCGTACAAAGTGACCCCAGACCCCAGCACCAGTGTGGATCCGAACGCTATCGAGACTGGCAGCAGCAGTAGTAGCAGCAGTGACAGCAGGTCACAGCCTCCACAGCTCGGTCTCCAATCAACCACCTCACGAAATAGGGGTTCAGGTGCGCCGCTGCGATCAATAGCCCTACTCCAGCTGGCCGCGTCCTGCCGAAAAACAGCCCCCGTTGCGGCATCAGGGCAGCTTCCTCTCCCTTATAACTCCTTTAACTCCGAATGCCCCTCAAGCAGACGTCTTGAGCGCAAAGTGCAAGCAGTTCAGTGCCTGGAACGTGTGTATAGCTCGTTGGAGTGCCCCGGACAGCACCGGAAGTGCCGACAGTGCGTGTGTGCGCGTGTGTGTTTGTGAGTGTAAGTGCGTTCCCGGACCAAAATCGTCTAACCATCCCCCAGCTCCAGCCGTCAGCTCTAGCAGCTCATCATGCGAGCCCTCACCGTGGCGCTCTTCGGAGCTGCCGTGTGTCTAGTGAACGGTAAATGACATATTAAATCATTATAGCACCTGCGTCAGACGCCAGTCTGGCAGCGAGGAAACTCTAGCTACAGAGGTATACTAGGGGTTTAAGAGGACACTCTAGTGGAGCGGTAGCATTCTTTTCCTGCCTTATTATAACTCCCGTTTGCTGGAACTTGGAACAATACGGCACCGAGGAAAAAAGAGAACGACTCCACTCTTGAGGTTGCTTTGCGTCTCTTCCATGAGAAACCCCGCACGTATCACCCCACAGGGAACCTGTTTGTGGTTTCACGACGCATAAATCATAGCCCCGACAACCTGACTGCTGAGCAGGCTTCCCTTTCAGATCAATTTCACGTTTGACATTCACTTTCAAACCACGCGTGGCGATGGTGGCCTTCAGCGGGTTCAGCATTCCCTCATTTGGGAATGCGGACGAAGAGAACGAAGGAGTACCTGTGTCTGAGACCTTCTTGTTGGGTCGAATCCCCCCAAATAGGAGAAGACGTCGACCTGATCGCATCTGCCGCTCTTTTCCTACCGACATTTTTGCAACTTCCGCTCCCAAAGAACCTAAAGATCCGCCATTGTTTCTGTCACCAAGTGACAGATAGTGTCGCTCTCTGTATCACGCTGTTCTACTCAAGATATGAGACCTCTCCAACACCTTCCCACAGATCACCAGCCTTTCTCCAACGAGCTACACAGACGGAAACGCTTGCATCAATCTGCACGGGTCAGATTCCACCCCCTCTGTCACTGATGCACGAGTTTTGGACGTTTTTCGCGCTTTCGCTGATCACCACCACCGGTTCCGGCTTCATTGCAGGGGTTTTCGATAATGTAGAAATTATTTCCGCGCGCATTTCCTCACGACGGGTTTGCGTTGCATTGCGGCGCCTTCGTTCGTGATTGCTGCTGCAATTATGCGCTCGTATGAGTGTGTGTGTCGGTGTGTTGTTGTCGACTTACTTTCTCCTCTTCTTACCGTGACAGCTCGTGACCGTAAGCCCCAAGACTGAGATCCCCCCATCGCCAAAGACTCGACTCAATGTGCTTTCAATCCCACCAAACCCCGAAGCGATGGCGCCTGCGAGCTTTCTCGGGCCATAATTTCTCCGGAACTCCTCCGTCCGGTTATGGTCACAGGAGGCGGGTTGTCGCTCGCACCACACGTAACCCGGACGACACACGGTTGCGGTAAAATGTCGCTCGCGTCCAAGAAATGCTGCCCTGCCAAGGTGGCGGCTCTTTGGCGCGGTTTGCATCACCATCGGCCACCCTATCCGCCATTAGCGCTGATTGTTCGCTTGAGGGGCCTCGAGAGGGAGTGGCGGGGGGGGTACGGAGGGGAGAGGAAGAAACACACACACACACACACTTCGAGCCGGTTTCCATTACTTCATACGTCGAAGCAGAAACGCAACTGCAACGGGCCGCCTTCCGGAGCCGCCTTTCAGAGTTTCGACGTAAGCGTGCAGGGTTGCTTTGGCGGCCATTGGGGGTGGTAGAGTGGTGTGTTGCTGGGCCGCCATTATTGTTGCGGCCCGTTATTTGTTTGTTTTGGACATTAGCGCCCCACCCGCCCCGCTGGGTGGCTTTCGATTTTGCCTGCTTTGTTACCGTTTTTCCGACCCCGAGCCTGTAATTGTTTTTTTTTTTTCGCTCATTTCGTGTTCCGTGGCCTGGCCACTTGGGCTTGGAGCGATTTCTTTCCGCTTTGGCACCTTTTCTTCCTTCCTTCTATTCGTTGCTTGGCTGCCTTTTTGCTTTGTTTGCCGTTTCGCTTTCGTTTCGTTGGTAGCTCTTTTTTTCCCTTTTTTCTTTTCTCCTCTTCGTTTTTGTTATTTTTCGCGCATTTCTCTTTTCTGCCCCGTCGCCGATGGGCCATTTTGGCGCTGATATGTTTTCTGCTTCTTTTGCGATGCCGGTGAACTTCAGTGCATCCGGTTGTCCACTGGAGGAAACGACTTCGGGGCCAAGTCACTTCCGTGACGCCTTGACGGTTTTACGAATTTCGATGGCGTCTTTTGAGCATTCAATTTAAAGCCAACAAAGCTGCTTCTCTTACTCTTTGGTTCGTTGCAATAAGAATTAGTCTTCGGCAGGTTGCTCCAGAACAGAAGGCAGCGTAAACTTTAACATATGTACTTATCAAGGAGCATGTCGATTCGAATGTTCGATACATGGCAGAAGAACAAATGATACTCAAATATGACTCATCATGAATGTTGCTGAATAGACAAAGCTCTTTCTTCCCGTTTGAAATGATTATCGCTGGCCAAAAATGGCTACGTGAGACTTTCCACGTCCACAAATACCTAAATCGATCTCCAAACCACAATCACTCGGCATCGTCAACTCGAAAACTTCCCCAACATCGAACGCTTATTAGAAACACGTGCCTCCTAAGCTCGCGTAACAGATAACAGCCAACACCAACGCAGCCGCGAATCGTACTTCCCTCTTCGCTTCTTTACATAATTTTCTCGGCACAAAAAAAGAAACCCACCCCATCATTCGACCAATTGTGCGCTTTCCCGCTGATGGCGGCTTACGGTGGCTGCGCTTTTCTTCGCCACCGCGCTGAGTTTTTCCGCATTCGGCAACCGGCCACTTTTGGCGCCCCAGCAGCGCCCGTGCATCATCTTCGTGCGTCACTTCCGGCAGCCACCAGCGCCACCAAATGGGTGCGAAATTGTTTTCCACTTTTCGCACGCGCAACCGTGCTCATTTAGAATATTTATTTCCGGTTCACCCCTGGGTCACGCCGGACGTACCGTGGAGGCTTTCCGACACCTTAAAAGTGTGTACATTTTCCATTTCCCACCCACCTTCGCATTAGCGCCCGCTTTTTCCGGGGTTAGCGCGGGGCCGGAAAATTGGCGAACCAAGGCGGCAACGGGTTGCGCTCGCTTCCTTGCTGCAATTTTGCACGCCCACGTGTGTGTGTGTGTGTATGTGTGTGCGGTATAGTGAAAGCGGGTTCCGTTGGAAATCGGCAGAGACCGGAGTTGAATCAATTAGAACCGAATGTCCGGCGATTCGAAAGCGGCCACTTCCGGGGTTTTGCCCGCCAGTTAAACCGTCCGTTCGTGGTTTGCGAGCGCGATAAATAGTGTCGAAAATAGAGCGCGAACTTTCCGCAAACCGGGAAAAAGCCCGGAACCCTCCCCCCATTCGGGTCGGGTTTCCGGTACGGATGCGATTGTGAGGCCTCTGCGCGGCCGCGGGGAATCGTTGCCGTAATTTGTTTGCCGATAATTTTCATCTCGATAAGCCGGCACCCGATAAAAGCCACCCCTAACGGGTGCACGAGAGGCAACAGCCTTTTATCCTGCGCCCCACGCGGAAAATTCAACTCGGCGACACGCGTGCCTCCATATGCGACATATCGCGCGCACGTTTTGTGTTTGCCGAGAGCCACGGTCAGCCGGGAAATATATTATTTTTCCAACAGCCACCCCTTCGTGACGCATCGCAAAAGCCACTTGCACGCTTTGGGCACGTAAGGGCGACTCATAACTTTTTTTTTCCCCACTACCATCACCCCGGCAAAACATACAGCGCGCGCGGGAAAATCACCACTTCCCAAAATGGCGGCTCGCGATAACGCGACCATAAAACCGGCCGCTGAATAATGCATCCCGTGTGATTAGGCACACCCCAACCCGACATCATTCAGCGGCTAAACCCCGATGCAATCAGAAGCACACGCTCAAACGCCACCCCAACGGAAAGGGTGCAGGATGTTGCGCGTCAAAACTCCTCGACGCGATGGTGTAAACCATTTCGCTCGGGGCTGCTTTAGGCCGCCATTAAATGTGGGATAATTTACCGATAATCGTGGGACTCGAGAGCCCCAAAATCCCGTGCCGGTGGTGGATGGAACGGGAAGCGAAACGGACACTCGCAAGATATCCCTGGCAAACGGGGACGGTGCAAAAATAAAAAAGGGAAAAAGTCGCGGAAAAACTGGGAACCCCATCGAGCCTCGTTTCGGGGCGAGCAAATAAACGGAATCGTTCTCGCTTCCGGTCCCGCCATTTCACAGGTCGGCTCGTTCTTCTTCCTGTCGGTTTTTTCCTCCCCTTTTTCCAACGAGCATCGAATGTGTTTCTTCCCCCTTTGCAAGGATCCTCCAGGGATGGTGGGGCGCCGACCCGGGGCCCTCAACTCCTGGCGCATGGTTTGGCTTTTCGGCTAACCTTTTGCGATGCGCGAATACATAAAACAAACCCGGATGCCTGGACCCGGAACCATCCCTCCCGGGAGTGGAACATTTTCGGCAAGTCTTCATCTTTCCGGCGCGTGTGTATGTGTGCGTGTTTTTCCCATTTTTCTTCGCCATCCCGTAAAGCCAAAGGTTCCGTGTTTCGCAGGATTTCATCTTTCCTACTCTGTTGACTTACAGCAACAAACATGCAGTCAAACAGCCGAACCGAGCAAATAGGCGAGCAAACAGCGAACCACTCTGGGTCCCCTCGGGGAGTGAGCAAATAAAACTAGCACAAACCACCGCCAGCACTACTCTTATCGGAGCCTAATGGGTACACACGCCCCAAACTGCACGCGGCACAAAAGATCTGCCCACCAAGAGGATCCTTGAAGCGTACGACTTGCAAACGTGTGGGAAGGAAAGGAGATGGGATGGTTCGAGCTAACCAAGTGGCGTTCATTACGGGAAGGACACTCTCGGGGTGTGGCGTTGGGTGGATCCGCTGTCAACACATCCCGTCACGGTTCGCGCGCGCTTTCGACCAAAAAGGCGACGAACCTTGAGGGACGCCGAAACCATTTGACGGTGAATTTGGCTGAGAGAGTTCGTCCCAAGGCCCGGAAGTGAGTGGACTGGGCAGTGACCCGTGAATAGCCACCCAGCGCCACTTGAATGTTTGGTTTTTTTTTGGGGAGGGGGTTTGTCGTGCAGTGTGCCTACCTTTCGGGCGCAAAATCCGCCATTTCGGATGCCATGAATTCTTGAAAGCGGTGCCTGCAAATCACGCCCGATGCGGCTGGGCGAAATAAATCGTAACAGTTTCGTGCCGCCTCTTCTTTACCTCACACTCCACCATTCTCTCGCTCTCTCTCTCTCCCTCGCACTCCTCCACCCCCAATCAGTTGCCACGTGTGGCCGAAAAACGCAACTACCGCGAAAGCGCTGCGAGACACCACCTGTGAAGCAGTGGCGAGAAGGTCGAGCGGATGGACTTAATATTTCATTAGTTTCATCACGTTTTTGTGAAACGCTCCACGGGAGGATGGGAAAACGAAACCCGGCGAGCCGGCGAGCCACACGAACCGGCCGTAGGTCACGTTCCGGAGATCAAGAAAACAATACGTCGCCCAGCAAAACCGCCCAGGGGTTTCAGACTTTCTCGTTCTCTCACTCTCTCTCTCTCTCTCCTCTCCTCTTGGTCCTCCATCACAGGTTAAGGGTTGCTATGGCACGCGAGACGGGCTTAAAAGCCACCCGCCGTGGGGGAGAAATGGTCACGCAAATCGGTCCTTGAGCAAGCGAAACACGCAAATCACGACCAGGTCGCGTTCACGCGGTCCAACCATAAAGCGAGTGCCCTTTTGGGGCGAGTGGGCAGGAAACCGGCTACGGAATCAATTTACTTCACCAACCGACCGGCTTCGGCTATCGCAAAACCACCCCTTAATGGAGCTTTACAATTATTGATACATTTTGCGAAGGGACACATTCGTCATGTGCGTCTAGAGTGGGCCTTTTTTTCCACTGGCTGGTCGAAACTATCGCTTTTGGTTTATCGTTTCGATGCCAGTCTTGCTTGGGCCTTGACGATAGGATATAGATTAAGGTTTATTGCACCTTCAACTCGATGGAAAACAATAGCAAGGCCTCTTGAAATATGTGCTTTTCAACTACTGAAATACAACGGTTGGAATGGAAAAAAACAGCCGCAAGCCATTAAATCGTCATTTGATATATTGTTTCTCGTGTCCATTTTCCATAACTGTTTGACCTCGAACTGATTGCTCGATTACATTCGTGTGTTGAAATTATTGAAACTGAAAGCTATTGTGACGTAAACTTTCATGAGTTACTTTCCCATGTGAAAATATATGGAAAATTTTGAGGAAAAACTGCCCACAGTTGGAAGCAACATAGTTTGAACGAAATGACTTTTCTGAGATGCAGAATTTTCTACAAACGGAACAAAACGCTTGTGGTCCATTTCAATCCGTTCTTCGATCTTGTAAGCGGGTGTGCACCTCCACGTTACCTCCACATACCCTTTCCGTCCTATCTCGGGCCCAAAAATGCCAACGGATCCAGTCCGTGACAGAACGCTTGAGATGGTTTGGGTTATTCAATTTTTACGAACCTCCCGAGCGCGCGATTGAAGCTCGCAATCGAAACGCAACGTCGGACAACCCTCCCGAAGATGCAGACGAAATCAATAAGGGCACACCCACCCCCACCCTCCTTTTCCCCTAAGGGTTTATTGCTTTCCATCTCCGTCTCTGGCACCGGAAGGCTTCATTTTGCTGCAGTTTTACGCAAGCACACTCCCCACAAGCCGCCACACCTGTGCACTGTGAAGGGCTGACGATGCACGCGACCAGGGCATGGCCGTTGTTACACTTCGCGCCCAGACCGGGGTCTCTGAAGGGCTCGAAAGAGGGTGCTAAACGCGGTAGACGCGAGCCGGTAACCAGAAACAAAGTTGTAGTGCGGGAAAAGCAAAACGTCCCCTTGGGGGGGGGGGGGGGGGGGGGAGGGACTAAGGGTGGGGACTTGTTAGGAAGGTGGGTGGGTGGGAGGTGGAAAGTGGCCCACCCCACCTTCACCCCCAACCGGATCGGATTGTATACGTGTCGGTGGTGAAGTTTATCGCGAAGATTTAAGTGCGCCGTCGTCAGGGAGATAAACATCGGCGCGCGATGCCTGGCGACATAAAAATTGTAATCACATAAATCCTTTCTCGCGCGTGGGGTTGAGCCCCGGGTGGAGTGGGCTGGGAGGGAAGCGAAGAAGGAGGTTTACACGCACAGATTGAATGCTCTCCTCCTGGGGGCCCAATTCGGCCTTGTAGGGCTATTTCGTCCTTGCGCTAGCCAGCGAATTCTTCCACCGGCAAGAATGAGGCAGAAAAAAAGCATTAAAAAAACAGCCTTCCCAAACGTGGCGAAGAAGCCGGTTTTGGAGCAATGGTCTCAGGAAAACCCGCGCGGGTCAAACCACGGCGAGTTCACCCAAGGAAGTATGAAGGGTTGAGAGGAGCAAAGGAAAAAAACACACCCCGGGCAACAATATATCAAGAAACCCACACGTCCAGCTAGAAGGAGACGGAGCAAAAAGGAGACCCTGACCGGTTTTGTATTTTCACTTCTGCATGGCGCCGGCGATGATTTGGACGAAAGTGAAATGGCCCCGGGAAGCGGACCGGAATGTCACGAAGACCTATTAACGGTCTTTCTTTCGAACGGCGAATCGATAAGAAGCGAAGAGCGAGCCAAAGAAGGCACGGATGAGCAAGATCACGAAAGAGAAAGAGAGTGAAAGAGAGCAAAACTCGCCCGGTTCGGCGAAAGAAGGCAACCACGGAATGGAACCACTTTCAGTTTTCGTTCACCTTTATTGCTTCACTTTCGCTTGCCGTTTTGTAATTTTCCTTCCGTCATCTTCTTTGGGCTCTGTTGAAGCCTGAAAGCACGCGACATGGGCCCCGATGGTCGTTCTGCTGGTGCGAGGTGACAAACGTTGAGTTCACCCCCACGTTGGGGCGCATTTTTGCGTTCCACAATGATGTCCCGAGACGATTGGTTTATGTTCTTGGGCTTAAGTTCTGTCGTGGTCTTCCACGAATCTCGCCACAGCTCTGGGACCTTCCAGGACCTGGATGGTTGATGTAATAATTCCTTAAAAGGTGTTCACATTTCGAGTTAGACATTGGGTGTACTTGACATAACATCAGTTAGAAGAACTAGAATTCGTATCGATTTAAACATCATGTCAGAGAAAAGGTGAAAGAGGTATGAAAATCTGAAACATGTTTTCTGACAATCTCTTACCTTCTGAAAATCTCTTACCTTACCTACCTAAAATCTCTGACCGTTCAAGGTTTTTGCGAAACAATTTTACATCATCTAGAAGGACTCCCTCGTCAGGATCCACAACTCAGCAAACTTATAACCTATAGCACGTTCGAATAAAGCTTTCAACACCCAGTTTCCTATTGAGAATTCTCCACTCTGAAGTATTGATTTTGTCCGGTAAACTACTTCAACGGGTAGACAAAAAAAACATAACATTATATGTCAACTACTTGAGCTAAACCGTCAATATTTGCATTGTTTGCTGGCACCAATTAACAGCCATAGTGAGTCCTTCCCGCGTCTGTCTAAACCCATTCGCCCATTGCATCCTTGGATCTGTCATTTGTCTCGTGACCGCTCTAGTGTTTAGACTAATAATTAACGTCCGCTCACTAACGTCCATCAAACGCCTCCTCGCCGCTAGCAGCTGTCAAAAGTAGAATGAATGTACTGGTGGCGCGTTTCGTGCAAATTTCCCGCACAACACCATCTGTCATTCGCCCCCTTGTGACCTCCAGGCTGGCCTAAGAGGACCTCCAAACCACCCAGGATTAATGTCCACCCTCAAAACGAACCAACTCGAGCGTTGTGTGTGTTTGCAACTCGATCTCCGCACGCATCCTCCCGTGGATGATGGTCCCCTTAGGGAACGGCTGGATGGGCGAAAACCTTGGCCGGGCGAAAGCGAAAGTTGCCCGCGAACTCAGCGCACAATTTCCCTCGTGCGAAAACGGTCCTCAGCTGGCGAGAGTGCGGGAGAAAGCGCCACCTCGGGATGACCTTTTCTGGTGGTTCCGTCTCTCGCATCCATCTCGCTTCAACCCATAGGCTGTTTCCCTTTTTGCTCTACCCATAGGTGAATGCAATTTGGCGTGCGTGCGTTCGATCGTACCGAACAGCAGAGGAGTCGTCTCGACGCATCCAAAGGACGAACGAAATACGCCACAAAATATGACACCAAACCCTCGAGATGGCAGATGGTTTCGAGAAAAAATGGGAGAAAAGAAAACCCGTCCTTTGGCGTGGAAAATGGGATGAGAAAATCAGCACAAAATCACCCCAGAAAGCCTCTCAGTTCGTGGACTTCTCCAACGACACATAAGGGTTAATCAGGGTAGTAGAGCTGGCAGTGCGATGATAAGACCGGCACTACGCACAGCCTTTTTGGGGCTCTTCATTTTCCTGGCAAGCCCATTTTGTGTTCCTTGCCGAACAAAATAACCATATTACATCATCCCACAGTCGATTCCCAGGCCCGTAATGAAACCGGACCTATCCGAGCGCGAAGGGTTCATAAACGGCAGACATTCTTCTCTTCGCTCACGCAATCCTGCCCAGCTGACCCGCCCCATATTAGCTCATTATCCTGAGCGGTTTCCATTGAGCTCGTCGGTTCCGAAAGCGTTCTGGTTGTGGGTTTTTGTACGTCTACCTCTAGGGGCCCCTTTTGGGGCGAAAATCTCACCCCTTAAGAAGCGCACCCTGCTGATATTCAATTAATTCGAAGCAAAACGCAACATAAAGCACACATCGGTTGAAGGCGTGTGGCCGCTTTCACCATCGCAGGCGTTAGGTAATCTACATCTCAGCCACACCACCGCCTCGCAGTGACATTTGGCTTCCGTTCGAGCTAAAAAAAAATAAAAAAAAAACGAGACATAAAGCGA